>NC_054374.1:35534608-35848537 GCF_017654675.1 Xenopus laevis | reverse complement strand
TTATCACAGCTGATGTGGAATAACACAACAATGGGAAGGGCACATGGACTTTTCCCTAAGGGAAATCATAACCAGGGGTTGCGTCAAAAGTTTATCTGCTATCCATGAATGTTGAAGGGTGATAGCTCAAAAGCCCAAAAAGTAAAATCCAAGTATGTGCCTTTAGTATTTATATCGCAATTGGTATGGAGCAGCCTGTGACTTTGGAGCAGCCTCAAATAAGTGCATGATACACTGAGGTCTTTTTTGTTATAGATGATATAAAATGCCTCCTACAATGTGAGCAGTATGGCATCTCATCCTTATAAATTCAAATAACCATAGAAATGCAATGTTTTGTACTCTTTATCTACTGAAGGTCAAAGGCAAGGTTTAGTAGCATGGAGAGGGCCTTCAGCTGATTATGCCTAGAACTTCTTCTAATTTGTACATAAGTCAGATTTTAAGCAGTGGCAAGGTAGTGCAGTCACTTAGCGGCTTTGATCGGAATGATTCATTACGGATCAATCAATTTAACGACTGAATTTCCCAGAGAGTGCAGGTTGAACTGTCAAGAAAGCAGATTTCATCCAAATCAATATTTTATTGACATTGATTGAATCCACTGAAACTTACAACAAGATTTAACATTGCCATTAGCCTTTTGATAGCTAAGAACAGTCAGTCGTTGGCAAGTTGCAGGATTTACTATTTGATCTTTGATAAACGTGCCCTTTTAGTTGTTATACAGTATGGGGCTGATTTATTAAGATTTTTATGGTCAAAACTGTCAAATTCGACAAGGGAGTTATCCAAACTCGATTCAAATTTCGAGATTTTTCAGATTCAGGCCCTTTAAGAATTCAAATTTGACTATTCACCACCTAGAACCTGCTTAATTACTATTTAAGTCAATGGGAGAGGTCCAGGGATCAATTTGGAGATGTTTGCAGCTTTCCCGACATTCAAGTTTTTTCCGGAGAAAAAACTAGTATCGAGTTTGATCGAATTCGAATCGAATTCGATTCTAGTTTTCGGGTTGTGTAAATTCGTCTTGAGTTTTGAAAATTTGATTTTATTGATAAATTTCCCCCAGTTGACTTTCGAATTAATTCGAATTTTGGGGAGTTTAAAATACTTACATGAATTCAAATTTGACCTTTGATAAATGTGCCCCCATGTGTGTATATTGTTGTAGTAGATTCAAATGTATGAGACCATATTGAAACCAAGCAATGATGGGAGTTGCAGTTTAATGACAGATGAATTACCACAAGCACTGAGACCCCCTTTAGAAATGACTACTGTACATACAGTAAGATAAATACACAACCTGTGCTCACAAAGAGGAACCCACAAAAACTAATAATAATTAGCTGTAGAGAAGGCGTCTGTAAATTCTCATGGTCAAAAATACTCCTCACTGAGCATAAAGTTTCTTTATTCTCTGAAGTGCAGTTATTGATTATGCAATAAAACAGGTTCTGTTCTATAGCGTTCCAGAATGACTTCATTCTGACTCTGTGTATGTGCATATGTATAAGCATGAATGTACGGGAAATCATTAGGAAGCCAGAGCTTCTCAATGTTCCAAAAATATATCGGTGCCCTTAGTAGAGTACTGTAACATACACGTCAATCAGGAACCTTTGAAGGCAGTGGATACACTCAGACGCACATTGCAGAACCAGCAAGGAATTGGTTTGTTTGGTAGTAACAAGTCTGAAATAAGGTACCGGTAAGGATTAGGCAAAAAACGTTGTCACAAACAGGCAAAAAGGGTCAAGGCAGATGTCAAGAATCAAAGTCAAAAAACAGGCAGGAGTCAAAAAACAGAATTTTCCAATAGAATATAATGCTTCAGCGGGGTCTGTAAATAGAAGCCAGCTTGTGCATTTTCATAATGGAGAATTGCCTTTTAAAGGGAATTAGGCGCCACAAATTCAAATTCATGATGCCCAGCGTCAAACGCAAGGGGAACCGACGCCAGTGTCACTTTGACACATGTGACGTCAGTGATGGACGCACCTGCCCCCTCAGCCGTTAAGAGACACCTGGGAGGTAGGAACGCTAGGGAATCTCCCGGCGCATCTTACAATTACTTTTCTCCCACAGTTACTTATTGATAAGCATATATTAGCATATATTATATAAGTCGTAGCAGAAAGAATAAGTTGCACTCGACGACTGGATTGGAGGATACTCCGCATAAATAAAAGTTTGGAGGTACCTCCGTGTACACCAATCCAGTCGTCGAGTGCAACTTATTCTTTCTGCTACGTATTATGCTCACGTAGGGTCACATGATTGTTTTCAAGTCTGCACCAACCGGAATATTCCCTGTAGTTTTCTCATTCATAACCGAGTGTATCAAACCTTTTTTCCTCTTTGGCTGTTTTATATAAGTCCACCATCCTCCCAAAAACATGAGTGATGAAAGGTTCATAACTAACTGCATACTGTAGGCTCGCAAAAGTGATTTGGCTGATAATATATAACCAGCCAAGTTGTCTAATAACATATAACCTGGTTTGATAACTGTTATCTCACTGTGCAGTTCCATTATTATTGTTAGAGGAACCAAGAGCTGTCAGGAACAGGTGAACTGGTGTGAAAATTGAGATTAAAAGCTTGGTTTGTTTAGCGGGTATTGTTCTTAGTAGGAAGTGAGGCAGATAAAAATCAGCAATTCATGCCACCATTGTTCTGTGAACCATTGACATTGTTGTTATGTTAATAAAAACTTTAAACTTTACAAAAAATAACTTAAATTATCTTGTAGATTAAAGCAGTCTGAGCAAATTTTTCATCTTAAACTGGACATAGACGCAAAGATCTGATCGTACGAATCAAGGATTCATATGATTTTCGGACCGTGTGGAGAGTCCCGAAATTTTTTGTCCGGCGGAGATCGGCCGCTTGGTCGATCGGACAGGTTAAAATATTTCTGTTGGCTGCCGATTATATCTCTGCGTGTATTGCCGATCGTACAATTTTCAGAGGGAGACTGTCACTAGCCTTAGTCGGACATAACTTTTGTACGATTGCTGTCAGGAGCAGAACATCGGCTGATCTGTTCTTTTCTACTTTATTTGATCTGAATGGTTAGTGGCAGGTTGGGAGATGGGGAAGTTTATGCATCTATGGCAAGCTTAAGGGTCTGGCCACACGAGCAGATTCGGGGAGATTAGTCGCCCCAGCGACAAATCTCCGCTTTGGGGCGACAATCTCCCCAAACTGCTTTTCCCCAGCCCTACGCCGGCTAAAATGAAAATTGCCAGCGGCAATGAACACGCGGCGCTTCGTTTTCCTAAGCCGCAGGAAGTTGGTGTGACGATCTTTGCTCTTTTGTCACACACTTCTGCCTAAGGCATGGTTTGCCTTCAGTTGCCCATAGACGCACAGATATAGTCGTACAATAACAAAGTTTCATACAATTTTGTGGTCAATTTTCGTACCATGGCGTTTGGTCTTTTAGTCAATTGGACAGGTTAAAATACGATAATATCTGACAATATCCATGGATGAGTGTTATTTCTATTTCAGGGACATAACTCTCGATTGCTGTCTGTCAATTAATGCTCAGAACATTGTCTGATTTGTTACTTTAATCCTGCAGTTTAAATCGGAATGGTTAGTTTTAGATCACTGCATAAAATGAACGATCAATATCCAAATGTTTGTCATACAAGAAATAAAATCTGAACATCTATGGCCAGCTTTAGGGCGGGAACGCCATGGTTATTTAAACTAGTATTGGGTCTAAGGCTGCATTATCTGGGCTTAGACCATGCAGTGGAGATAGTTTAGTGTGCATGTTTGAGATTATTCTAAGACAGTGGGGCTCATTTATCAACACTGGGCAAATTTGCCTGTGGGCAGTAACCCATAGCAACCAATCGGTGCTTTGCTTTTTCCAAGCAGCTGCAAGTGGAACAATGAATGCAACAATTTGATTGGTTGCCATGGGTAACAGCCCACGGGCAAATTTGCCCAGTGTTGATAAATGACCCTCAGTGATTCCCAAACTATGGGACTGCACACATTCTACCAGATGGACTTGGAGCAATGGAAAGGAGGGATCAGCCTGAAGGCCAGTTGGGAAAGATTTGGGTAGAATGATGTGATATTTAGAGTGAAAACTATTTGCTGTCCAATGACTTCTACACTGATATATTTTTCTATATCTATACTCATTTCATGAACTATTTTGGGTGAACCTTCAAGGGGGGCTTGAACTGTAAAGAACTGGTTAAAGGGACAAAAACTACAAAACCGGTTAATGATTTATATGTTGGACAAATGAAATACCCTCAACTTTTTGCAGTTCTAAACATTATGCAATATCATTTTATTTCCAGGTAAGGTACTTTTGTGATTTAGTTGTTCTCTGAATGCTGGGTGAATTGAAAAGTTACTGGCTAAGCCCATCAACTCTCATAAAAATTATTCATCCAAAAAGCCTATTTAAAGTAAAGCAGAACAATATTTAAAATGTATACAACAAAAGTACAGTTTGCAAATATGTATATTGCATCAGCTTGCAGTAGTGATTGTTGGAAGTACAGCAAAGAAAGGGAAAAAATAAACAAGGTTATAAATGGGGTACATGGCATGGAGTGGGTATCATGGGAGTTTTAAGGGATTGGGTTCAGCTTTAACATCTAAATCCAACTTTTGTATTCTTCAGTAATTATTTTAGATTTGCTTTGGGTTAGGGTCATTTGTTTTCGGAATGATCCTTTCTAGTGAGTAGGCAAGAGCCATCAGAATTTAGTTATATTTAGTATTGTGTTCATCAGATCTGCTTCCCAGGTACATAAGCAGCTGAATCCATGTTTCTATGACCTTCTTATACTCCTCTATTGTTTCCAGTAGTTCTACCATTGTCATAATCGAAGACATTTCCATCTCTATTAGAGTGGGAGATTTCCAGATTTCCAAACTTTGGGGATTATGGATTATTTAGAGCCTGGCCAAACATTGCAGCATCCAGTAGGGTTGTACATAATCAACAGAGATGATAATATATAATTATCTCTATTTATTATAATATAATTTTATTTAATAATAATGGTGCATCCTTAGTGTTTCTACGTGGGTGAATGGCTTCACTGTGTACACTGTGCCACAAGGAAATCTAGCACAAGGCACACAGTGCATCATCCATCAACTTTAGCAGAAAAACACGGCCCCTTACCTTGGTCTGCATCCTCTGCTGCACCCTACCTTATGCCTACATTTTCCCCCTCCCCGACCTTTATGAAGTGAAAAGGGAGCACAAGCCTGCACCAGCCATATTGTTATGTAAATTATTTACATAAATTACTTTTGAAAAACTTTATATACCAGGAGTGTTTTCACCCTGCAGGTGCCCTTTAGGAGTTATTGCCCTCCTGTCTAATTTTTGCCTTTATCAGGATGAACTGAAAACATGACCTTCATTTCTTGGCTTAATTCACAAGTCTTTGGTTATATTTTATAATAACAGACATACCATTAGTTAATATGTATTAGGAAGTATTGTGCTATCAATAATGCTCCTTGGTTAAACACTCTTGGGGAAATGTTAATTTACTTATCTTTGAAAGCAGCAGAACCTATTGGGGCATTCACTCAGCAGTAACAGCTTTGGATGATAATGTCACTCCAGCACAAGCACACATGTTGGCATTACAACTCCCCATGCAATGGACCGTTTTCCTGGGACAGTGTTCCCCCACATGCAAAAACAAACCACTAAATACTTGGCAGCTTCTATAGGGAAACTCCAGGAAACATCATACACCATTCACATCAGTCCCTACCCCAGTGGAGCTTACAATAATAGTTTAATATCACATTTACTGTGGGTACATTTATCTTTAAACTTTAACTTGTAAAGTTGATCAGGGCCACCATCAATGGGGTACAAGTGGTACTGCACTCAGGAGCCCTGTGACAGAGGAGAGCCCGGTGTTATGTAAACGTGTGGTTTCCTAGTTGTGAAGAAGACAGGCTTGTGTGCAGTGTATGTGGGATTGTGGCATAAATTATGTGATTAGGATGGATCAGGCTCATTATGCTTATTGGCAGGGCCCTCTGCCCAGAGGCCCAGGACAGTGACCCCCATGTGGAGTAAGGTCCTGCTAATTTAGTAGTATATGTCCCTGTGATTCCTGACTGTGTCCCAGAACCTACCTATATGTTTTTGTAGAGTGGAAATTGGAGCACCCAGTGCAAACCCTGCATACATGGGTCCCCCTCTGGACTCTGAGGGCTGCTGCCTTGCTGCCTACCAGCCTGCAACCCTCCCCCTGCCATGTGAGTGCGCACTCGCGCATCCACGCATACACTGGTCGTGGGCGCGGCAAAAAGCTGTGCTGACGCGCATATGTGGTTGCCGGATGGGAGGCCTTGAGGCAGTAGCCGTCAGGGTCTGGAGGGGGACCCTGAGGCATATGCCCCGGGAAGAAATCCAGATGGTGGATCTGGGCCCACTAGAGCTGGGGGACCACTGGGTTTTTTTCCCAGTGTCCTGCCGGCCCAGTCTGGCCCTGGGTAGGCAGAGGAGGCACCTGCCTAGAGCGCAACAATGTAAGGGCACTGGGCAGGTACCTGTTCAAAGGTCTTCTGCCTTCCCCTAGTCCGGGTTGACTCCTCTGCTGCTCTCAACTCCCTCCTCCCCTCCCCTCTATCACTCACCCTGCCTCCCTCCGTCTGTCACTCCCCCTACCTCCCTCCACTGCCCTTCCTTCCCCCTTCATTACTCTCCCCTCCCTCCAGCATCAGACTGGGCCCTCGTGGGCCTTGCCAGTCCAGACCCGATCCACAGAGCCGGACCTCTTCCCCCTCCGCTCCTGACCTCCACACAATGTGTAACGTAGGTACACATTGGCGAGGGGGCGGGAGAAGGGGGTTTGCTACAACTGGGGAGGGGGCCCTTTGGGGGTGCAGGGACCTGATGTAGCAGCCCCGGTGGGCCCTGACCCCCCCCAGTCCGACCCTGCCTCCCTCCCTTCTCTTCTATTATGGGCCATATGCACTCGCTCACACACACACACGGAGGGGGGGGAGTAGCCGACCAGGGTTAATATAAATAGCTCCAGTGGGTCAGTCACTTATGATAGATATTATCACTAGCCATTTATCAGTGACAAGTAGGAAAGCAGATTCCAGTTCTCTATGGCAGAATTTCTGTGCTATGCCATCTATATTCTCATAACTTACAAAGAAAAAAAAACAATGATGGTTAAACATTTCTGTATCTTCTAATTCAATGGCACGTAGGCTGTAGATTGGACATTACAATGCCCAGTTATTAAAGGGCAGCTATGCGGGAGATTTGAGCGAAAAGCCAAACTTTAACGATAAAAGGCGGCTATTTCGTTCTACTGCGCATGCGTCTTTTCCCTGTGAAATTTGAAGAAAGAAGACGCTGGAAGTATTACCCCGAGCCAGTGCAGTTTTCTGCTGATAGGAGCACTGACCAGGGTTTCAGGTAAGTAAATACAATCACTTGGGGGTGCCTAACAGTTGTCTCTTCCCACCCTGTTCACAAAGGCTGCACCCTAAGCAGCTGCATAGCCCTATATAAGAATAGATCTTCTGGGTTTAAACTGATAGTCTGCAGATTTTACAGTGATACATTAAAGTTAATTGTTATTAAAATGTTCAAGACAATGAACACGAATAATAAAACAAGAAATGTAATTAATCACTGTTACAAGAGAACTCAAATTCCTGGAATAGCATATTAAGGGCAATCACACAGAATAATTGCCAGCAATCAGGGGTGTAACTAGAGGAAACAGACCCTGCAGCTGTAGGGGCCCCTCCAATGTATAGGGGGCCCCATGAGAATAATTAATCAGCAATTTCAATATATACTGTCAAAACCGGACAACCTCTAAATATGTTTGGAGCACTAAAATTTATTTGCCGTTGGGGCCCAGTAACAGGTATTTACGCCACTGCCAGCAATTGCTTCCCACAAAATTTCCAGCTTCTCGTACAAAAGGCAAAGCACTCACAATTGCCTTTCCACTGACCTGAGTATTAGACAGGAAACTGTCTATGCACTTACAGATCAGAGTATTATTGCTTGCAAAGACAGCACTAAGCATTCCAACATAATTAGGGTAGGAGTTTATTTATATGTGACATGTAGCCTATCTTTAATTCTGACATGTTGAACAGGAACTACAAAAATAAAACAAAAATAAAGGAAAGGTACATTCCTTCGAGCAATGACATAGCTTGAGTATATATGATGGGGAAATCACACAGTTCTTATCATAGGTTAGTTATTTAGCCGCACTGTAATCATGAGTCAATGCTGCTTCTCAGGGAATGTATTGTACTGCATGTCCCTATGCTGACAGATGTTTCCTTAGTAATGTCCCTCCTGGTTTTGCATTGAATTGCTCACTATACACTGACTACCTATGACAGGATCTATAAGGGCCTAGGTACTCTACTGAGGCCTCTTACCTCTAAGGTTTCTACTGAAGCCTCCTGCCTAAGTTTTCTACTGAAGCCTCCTGCCTAAGTTTTCTACTGAAGCCTCCTGCCTAAGTTTTCTACTGAAGCCTCCTGCCTAAGTTTTCTACTGAAGCCTCCTGCCTAAGTTTTCTACTGGAGCCTCCTGCCTAAGTTTTCTACTGAAGCCTCCTGCCTAAGGTTTCTACTGAAGTCTCGTACCTAAGGTTTCCATTGAAGCCTCCTGCCTAGGGTTTCTACAGAGGCCTCCTGCCTAAGGTTTCTACTGAAGCCTCCTGCCTAAGTTTATTACTGAAGCCTCCTGCGTAAGGTTTCTACAGAGGCCTTCTGCCTAAGGTTTCTATTGAGGGCCACCTGTCTAAGGTTTTAACTGAGGCCTCCTGCTTAAGGTTCCTAATGAGGCCTTCTGCCCAATGTTTCTACTGAAGCCTCCTGCCTAAGGTTATTACTGAAGCCTCCTGCCTAAGGTTTCTATTGAAGCCTCCTGCCTAAGGTTTCTACAAAGGCCTCCTGTCTAAGGTTTTTACTGAGGCCTCCTGCCTAAGATTATTACTGAGGCCTCCTGTCTAAGGTTCCTACTAAAGCCTACTACCTCAGGCTCTCCAGCAGCATCCACGTTGCAGACAAAAATCCTTACAAAACCCCTTGGGCCAAAAGAAAAATATTAGCCTATGATTAAAGGAGTCTTTCCCGATACACGTAAGGTGATGTTGTTAACCCTATTGTTGCAATAAACTTCTCCTCTTTTATCCGGAGTGCCGCCTGATTGAATTGCTGATTGGACAATAGAAAAAGATGCCTCGGGCAAAGTATAAGATACACTTAAAGTGTCTTTCGACACAGTCCAGGCAGTTGCCTTTTTACATTTCATAAACAAATATTTGGCACTTCAAAACTAGCCACCAACACAATTCCATAAAGTGCATCTGGTGATCTGCCACCATAATAGTTGCTGCCACAAAGTAACACTACAGAGGGCCAGAGAACTTAGAAACATTTAAGGCACTAACGGGGGAATGTAATATCACGCACAATAGAATAAACTGTTCGCAAAGCGAATTGCGAGTAGTTTGCGCGCGAGAGTGGGTATGTAATAATTCGCTTTGTGACTGTTCTGCTACATTTGCGACTGTTTCCGCCATTTCCCTCCACTTTGCGAACTTTTGTTATTGCGCTCTATTGCGCTGTTGCGCTATCAATGTAATAAAACTTCTTATCGCAAACTGCTTATATTGCGCTTGGTTTTTTAATGAGTCGTGTCTGTAGTCGCTGTTCAGTGCAAATGTTATTTGCAAACTAATCGCAATGTAATCGCAATCTAATTGCAATGTAAAAGTGCGAATGCGTGCTGCGATAACGCCAAATATTACATTTGGGGGAAAGTCTTTTATCCGGCCCTCAACTTTAATAGCATTCTGCTACAGAATTTATATGTGATTGCTCTCATGTCCCAAAACTATAATCCTTTTCAAATGTTATGATTGTATTCCCTTTACAAAAATTAGAAGGACAACGATGAACCATAGTTTTTTTTTCAATCCTGCCAGGTCTGCTAGATCCACCATACATACATTCAGAAATGCTCCTTTCAGTTAGAATTATGTGGAGTTATTATGAGTTTTCAGCCAAAGCCTCTGCTCTATAATCTTGGAGGTTGTTTGCTTTGGCACATGCCCTGAAACTAACATTTGGGTGTGCCAAACTTTGGCTGGTTTCTGTCTTTCATTAAAATTTATTTCATCATAACGAATGTGACATGAGTGCTATAGAGAGCTGTAACTGACAGCATACGTTCGCAGAAAGTTAAGAAATGCATTGTTCTAACACATACAGAAAACATTAGGCAGTCACTATATACTGTATGTATGTTTTGCAATGTATATCACATATTCTGCTTTAGATAGTTCATATCAGTGATTAATCAGCTTTTGGAAGAAGACACCTACCAGCATCCTTTGGAAGCCTATAAAACTATACTGTTTAAACGGAGAAGTTCGTATTTTTCATTACATTTTAGATCCACCAACCTTTCCTCTTATTAAGAGTTTGCTCAAACCATTTAATAACCAGCTGTGTCAGACTGTATTTAGTTTTCATTTTCTGCGGTGATTGTTTTCACTCTTAACAATTTTTACTGGAAAAGTGCCAGTGTTTACTACGCAAAGTCAGTATAGAAACGTCTACTGAAAGCAGGCCAAGTGTAATAAATGGTCTGATTTCTCCTGTGAGAACATTGTAAATACAGTTGTTTGTGTTGCTCAGCTAGAGTCGCTGGCTTCTTAGGGTTTTTATTTTTTTTTTCTTCACCACAAAAGATTGACATTATTTGGAAGCCAAGGAATACATCTGTGATTCAGATTGTCTTTAAATACAATTAAGATTGCTTTCCCAGGCACTCTTGCTATACACTCTTATAATATGTTATAAACACCGTATAATATGCTAGTATCTAACCTAACTTCACACTAGGAACTACCCTAATATAACCTCTTCTAGCTCAAAGACACACAGCTCCAAATGAGATACCCATCTATTCCTTACTCATGCCAAGTAGCCAATTTAGGGCAATAACATAAATGGAGCTGTGAAATGTTTCTGCAGCTTGGACTGTGTTTGTGCTCTGCCTGTAGTCTCATATATATTTCTCTCTATACACTGCTGCTCCATAGTTTTCCATACCTTCTTGGCCACTTTTTAAAAACTTGAACAGTAATAGTTTGGAAGCTCTTCAGAGTCTCATCCCAACTGTGTTTTGAAACTCTGAGCACTTTATTCTCACTGCTAATTTATAAGAAATATACTGATTGTGTTTCCAGTTTGTAAAATCAGAGTGATCGTACGATTTGAATACGGACCACTTCGACCCCCAAAAACCTTCAACCTCTATTCGGTTGGTCTTTTTGAATTCGAAGTTCGAAAGTTTTTTAACTTTGAACTTCGACCCTTGATAAATATCCCACTTACACTGCAAATAATTCACTCTACCATTTAAAATGTCATTCATGAATCAACAAGTGTATTTTTTTTTAGTTGTAAAATTGCTGTGTAGGCACCATCTCAGGTCATTTTGCCTGGTCATTTGCTTTCTGAAAGAGCAAGCACTTTAGGATGGAACTGCTTTCTGGCAGGTTGTTGTTTCTCCTACTCAATGGAACTGATTGTGTCGCAGTGGGACCTGGATTTCTCTATTGAGTGCTGTTGTTAGATCTACCAGGGAGCTGTTATCTTGTGTTAGGAAGCTGCTATCTGGTTACCTTCTCATTGTTCTGTTGTTAGGCTGCTGGGGGGGAGGGGGTGATATCACTCCAACTTACAAGTCAGATGACTGGGGGCAGCTGGGGAACTGAAAATATGTCTAGCCTCATGTCAGATTTCAAAATTAAATCTAAAAAAAAATATGTTTGCTCTTTTGAGAAACGGATTTCAGTGCAGAATTCTGCTGGAGCAGCACTATTAACTGATGAGTTTTGAACCATTTTTTCACATGACCGTATCCCTTTAAATAGGGCCCTAAGGGAAATGGGACTCCAGACATAAATAAATCATTACTAGATAATGGGTTTCTTGATAGATCCCATACCTCTATTTAATTGATGTATTTTTACAGATTATTACTTATTTGTGTTTTAGACACCACAAACAAAAATAAGATTTTTACAAATTCTACAATTCGCCATTCTATATACTGTACATACCACTTGTATCCAGAAAATTCCCTGGATTACTCTCACAGTGCTAATGGCCCTGCCAGTTGACTACCATTATGCTGAATTCCAAATGGAGTAAAGAGCCTGTATCATTAAAAAAAATACTACTGTTGAGGTAGTTACATTTATTAGCCTGGTAGGAACACAACCAGTGAAAAGCCTAGTGTTGTCCTGGCCCTGTAAGATGAACAGCAATGCATTTTTATATACCCATTTGTTATGCATGAGTGAATGAATTGGGGCTTGTGATGTACATACTCCTTGCCTATTTTAATTACAAATGCCACTCCATGTATGGTCCTTGTGAGGAAAGAATTTATGTTAACAATGCACAGTCAATCCTCCTGCATAATGGACTCCTAACAGAACAGTCACAACAAATGTAGAGTGTTCTATATTGGTATTCAATTTGTCTACCTAGCAAGGACCAAACAAGGAGCAGCTTAGGTTTTAGCTTTTGCCCTTTTTAGCTCAAGAAATAACAAAAAACATTGTTCGTGTGTGTTCAGCACAAGCCCTACTCATTGAACTCATGTTGAACAAGGGGCTATACTATCAACTGATTTGGCCAGAAGGTGGTGATGTGTGTTTGCACATATGTTTGGCTCTCATCCATTTGTGTGTGACAGAACAAATGTTTATCCTGTTTGTCCAGGGTTCCCCAACCTTTTTAACCCGTGAGCTGCATTCAGATTTAAAAAGAGTTGGGGAGCAACACAAGCACGGAAAATGTTCCTGGGTGGTGCCAAAATAGGGCTGTGATTGGCTATTGGTAGCCCCAATGTGGACTGACAGCCTACAGGAGACTCTGTTTGGCAGTACATCTGGTTTTTAATCAACCAAAACTTGCCTCCAAGCCTTGAATTCAAAAATAAGCACCTGCTTTGAGGCCACTGAGAGCAACATCCAAGGGGTTGGAAAGCAACATGTTGCTCACGAGCTACTGGTTGGGGATCACTGGTCCAAGGGATTCATTTATATGTTATGTCTTTATCTTTCACTTTGAACATGGCACATCCACTGCAAAAAATGATAAAATTAGAGAAGTACTCTTCAGGCTATGGTAGGGAGGAGTTAAATAGAAGGTTGCATGCAAGCCTGATCATGGTATACGTGTTTGGAATAAATGGCTATAATCCAGCCAGTGTATATTCTGACGACCAGTTAAACAAAACTATTAATTCCAGGTAGTCATGGATTTGTACATGTTTTATCTGTTCCAAAAAAAGAACAGTCAGGGTTTATGCAAAGGTTAGCAAACTTGTTTTACCGCTAGACAGAACAAGTATGGCGGGATCAATGATTCTTTAGTTGCAATTGAGCTCTTTGCAACTCTCTGGCTACTTAATAAAGAAAAGGAGTGGGAGGAATTATGAAACTTAAACAAAAAGATTTTGATAGTAACCAGTGTTTATCTATTTTTTTGTTGGTGTTGTTTTGAATTTGAATTCTTCTGTCTACTAGTACAGAAACCCATAGCTTTAACTCAGCACAATAAACGGGCAGTAGAATTGAGCAATAGTAGCTGGCATTTGCCATTCCAGATATGATCCTTCCTGCTTCTTCTTTTTCTTGTCATACAGAGGCTTTTGTGTGTGGATGGCTCTGTAAGTGAGCATGCTGATGTCTAAACTGTTAAAGGAAAACTATACCCCCATAAGGAATATTTAAGCAACAGATTATATCTGTTTATATCAAATTATGTGGCATATTAAGAATCTTATCAAACTGCTAAATATATTTAAGTAAATATTGGCTTTTTACATCTCTTGCCTTGAACCACCATTTTGTGATGGTCTGTGTGCTGCCTCAGAGATCACCTGACCAGAAATACTGCAGCTCTAACTGTAACGGGAAGAAGAACTCTGTCTGTTAATTGGCTCATGTGACCTAACATGTATGGTTTGTTTCGTATGTTTGTGTACGTTTGGGTACTTTTAACTCTGGCAGTCTTCCCTTGGTAATAGGACACCTAATGGTCCTTTAGTTTAATTCAGGCAGCTATGTCCCTTTTCCTTTTGTCCACTAGGTGGCAGCAGTATAAATTATAAAGGGGTTTAGCACCATGTGTTCAGAGTCTTTCCTGGGGCCTTGCCTCTTTGTGAGGAATTACAGGTCCAGGGCTGCCGGTGTTAAGGATAGATAGAGATATATAGTAATAGACAGATTGTGTCATAGTTGCTCTAGGAACAACAGAGAGGCTCAGGGTATGTAGTGATTAGTTTCCGCTCCAACGAGGAGAAGTAGTAGGGTTAGGACCCCGTGGTATGTAAACCACTAGAGCAGGGACTACAGTGGGTGAGTTGAGGACTAGATATGGTGCCAAGACCCCATAACAGTGGGTGAGGTGAGGACCAAGTCCGGTACCAAGATAGAAGACCCCAGGCTGAAAAACCCAAGCTTTATCAGCAGGGATAATTCCCAGTGGTAATTATGTTTTGAGTCTATTATTGCTGCTACTCTGACGACGGTTATTGTGGATTAGCTCACCTGGAGCACCTTGTTTTTCCTAGAGGGATTATTATCATCTAACAATATCCTATCACTATTAATTTGTGGACATCTAAGTGCCGGTGAATTACTTCATTGCAACTGTTCCCTTTTAAATAAACCAGTTCTGTTATTGCAAAGAAACTTGCCTGGTTGAATCTCCTGCTGCGCTGAACTACACCAGGAACCGGGAGTTGCAGGTAGTCGCACATGTACACTAGGGTCCGGGGCACATTACAAGCAGTTTAGCCTGGTCACACACAGCCATAATACACAGCCAAAAGCACACTCAAGGGTGTGCTACATTTGTATGCACAGTGAATCGTACGATCTCAGAGGACGGCTCTTATTTTTTAAAATGGCAATTTTCTATTTATGATTACCCAATGGCACATACTACCAGAAAATTGTATAATTATGCTATATAAATAGATGATGATGATGATGATGATGATGAAAATGGTTTATTTCCATGAAGCAGGGTTTTACATATGAGCTGTTTTCCTTTAATTCTCAAGCTGCCACCTCTTACCCATTATATTATCCTGTCCCATGGAAGTCCCTTGAGTCACACACACACATATATGGAACAGATAAGACTACTCTGGATGGCTAAATAGTAACCTTTTCTATTCTAAATTCATGTATATGTAATTGCATGCATTGTTGGCACTTCATGCTTGCTTGATAGTGAATCGTTGGAGGAAATGGTGACGCATTCTATACATATGATATACTGACTGAATTTTTCTAGAAAGTAATTTAAAAGTTGCCCTCAGAACAAAACATTTGTTTTTGCCAAGATGGGATCCATTAGGAAACCTGTTATCCAGAAAGCTCTAAAAAGCGATCTCTGAAAGGCTGTATCCCATAGACTTCATTTTATGCAAATAATTCCGATTTTTAAAAATGATTTCCTTTTTCTCTGTAATAATAACACAGTACCTTGTACTTTATCCAAGATATAATTAATCGGGTTTATTTATTATCTGCATGACTTTCTGGTAGACCCAAATTACAGAAGATCTGTTATCCGTAAAACCTCATCCCCAGCATTCTGGTTAACAGGTCCCATACCTGTATAAGAATCAAGGCATAACTGATACATTTTGCCATTTATTAACATGCTGTTAATTGTTTAAAAGGACTGCTATTTTAAATGTTCATTATAAGCTCTTAATAATGTTTTCTTTTTTAAGGATGGTGGTCTGTGACTCGTGGCACATGAGGAATACCAAAGCAAAGCTTTCACCAGCAAAGTTAAAGACTGTTCAGCTACTATGTTTTTCATTATTTATTCTGGCCATTCCACAGTTAGGTAAGTAATTTTGCTGTATTACTGGCATAGCGATATGGACCTGAGCCGTAACACTTATTTAAGATAGAGCTATAGTATAATTGAGGGGAACATTTACTAAGCTTGAGCGAAGGATTAGAATAAAAAATATTTTCAAAGTTTTTTTTGGCTACTTCGACCATCGAATTGGCTACTTCGACTTCCAATCGAACGATTCGAACTAAAAAACGTTCGACTATTCGACCATTCGATAGTCTAAGTACTGTCTCTTTAAAAAAAACTTCAACCACCTACTTCGCCACCGAAAACCTACCGAGCACCAATGTTAGCCTATGTGGAAGGTCCCCATAAGCTTTCCTAGCTTTTTTTGATCAAAGGAAAATCGTTCGATCGATGGAATAAAATCCTTCCAATGGTTCGATTCAAAGGATTTAATCGTTCGATCGAACGAAATGGGGTAAATCCTTCGACTTCGATATTCAAAGTCGAAGGATTTTACTTTGACGGTCGAATATCGAGGGTTAATTAACCCTCGATATTCGACCAATACTAAATGTGCCCCTTTAAGTATTCATAGGTAACTTACTGTACATTTTGCAGAAATAGTCATGGGCAATAGTGGTGTTATCATACCTAAAATAGAATTAGGATCAAGAGAAGAGTGCAGATGGGTGAAAGCAATAAAGAAGAAAGCAAAAAAGAAGAAATATAATGTACCAGGTAACATGTCAAGGGAAACCTGTAATACAGGTATGGGATATGTTATCCAGAAACCCATTAATCAGAAAGCTCCAAATTATGGAAAGGCCATCCCCCCATAGACTCCATTTTATCCAAATGTTAAAAATGATTTCCCTTTTCTCTGCAATAATGAAAAAGTACCTTGTACTTGATCCAAACTAGAATATAATCTTTTTTGGAAGCAAAACCAGCCTGTTGGGTTTATTTATTATTTAAATAATTTTCTAGTAGACTTAGGGGCAGATTTATCAAGGGTCGAAGTGAATTCGAGGGAATTTTCAAAGTAAAAAAATTCGTAGTAATTTTTTGGATACTTCGACCATCGAATAGGATACTACGACTTTGAATTTACTTTGACTTGAAGTAAAAATCGTTCGAACATACGACCATTCGATAATCGAAGTACTGTCTCTTTAAAAAAACTTCAACTTCAATACTTCGCCAAATTAAACCTGCCGAAGTGCTATGTTAGCCTATGGGGACTTTATAATGCATTTTTCTACGTTTTTTATAGTCTAAGTAAAATCGTTCGATCGATCGCTGAAATCGTTTGAATTGTTCGATCGAACGATTTTATTTCGACCGCAAAACGGTCAAATTCGGTAAAAAAAACTTCGACTTCGATATTCTAAGTCGAAGTATAGCCATTCGATGGTCTTCAATACTTCGCCAAATTAAACCTGCCGAAGTGCTATGTTAGCCTATGGGGACTTTATAATGCATTTTTCTACGTTTTTTATAGTCTAAGTAAAATCGTTCGATCGATCGCTGAAATCGTTTGAATTGTTCGATCGAACGATTTTATTTCGACCGCAAAACGGTCAAATTCGGTAAAAAAAACTTCGACTTCGATATTCTAAGTCGAAGTATAGCCATTCGATGGTCGAATTTCAAAGTATATTTCACTTCGAAATTCGAACTTTGACAAATCTGCCCCTTAATGTATGATCTATTATTTAGAAAAGTCCTGAGCATTCTGGATAACAGGTTCCATACCTGTACTGTTAATAAGTCAAAAACAGAAATCTAAATTGCGGAGAGAATATAGTGGATATTAGATACCAAGCAAGGGGTTAGAGGTCAGTATGGCCAAGAGGAGAATTCCAGAAGAAGAGAAGGGGGAACTAGAAGAAAAATTGGAAAACTATAGAAATTGCTTGGAGATAGAGGAAAGAAAACACACGAAAAAGGGAAAGAAACATATAGATATAAGAATATGGAATCAAAAGGGAATGTTTGATATGGAGGTAACAAAAAATAGAAATTGAGTGTAAAAAAAAAAGAATAACCTGAGAAGTGCGAGAGTTGAATAATAACAGAAAAATAGGATTTTAGCCCTTTTTTATAGCCCCTTAAATGCAGCTGTAAGATTATTTAAATCATATTACACTGTTTCCTAAGGGTTAAACTCCAACACTATTCACTGAAACATTCTTTTCACTATAAATTCTTAACAAACACAAGTTTAGGTTGTACTGTCTGTAGAAGTAAGCTAAGAAGTATTAAGGTGCGGCTCCCTACGCAATGCATAACTTCTTGAACTCTGGCTTGTTACTTAATAAACCTTAACCAGATGCAACAATGCTGTAACACTAGTCATTAACCTCACTCTTGAATCAAGATGCTTCACTTGAAAGTGAGTGTAAGGGGGTTATTTATTAAAGTTCGAATGCAAAAAAAAAACGATTTTTACTATAAAATCAGAATTTTTATTGAAAAAAAAAAAACTAGAACTTTTTGAGATGTATTATACCCCGAGGATGGAAAAAGTCCGAATTTGAAAATCCTCCATCTCAGACCGGCTGAGGTTGTATATAAGTCAATGGGAGATGTGCCTATCCTATTTGGAAGTTTCTGTGGTCTGCGCTGGATTCAGCCCGAAAATCCGATTATTTTAGGCTTTTCGGGCACAAATCTAAAAAATTCTGACTTTAGGGGAAAAGCTAGAAAAAATTGAGTGATTCGGGAAAAAAAATATGAAAAAATAGTTGAATTCGAATTTTCACTCGATTTTATCAAGTTTGTCCCTGATTAAATCATCATTCTAGTTTGGTCTGATTTTTTTTATTTAACTTTTGATTTTGATAAAATAAATAAGGCCCACAATGTGCGATTATTTATATATTAGGTATTAATACTGAATATAACTTTCAACCCATCCCTGTCATCCTGAGATTTTGGCTAAGGGTTCTACAACACCAAGGGTCTCCCTCCTCCAATTAAAGAGGAGAATGATACTGGAGGTATAGTGCTTCTCACCTCAAACTATAGGCAGTCATAAAACACAGGGTTTGCCAACCAAAAAGAGGGTCATGTATCATACTCAAGAAGCTCTCAGACGATGGGTATTTTTGGTAAAGGGACATTAAGGTGCCTATTTATTAAATGTCAAATTTTTCTGGTTGAGTGTTTAAAGGGGGGAAAACTCAAATTTTTAGAGGAAAGAAACCCTCACATTTTCAAGTTTTTTTATGCTCTGAAGCTGCTGAAAATTCAAAATCTAAAAATACTCCAGCTAAAACCAAACGAAATCATGTAGAATTCAATAGCAGATGGTCCCTTTTATTGGTAAATAAAGGGGTTTGGGAGTTTGGTCAAACTTATTTTTAGTTGCTAACCCCTAAATGATAACAATGACAATTTATTTATTTATAAAAATACCATTTATTTTACACCACCATTTCTTTCTTTCTTTCTTTCTTTCTTTCTTTCTTTCTTTCTTTCTTTCTTTCTTTCTTTCTTTCTTTCTTTCTTTCTTTCTTTCACAGCACATGTAATCTTAGGTAAGAGAAGGGAATATTTCACTGCAGTTTTGAAATGGTCCCAGAGTTAGAATAAAAAAAGTGTAGTGCCTTGTAGTGAGAAAAGCCTGGACTGATGACTGTTCACTGCAGTATCCCGATGTAGAAACATTTATCTAGGCTTATTTATCAAAATTTGAATTTATGAATTCTCCATTAAGATAAACTCGAGATTTTACCAAACTCAAATGTTTGCATATTTATTTAAATTTGGAAAAAAATTTACTAAAACTGAAAAACACTAGAATACACCAAATTTGTTTTCCAATCATCATGTTTCATGGACCTACAAACTAAGAAATATTAGAAAAATTAAAAAAAAAAAATCACTTAAATTGGGCCTAAGACAATTCCCACTGACCACAGTCTTCTTTTATATTTTTATATAAAAAATTTATTTTATTATTGTATAGAAAAGGTTTCTGCTAAGCGAGGAACCTCTGCTTCTTAATCTGAAACATACTGTACATGAGATAATGTATTAAAAGTCAAACATTTTGCACGTGTCCCAGTAATACCAACCAATAAGGTGGTTGCTTTTTTAATAATGGTCAGTAAATACTATCGGCAAATTGCAGCTGGGGCTGATTTAGTAAGGATGGAATTTTTTTTCGGTCTTTAGACAAAACTCACAAATTCAAATGAAAGTTTGAGAAACTTCAATTTTCAAATTTTGATTTATTACGCAACAAACAATCGTAAAAACTATAATGTAAAAAATGAGCATCTAAAAGCTGCCAAGTTTGTGTACACACAAAGACACCCCCACTGTAATATTATTCTGTTGTGTAGCAGGAGAGTGTGTATATATATATATATATATATATATATATATATATATATATATATATATATATATATATATATATATATGGTGCACCAGCTTTGAACTGTATATATATATATATATATATATATATATATATATATATATATATATATATATATATATATATATACGTATATAATGGTAAT
Organism: Xenopus laevis; assembly: GCF_017654675.1. Classification (NCBI taxonomy): domain Eukaryota; kingdom Metazoa; phylum Chordata; class Amphibia; order Anura; family Pipidae; genus Xenopus; species Xenopus laevis. Next base: position 35,828,066 of record NC_054374.1, on the reverse strand, counting down.
GTAAATTTGTTCTTGCTAACTTGTACTTTTTAATTTTCAGCTTACACTGACGTTGCTCGAAATTTTGAAGTTGTTTTCAAGGAACCTTGCAAGGACACAATAACAACTGAGTTAGACGCCACTTTACCTGAGTTCACTCTATGTACATACATAAAACTAAACTCCTCGGGCCCTTGGACTGCATTTACTTACAATGTGACCTCCTCTCCGGCAGATGGATATGAGTTTGGCCTGTTAGGTGACAGTGGCAGCATCAACATTTGGATGTTTGGATCTTATATAAGTATACCTGAAACCCTTAACTTAAGCACTTGGTATGAGGCATGCATTACATGGGACAACAAAACGAATTTAATGGAATTCATGCTTGATCATACTATGAAAAAATATCAAAAACTGGAAAATGGAACCAAACTGTCAGGAAAAGGTACCATATCGCTTGGCTGTCCCCTGCCCCCTGAGAAAAACAACTCTACATCAATGGGATTGATTGGGGAGCTGTACATGTTTAGGATATGGAACAAGGCAAGCAATTTCACCAGCTGTTATGATGGCGATATTCTGCCATGGAAATCTAATTGGATCGGTAACCAGTTAGTATTCAGAAAAGACGTCTCTTTGCCCTGTGGTAAGTCTAGAAATCTGTAGCCTTTATACTTGTTCATTTGTCTCTTTTACTTGGAACTTGTTACTGTTTTGTATCATCTATACTGGGCTCTTGATTACACAAAGACCAGTCATTAGTCTTGAGAAACTGCAAATTGTTAGGGGCAAATTCCCTAACAGGTGAAAATTTGCCAGCGATGGCTTTGCAGCCATCGCAACTCTTCGCCAGTCGTAAGTTCGCTAATTCACTAAAGTGCGAAGTTGCGTCCAGGGCTCCGAACGCTGGCAAATGTTCGATATCTTTACTTCAGCAATCAAAGCGAAGATGCACTAGCGTTGCCTAATTTGCATACGATGGGAAATTATAAAGATGAATGGATGTATATGTTGCAGCAAATACATTACATTACACAATTGCAGTGAACCTTAATAAATAAAATATAGTTGTTATAATGCCCTTCACATGAACCCACTGTATAGTTTATGTTCCATATGTTAGAAAATGTAGGGGGGAACCCGGTTACCCAAAAAAATTTTACGGACCTTTGCAGGCTATCACTCAGAAAAAAGGAAAAGATGCCAGCGTTTTTTGGGACTTAGAAAATGTAGTCGTATACACTCCATTGCACTTCCCCTGTTCTGGCGAAGGCAAGGCTAGCGAAAGAGGTAACATTCAGTAAAATCTGCATCTTAGTGAATTTGCGGAGTTACGTCCATTTGCCAGGGAGAAAATTTCGCTTGGCGATAAAGTGCAAATGATCGCTGGCGTCTGTCTCTTTCACTAGCGAAGTTAAGCCTGTGCCCATTAGGAAATCTGCGATGCGCCTGAATGACGTCACGCTGGCGACTTAGGAGATCCAAATTACTGAAAGATCCCTTATCCAGAAAATCCCCAGTCCCAAGCATTCTGGAAAACAGATTCCATAACTGTACACTAAACAGAATGGGTTAATATAATACTCTAAGCTTTCCAGACAACTAGATCTCATACTGGTATTACAGAAGAAGGTTAAAGGATTATCGTACCCTCATACGGGTCAGTTATCCGGAAACCAGTTATCCAGACAGCTCCGAATTACAGAAAGACCATTTCCCATAGACTCATTTTTTTTCCAAAAAATCCAAATTTTTCAATTTGTTTTCTAAGTAATAATAAAACAGCAATGACTCAGCACTCATAGGACTTGCTTAAAAATAAAAAATAAAACATCCTTTTATTGTGCACACAATAAAAAGATTTTTTTAAGTAAGTGCTGAGTCATTGCTGTGGATGTGCTTGCTGATCTACCACCCAGCACCCAGGCAGTTGGATTTTTCTGCGTGTGCCCTCCATTACTATGGTAATAACAAAATAGTACATTGTACTTTATCCAATAGAATTATTACTTATTGGAAGCAAAACAATCCTAGTGGGGTTATTTAATGTTTACATGATTTTCTAGTAGATTAAAGGTATGAAGATCCAAATTACAGCAAGAACAGTTATCCAGAAAACCCCAGGTGTAAAACACTAAATCACTTTCAGTTTGGTAGAAATGTAAATGATATCTAGCACAGTCAGTTGGTGGGTTGCTGCAGACATGGAAAATGTCCAGCTCTTCTCTTGTTCTGTATCTCCTAGTAGGATTTTATGTAAAAAGTGGGCCCCCCCCATGAAAATAAGCGTTCGGTACCGAGTACCAACATTTTTGGCCACATACCTTTTGAGCGCTACATAGACAATCAACGAGAAGGCAGGTAGGTTTTTGCTGGGACAGAAGGTTGAACTTGTTGGATGTGTTTCTTGACCACAGCTACTATGCCATACACTTACCAATCATTTTACTGAAGAGCACAGAAGTAACTATAGAGGAAATAGACCCCACAACTGCTTGGGGCCCCAAAACCTATAGGGGGCTCCATGAGACTAATAAACAGCTGCAATATATGTTCATGGGAAATGTCTTGTTCCCAGAGTTTCTAGGGGCCCAATGATGTTGACGTGGGCAGGGGCGGATTAATGCCTAGGCTAACCTTGGCTATAGCCTAGGGGCCCACAAAGCTGAGGGGCCCATGGGGCTTTTCAATTTGTTCTTATCTTTTTTAAAAATGTTCGCAACTCACGAGCACGGCTTTGGGGGGAATTGACAAGCACCAATGATGTCACCGCAGTGCGCCGAGGCAGACCCAGCATGACACGCCCTGCCTAATCTTCTCCCAGCCAGCCAGAAAGCAGCTACTGGGCTTCTATTGGGGGCAGCAGGGCACCAGACCGGGAAGCATGGGCTGGGAGGGTAGCAGGGATGTGGGGTCGTGGGGACAGGGGTCGCAGGGGGGCTCGCCGGGGCAGTCGCGTGGGCGGGGGGACAGGGTCGGGGGGGCTGGCCCCTGTACAAAGTGTAGCCTAGGGGCCTCAGGTAGTGTTAAACTAGTCATTCCACTGCTGTTAATGTAGGAGATGCTCATATAATGCTTCTAATACAAACAGCTGATGTTACTCTATGATAAGCAGTTCATGTAAATAGTAATGTGCTAGTAACGAAGACAGTTTATATGTAAATAGTAATATGTTAGTAATGAAGACAGTTCATGTAAATAGTAATATGCTAGTAAGGAAGACATTTTATTGGGGGTCAATGGAATTGGGCCTAAGTTTAAACCTTATCCACCTACCTGCCCTGTCACGCTGCTCTGCATTGGTTGATACCAAAGTTTCCTACATTTTTCCATAAGTTATGTTAATAATGTACCTTTAGGGGGCTCAATGATCTTGCTGCGGGGCCCAAAAACTAGTCATTCCACTGCTGACTCTCATATAATTCAGTAAATAGATACTAATATAAACAGTGGATGTTATAATAAGTAGCTCTTACAAATAGTAATGAATGTGCTAATTAATCAGTCGGAGGTTGTAAAGGGAAGCAGTGAAAAATATTAGAGTTAAGTACAACTAAACACCAGGGGGCAGATGTATGAAGGGTCGAATATCGAGGGTTAATTAACCCTCGATATTCGACTAGGAACTAAAATCGTTCGACTTCGAATATCGAAGTCGAACGATTTAGCGCAAATCCTGCGATCGAACGATCGAAGGATTATTCGTTCGATCGAACGATTAAATCCTTCGAATCGAACGATTCGAAGGATTTTAATACAACGATCGAAGGAATATCCTTCGATCAAAAAATCTCAGGCAAGCCTATGGGGACCTTCCCCATAGGCTAACATTGACTTCGGTAGCTTTTAGCTGCCGAAGTAGGGAGTCGAAGTTTTTCTTAAAGAGACAGTACTTCGACTATCGAATGGTCGAATAGTCGAACAATTTTTAGTTCGAATCTTTTGATTCGAAGTCGAAGTAGTAGTCGAAGGTCGAAGTAGCCCATTCGATGGTCGAAGTAGCCCAAAAAACACTTCGAAATTCGAAGTTTTTTTAATTCGAATCCTTCACTCGAGCTTTGTAAATGTGCCCCTAGGTGTTGCCTGTTTGAACAACAATACTGCACCATATTAGTTTCTAACTTCTGTTGCCACAGGCGCTGGTCTTGATTTTTGTGTTTTGGATTCTTCTTGGACAGTGGAGAGACTGTGAAAAGGCCGGCAAGGAGAAAAACCTAAAAGACTGACTATTCCAAAAAAAAAACCTTTTTCCTGTTCTCGTTAGAGGAACTTACCTTAAAGTTTACTTAATTGCTTCTGTGCATTGTCATTGATGTCACGTGTAGGAGGGTAAAAGCAGGGGCACTTCGCCAATGAGGCGAGTTGAGGCTGTCGCCTCAGGCGGCAGAACCTCGCTAGGTACCAGGGGTGGCAAAAATGCCGCTCCTGGTACTTTTAGGAGTCGATTTTCCGGGTTTCAAAACTCAAATTCTGCGCTCTCTGCGCTAGCGTACTGGCCCTCTCTGCCGCACTCGTGGACCCCCTCAGGTGCAAAAAGGTAAGCGCATGGGGGAGGGGGGCGGCAGCAACTGCTGCCTCAGGTGGCGGAGGGGCCAGGATCACCCCTGGGTAAAAGGTCATCTTTAGGTCCTTTGGTCCCGTGGGCATAATTTAGACAACTAGATTGGGTCCTCAATTATAGAAGGGAAGCTGTTTCCCTTTACTGTGTAAAAGTATTCTGCTGGCAGTTCAGTGACTAGCCAATAGATGCCAGGGGAAGGTCCCATGTGCTCAGTCTCTTTTGTACTACACACTTGCTGAAGTGCTGTATAGCTCTATAGGGCCCGGAACAAAGAAAAGTTCCAGTATAGGCCACGTAAGTGTAAGGGGAGTTCTGTTATAGTTACTCTAGGGGGAATATTTATTATGCAGTGTAATAAACAGCGGGATAATACACCACACATCACCAGGCTTCTACGGTGTAAAAAACGGCTGTAAATAGACTGTATATATATGTCTGCAGTTTTTTGCAAATAAATCTTTCACAGAGATAACTCTATGTGTGATTGTGGTTCAGGGAAGTTCCCAGGGAGGGTTATTACAGCAGAGGCTGTCCTGTTGGCTGAACAATCAGATCATTCAAAATTGGCACTGTATTTTGAAGTTCTACTTATTAGCATCTTCTCAAACTAGTGGATCCAGTCACAGTGTCAGCCTGGGGGGCCCAGGACCCACTGGGCCTGAAGCCTCCGGGGCCCCCCACACTATCCCCAGGGCCCCCAGCTACAAACTCCTCTGTGCTGCCACCACCAACCCCCACACACATGCTTCCGTTTTCGGAATACAGACCCACCAAACATAGCCAGCGGGCCCTGGAGTCCCTGCTTGAACTTATGGTTCTGAGGGATGCTATGTGTGTAGCATTAGGCACATGAATACCTTTCACAGCTTTCTTTTTTAATTGATTGAATTTTAGGAAATCACTCCAAGGAATAAAAGTTTTTTCTATCTGTGCCTATGTTGCTTTGGTCAGTCAAGTTTTATGGATTTGGAGGTGAAGCCTAATTTATACTACATTGTGCTATGGACTTGGTTGCTGGACTATCTTCTACGGAATATAAAGCACGTCTTTATCAATGGTTTCAGTGCAGTGCAATATCTTTTTCAAGTGTTTCTTCTTGTGTTTTGCAATGAAAATCTGAAATGTTAAGTACAGTCAATGGGATACTATTATTTGAGTGCACCGTTTTACTTTATAAGGACAAATGTTTATTTTTGTGGCTGAGTTTGTTATCAGAATTAAGTACTAAACACTGAAACTGTTATAGAAATAGATTGAGGCCTTAGTAGAATCATTGCTCCTTATATAGTCAGCAGCTACTGCAGCAGCTCTTTATTAAAAAGTTCAACTTTTTAAGGCACTGGGGAATTGTTACGTGGGAAATGCTGGCCCTAAAGTCACTATGCCCTAGGCCTTTGTTCTTTGTGGCCTTCCCACCTGTTTATTTAGTCTGAGCTTTAACCTGGAGATAAAGTTTTTGTTAATTTAAAGGAACCATAAAGGAATGATTGGAATGCTCTCTTTCAGAAGCTTTATGTGCTTTAGTTTAAAACCCTTTAGTCATATCTTGAAACATGTCGACTTTTCTTACCTGCTTAAATACATTAAAGGGTTTAAACAAGTTTGAATTCCCTTCAATATATATGACTGTTGAAAAAGTGCATTAGCAAATATTTATAAAGGTTGGTTATTAACTGTCCACTTCATTAGCCCAACATGCCGTTACTACTACTATACCCAGTTGTTGCATAGCTTAAAATTAGAAAACAAATGATAAGCCATATGCTTATCTGCTAGTACTACATTGTACTTATTTGCATAAAATGATTACAAAAGAATATCTGTAAAATAGAAGACATTTTTTATTTTCGACGGTCGAAGAACAGTGTGTAGAGTTTTTGTAAAAATGCTCATGAAAAGGAGCCCTGTGCAAAACGCGTCACCATTCAACACCATTTCACTATTATAGTTTGTTCCTTAGCTGTATCCTTGAAATCGGAGAAGCCCACCATTCACAAGTGCAGTACAAAGATTTTAGTGGGAGCACTTACCGGACATCCACAGGTTTTAGCGCGCTACACGTCCACCGCCATCCCATGCAGTGAGTCAATTTCCTTAGTAGATAGAAATAGCGGGGCACCAAGGAAGCCAGTTTAAAATAGTAAAAAAAGTGAAAATTCATTTAAAGCACATTAAAATATCCAAAATTACAGCAGCATACCAAAAAACGTAGCCGTCCGCCTCACTCGTTTCATGGCACCCAGCCACTTCATCACCATTCACAAGTGGTTGTGGATATTTCACTATATGACAACAAAATGTAAAATATAGTCAAGAAGTTTATTGGCTGGCAGGTGAGAGCTGTAAAGATTACATCACACAGTGCTACTAAGAGGGATGCTATTTTAATGGAAAAGTTCCTGTCCTACCTCCCATTGAATGAGATTATTATGAAAGGGTGGAGGGGTAGGGATTTTAAAGGAATTGTTCAGTGTAAAATAAAAAACTGTGTAAATAGATAGGCTGTGCAAAATAAAAAATATTTCTAATGTAGTTAGTTAGGCAAAAATGTAATGTATAAAGGCTGGAGAGACTGGATGTGTAACATAATAGCCAGAACACTACTTCCTGCTTTTCAGCTCTCTTGGTTTACACTGATTGGTTACCCTGGTTACCAGGCAGTAACCAATGAGAGACTTAAGGGGGGCCGCATGGGTCATACCTGTTGCTTTTGATTCTGAGCTGAATGCTGAGGATCAATTGCAAACTCACTGAACAGATATGTACCATGTGGCTCCCCTTGAAGTTGTTGACTAAAGGTGGCCATACACGGAGAGATCCGCTCGTTTAGCGATGTCGCCAAATGAGCGGATCTCTCCCCGATATGCCCACCTTGAGGTGGGCAATGTCGGGCTGATCCGATCGTGGGCCCTAGGGCCCAACGAACAGATCCTAACGTTGGCTTTACAGGCGGTCAATGAACAGATGCGGCCGCGATCCGACGGGATTTTTAGTCCCATCCGATCGAGATCTGGCCGACTGTCGGCCACATCTCGATCGGGGGGCCCCATACACAGACCGAGTCGGCAGCTTTTATCGGCCCGTGTATGGCCACCTTAAATCAGAGCTAGGGGCATGTTTACTGCTATGGGTAACATCTCCAGAAATCTCTACAGATATTTAAACATGCCCCTTAGAGAGCTCAAAAGCAGGAAGTAGTGTCCTGGCTATTATATTAAACATCCAGTCACTCCAGCCTTTATATATTACATTTATGGCTAACTAACAATATTAGAAACATTTTTTATTTTGCTCAGCCTATCTATTTACACAGTTTTTATTTTCACACTGAACTGTTCCTGTAAGGATTTTAGCTATAGTCACAACTATGGGTACCTCACCAGAGGGAGGAATCACCATTAGGGATGGGAGAATTTTTTCGCCTTGCTTTGCCGCAGAAATGACGCCCATAGATTTGTATGGCGTCATGTGGAAAAAAAAAAGATGTGCGTCAAAAATATTTCGCCGCACAACAATTTTTTTTGACGCTCACAGACTTTAATGTGCGTTGGCGACATTTCACCGGCGGCAAATTTTTGTCGAAACGGGTCAAATTCGCCCATCCCTAATCACCATCCATAGCCTCAGGCCTAACAAAAGTTATTGTGGGCATAAACTGTTGAAAACTAGGGATGTTGTTGTTAGTATAACAACCTAGCCGTAGGAATTCAGTAGTGTGGTGGGACGGCAATGGCTTCCACAAAATGAACTCTACCTGTTGGTAGCATCTTTATTGCTGTTAACATATTACTGTCAATGGTCAGCTGATGGTCAGCTCTTCTTTTATCATGAAAAGCAGGAACTAATAAATATACTAATAAATAAACATGCTAGCCACCCCACAGATTGCCAGTGCCAAAATGGGGTTGGGCAGGTAGGTGGCACCCACACTTTTTTCTTGCAATTTATGCACTCTGCATATCTGATGATAAAAATGTTTAGTGTCTGACATGCGTCCTCATTTGAATGACAGTGTTTAGGTTTGATATTTGTTTCACCCTTCCCCCTCCTCATGCAACTTCAGCTTTTGTCTATTGGGATTTTTCCTTTTATGTATGATTTATTTAGCCTCACAAAATTCTAATTACCTATAAAAATGTTTAACAATGATTTATGTGATTTTATGTAACGCTGAGTCATTCCCTGTCTCAGAAATGTATATATTTTATCTGTAGGATTTAATATTTGCTTTGCTTCAGCTATGTTTCTTATCTTAAAGGAAAACTATACCCCCCAAATAATGTAGGTCTCTATAAAAATATATCGCATCATGTGCACAACTCTGCATCATGTAAACAAACCATTTTCATAATAATATACTTTTCTACTAGTATGTGCCATTGGGTAATCATAAATAGAAAATTGCCATTTTAAAAAATAAGGGCCGCCCCCTGGGATTGTACGATTCACTGTGTTTAAGTATTCATTTTGGGGATATAGTTTTCCTTTAAAGGAGAAGGAAAGGCATTTTTACTTGGAGGTACCAAAAGCTTAGCACCGGTCCAGGGTTTCTTCCAGCGAGCACCACGAGTTTCAGTTAAGTAACTACAATCACTTGGAGTTGACTAATTGACAAATTTTTGGCACCCCCAAGTATAACATGGCTTTCCTTCTCCTTTAATGTAATTCAGTAAAAATCTGTCCTTGCTAGAGAGCTGTAAGTTTATCCAAAAGCAACTACAAAAAGAGAGAATGGTGCATCTAACTTGCACAAGCACTACTGAAGTAAAAGGCAATTTTAGATATCAAATATAGAAAAGGAGGACAGTTCGCCCCAGCCCAAGGGCGCATATACATCAAGTCAAAACCAAAATCAGGGTCCCTCAATAAAATAATACGAGAGTAATTAAAAAAAAAAGTTTATTAGGACATAAAAATAATATGTCGTAATAAACTTTTATGTATTTTTTTAATTACTGTTGTATTATTTTCTGGAGGAACCCACATTTTTGGTTTTGACTTTATCCAAAAGCAACCCTGAGTTCTGTAGTTATTGTGGAAATACAAACCTGATATTAGTCTCATATCTATCTATTATTATATATATATATATATATATATATATATATATATATATATATATATATATATATATATATATATATATATATATATATATATATATATATATATATATATATTTAAATAGAGCCAGAAAATACTCCAAACTACAGAAAGTTTCTCTGCACACCACATCATTAATACAGACACTTATGAGGGTTGAATTTGAAAAACGTTGAAATTCGAATTCAAAAAGACCAACCGAAATTAAGGTTTTTTGGCCAAATAGGTCCATTTTCAATCGAATAGAACTGTATTCAGCCGAATTCGAATCATACGAATCAAAGTAATAGCGCATTCGCTTTGAATTGCAATCAAAGTTTTCCCCTAAAAAAAATTTCATTTTTCAAAGTCCACCAATTGACTACAACTAGGTTCTAGGAGGTCCCCCATAGGCTAAAACAGCAATTTGGCAGGTTTTAGATGGCGAATGATTGAAGTCGAATTTTTAAAAGAAACAGTACATGATAAATTTCGATATTCGAATTTTCAAATTTGAATCGAATTTGGACTATTCCCTAGTCAAAGTACACAGAAAATGTACGAAAGCTCGAAAATTCGAATTTTTTGAATTCGAAAATTCACCTTGACCTTTGATAAATCTGCCCCTTAAAGGAACAGTAACACCAAAAAATTAAAGTGTTTTAAAGTAATGAAAATATCATGTAGTGTTGCCCTGCACTAGTAAAACAGATTTTTGCATCAGAAACACTACTATAGTTCATATAAACAAGCTGTTGTGTTGCAATGGCAGAAATTTAAAAAAGGCTATATGACACATGATAGATAGTGGATAACAAATAACATTTTGTTCTACAGAGCTTATCTGCTGTGTAGCCTGAGCCTTTTCTTCTTTGACTAGCTACACAGCCGCTTATTTATTTAAACAATAGTAGTGTTTATGAAGCAAACACAGCAGTTTTACTAGTGCAGGCCAACACTGCATTATATTTTTATGACTTTAAAACAATTTCATTTTTTTGATGTTACTGGTCCTTTAAGATATGCATATAAGTGGTTTAATAAAGCATATAATTACAACAATGTGTAATTCAAAGTCATTAAAATATCGAACAAGACAATGCAAAATACTACAGTACTGCTCCTTAATTTCCATGAAACCAGACTTCCAGGAGTATCTAGGTTAGCAAACTTTGAGAACCACTGATCTAAAGGGAACGGGTGGCCCTTATTAGGGATATTGATAGAATCTTCAGCCAGCAGCTACATTACCCTGAGGTCATTTTCTAAACATTCTCCAAGCCCACCTGCCCCATAAGTCAATTATTTGCTATAAGAGCAAATCGATGTATGTATAATCCAGTTTGGCGGTCATATGCCACATTAGCAATAGATCCATGCTTACTGTGTCTTGACTGAATGGCTGATTGTACTTGTGTGCCATGCTATGTGTTCATCCGATATACAACAAAATTAAAAGATGATATGTAAAATGATGATATTAAAAGATGATGATTTATCAATGAATAACATCCTTTGTGCTAATTGGGAGGCATAGTAATGAAAGCTATAAACACTCCCAGAATGGGTGGTGATAAAGAAACTTTTCTTTTACAGCAATAAAACTACTGGATCTGCCTTCTGGACACCATCCCACCAAAAGACCTCAGATCAGGGGTGTCCAAACTTTTGGCTCGCAGGGCCACATTGGAAAAAGAAAAATTTGTCTGGGGCCACACATGATATACACAAACACGTTTGATTTGTAAAAGTAAAGGAAATACACAGAAAAGAAATACAATGCCAGTTGGATAACCAGATGGAGCTATACACTGTAATATGGGACACCTGGATATTAAATAGACTTATTATTATTACTAACTGGACAATGGGCAGAGTCCCCCCTCCTCCTATATCCTTTGCGACATGACGTTTCCTCGGGAACCAAACTGGGCCGCATTCATATGCATCCTGGGCCGCATTTGGCCCTCGGGCCGCAGTTTGGACACCCCTGCCTCAGATGGTCAATGATACCTCTCCTGAACAAAAGTTGTTAGGTATTGTTTAACTATACTTTGCTTATCTAGTAGTGCTTCCAAAGCCTAGATTTGCATGCCTATAAAATCAGCTTTATAGCAATTTAATGGTGTGAAAATTTAAGATTGTGTAATGTTGTGTTAATTATTGTAACCTACAAGTTCCCTGGGGAATTCCCTGGGTTTATCTGGGTAAACGCAATGGTAAATATATTGTCACTTATCTTGGCTTGATAGACATGCAGTTGTAACATCCAAACACTGGTTTTGGTATACCAGGTGATCGTTTTTTTTTTCACATAGGATACAAGCGAATGGGTGGCAACCGGGAAAAAAAAATCATTTCTTTTTTTTTGTACCACACATTAATTTGTAGCGAAATTATGTATTTCGACATCTGCGGATTTTTCTCCAAAATTGTAATAAAAATTTGCAGCAAAAGTATATTTGCTGAGAAAAAGCACCCATTCTCTTCAATGGATTTGGAGTGAGAAGAAACGCCATTGATTTGAATACATTAGGAGTGAGAAAAAAATGCCCATAGAGGGTGGTGGCATACATGGCTACTGGGGGAGATTAGTCGCCCAGCGTCAAATCTCCTCTTCTTCAGGCGACTAATCTCCCCTAAATGCCTTCCTACTGGCTAGAATGTAAATCGCCGGTGGGATGGCACTCGGATTGCTTTCCGAAGTCGCCCGAAATTTCTTCGGGAGGTTGCACCACCCTAATGCAACTGGAGTGAGAAAAAAAAGTTGCCCATAGACTCTAATACATTTTGCTACAGAAAAGTTGGAGCAACAAAAAAGTTACCCATAGACTCTAATATATTTTATTACAAAAAAGTTGCAGTTTCGCACATTTTTCGGCAAACTGAAATGGGCCAGATTCACTCATCACTGGTTTATATATATACTGGCACTGAAGGAGCTTTCACTGTTGGTCATGGATGTTTGTATACTGTTGGCTATTAGCTTGTTGACTTGCTCTGGTCATAGATTCTGTCTGTTACCTGTTGCAGTGCGACAAATCTCCTCTTCCTCAGGCGACTAATCTCCCCTAAATGCCTTCCTACTGGCTAGAATGTAAATCGCCGGTGGGATGGCACTCGGATCGCTTTCCGAAGTCGTCCGAAATTTCTTCGGGAGGTTGCACCACCCTAATTCAACTGGAGTTTGAAAAAAAAAAAAGTTGCCCATAGACTCTAATACATTTTGCTACAGAAAAGTTGGAGCAACAAAAAAGTTACCCATAGACTCTAATATATTTTATTACAAAAAAGTTGCAGTTTCGCACATTTTTCGGCAAACTGAAATGGGCCTGATTCACTCATCACTGGTTTATATATATATACTGGCACTGAAGGAGCTTTCACTGTTGGTCATGGAAGTTTGTATGCTGTTGTCTATTAGCTTGTTGACTTGCTCTGTCATTGATTCTGTTACCTGTTGCAGTGCCCATATTTGTGAGCTTTATATTTGTTAGCTTTAGCTATAATTGTTTTTGAATTCTACCCTATTTCATAGCTATTAGAAATTAGAAATTGGATTAGAAACTTAAATGGCTTTTGCTATAAGGGTGGTTTTCTTTCCTGAGGTCCTTTAGCAACTTAACAGCTTGAAAATAACTCACATTATGCCTGGCTGCATTGTGCATGATTATTGTGCGAAAATGTGTGACCTGGAACACCAGACAGCTTTATACCAGTTGTCTTCAAGGTTCAATAGACACAGTGTCAGACTGGGACACCAGGGGCCCACCAAAAAACCTTAGACCAGGGGCCCACCAAAGGTTTTTAGACCAGGGGCCCAACATCAGTACTATTTTCTTCCTCTCCTCACTCAACCTCTATTCTCCTAGTCTCTTTTCTTTACATACTATAATTATTCCACCTATTTAGCCTCTTTGGTCTCATAGAAATAGGGAATGACCATTAAATAGGCCAAAAGTTTAGCAGCATGAGGGCCCACTGACACCTGGGCCCATCTGGAGTTTTCCTGGTATCCCTGTGGGCCAGTCTGACACTGAATAGACATGCAGCTGACAACTGGACTCCCAACAGCTGGGAAACTGTAGGTTGGTGCTATTTCCATTTGCGGGTTAAAGTATTCTCTGAAAGTTCAGTAGTTGGCCAGGAGTCTCAGGTGTCTGGTCTCTTTGGATTCCACTTGCTGGAGGGTGTAGCTTGTGCTGAAAAGCCTGAGGTGGAGGTAGACCTCAGTAGGAGAAGTCCGTCAGAGAAAAGATCACTTTAGGAGTGAGAGGTAGTATAAGGGTAGTTAGTAGAGCAGTCAGGTGCTCCACAAGGAAGCTTGATAAAGGATTGTTTGTGTCCGAAACGTCGCTATGCTATATTGAAATAAAAGCAGTTTTAATAGAAAACCTGGAGTGCTCCAATCTATATACACTTGAATTGGAGGTATGTGGAGGTGAACATACGTTTGTTGCGTGCACCCTGATGAGTTAATGACTTGGAGTGTATTGAAGTGTGCTGGATAACGACTGTGAAAGTGCTCCACAAGGATACCAGGAGGGTAGACTCAGGATATTCCTGATTAAAGCACCACTATGAGCATCTGCTAGCACTGTGGACTAGATCACCTGAATGTGATTACTACTTGGGTTGTTTCCAAACAATATGTCTATGTAACATCATCAAGTTGATGAAATTGTCTAAATTATCTATGAAGTGAATGATTATTGCACCATCTGAACAGCACCACAAAAGAGATTGTGTGAGATCCAACATATGATCCATGAACCAGTGGTGTCCCAATTATTAATCAATTCTTTGTGTATAATTTACTGTGCTTTAACCATTCCTTAACCAGCAATGGACCACTGGAGAGTCCCATGCAACTTATACTCTGCTTGGAGTTGCAGGGAATTGCAATTGGTTGAGTCCAAGTAGCCCAGCGTGGGGCATTGAAAGGGTTGAGGCAAAATCCATGTGAGAAAAGTGTATATGTAGTCCTATGGTTCTTTTCTGAGTGCTCATAATTTAAGTGACAATGGAAGTGTCCAATCAGAAGGAGGAAGAAGATGGTGAAGAGAAAACATTGCAGAACCATGGTTTGCATGGTTATTCACAGATGCTAGCTTTGGAAGACAGTGCAAATTCAGGAAGTAAGTGGAGTTGCACTTAAGCTAAATTCCTGTGCGAGCAGGTGGAAGGCTTCCTACTGAGGGAATAGTTCATGCTCACAAACCCATGGTGGTGGTGGATCCAGCAGTGATGGTGGGACTCCCTAAAGAAAGTGTGGCTGCATTTTAAGAATCCAACACACCTATGCAACAACAGGTGGTGGTTCCTCTGGATGGAGGGGAACACCATAATGAAGAGCAGCAACCTGAGAAATATAGCAGCACAACCCCATGGAGGTGGGCAAGTCAGAAGCAGCTCAACCCTCTATGGTTGCTTATAGGTGCTTGTGCCTGGGCAATTTTGACCAACAGGTGTAGCTGTTGGAACACAATTCATTCATATTAAAAGTACATGTATCCCGTAGTATCTTGAAATGAAAAAAGAATAAATAATGAATGTAAATGACAAAAGAATAGAATGCTCATCAGTGTTACGTTCACTTGTTTTAAAGGTTTACTTATACATTTTGAATATTAGTGTTTGGTAATGTGCAGGGAACAAAGAGTGTCTCATATTATATATTGTGTTACAGAAAATTGAACAGAGATGTGATATTGTGACATGCAGGATGACAGTGTAATTTTGCTGTATGACATGCACCAATACATATTTGGACAAACATTGTATTGTGTAATATGATATATAGAATGCCAATTTAACTTTGGGCATATACATTTGTTATTGTGACATAAAGGATTACAATGTTACTTTGGCAATATATAACATACAGGAAGGTTCTGCAATTATATCATGGCAGTTTGGCCTGAAAGGCACCAAATTGCAGTTTTGGAATGTCAGGAGAATATATAGTCATACTGGTCTTTTCTTTGCCTCTGGTTGATCTGCTTTTGCTCTCTGCATGTGTGTATGTTTCAAAGCTGCTTCAGTAGGACAGGAGTCCCTGCTCTTCTTTATTACACTTTCTGGTTTTGATAAAGATCATGTAACTCTGTTTTCCATAATGAGAAGTCTGGGTCCATCCCCTGTCCTATTCATTGGTGGATATAGTTTGAAGTCTAGCTGCTTTCTTCAGCTACTAAATGAAATGCTTGACATCACTGCACAGGCATTTATTGTCTGCTTTGCTCATGCAATGGAGCTTATGTCCTTAGCCCTGATGTCTTTGTGAGGTAAGTGAAAAGCATCACAAAAGCCTTAAATAACTTGCAAAAGTATATGTGTATGAATGGTGTTAATGATGTCATCAGTTAGAATAGGTGCATGGTGATGTAATTTTTTGTAACAACTCCTTGAATTGCTTTAAAGTATAAAAATAGTAGAAGTCACCTGCACTTTCCATGTGTATAGAAACATTCAGCCTTGGACACTTTTGTATGGGAATGGAACGTTTAATAAGGTTAATGTGCTTTGAATTGAACATTATTTTATTATATTATGAGTATATTATTTTTCTCAGTTTATGTAAATGAGTCTTATTATCATTGGATTGGGTACCAGACAGCGAAATAAAGCAGCCTTTGTAGGAACACGTCAGCAGATATGATATAGAGAAATGATATAGAGAACATTACATAGTTTACCTTACATGTGATATAATTCATAAACCCATGTTTTTTTTATATACAGCACAAGCCAATGTTTCTGACCCCGCGACGTCTGCGTTAACATCGACGATCACTAACACAGGTATTTATTTCAGACATTTTTCCCACTTTAAAGACATTGCTCATGATCCACACAATCCTGCACCATTCTACCTAATCTCTACCCCATATCCCCCAAACCCCAAAAAATATCAATTGGTGGTGTGGTTAGGCAAAGGACCCCCCCACCCCCTCATAGTGTGCCCCTACTATACAAAATTAAAGACACAGAGACATATATGGTGGCAAAATCTGTGGAGGTCACTGCTTTATTTAACAATTTAGGGAAAAAAGGACTAGGCATACAATGACCCCAGCTGCGGCTCCGACTATCAAACGTGGGCTAACTGCCCATACCATAAAACAGGGGAGCAGGGATCATGGGGAAAAGAGCCCTCTGTAACCGAACCATAGCCCATCCTCCTGCTCCCATATTGTGCATAAATGGCACTAACCCAGCTGTTTGCAAGACTCAGACAAGACCTTTCTGTTCCCCTTGTAGTGACCACTGCCACTATATTTGAAGCTCTAAGGATATATAAGACAAAACAAATTTTAAAAAAAATCCTTAAAATGTATTATTATAAACAGTGCTTTGTGGCATCATTAATTACAGTTTTATGTCACTTCTGTTACATGAATCCTGTAAAACAAAATATGTACCCCAACTTTAGAAGTTGCCTGATGTTTAACAATACTCATCCTGTGGCCGTTTGCCATTATATCGTAATATTGTCTCTTGACTTCTTTTTTTGAAAAGTAGGTACATTATTTCCAAAATATATATCACTGTTTACTCATTATGTTGTGTATTCTTATGTGTGATGACATCATATGTGGAGCTGGAAAATTCCAATTCAGTTCTGATTCCACCTTCAACAATATAGCACTATGGTTTATATATCTGATGTCATTAATAACCTTGGCTGTCAGACATGACTTTAGTATGCTGCACTAAAAGCACAATATGCTGTAAAATTTTCAGCTCTTTATATTGTGATTGGCCCAACCAGAGTTTAAAGAGCCCTAATGTTACTGCCCTAGTGTGGAATAGCCAAAATGGATTTAAATCGCCCCTGTTAGTGACAGAATTATATCTTGCAGGGATCCCACATTAAACTGCTGCATTGTTTGGAAATTTGCCATCAGTGACCAGGCTGAAGCATCAAAACTTGCACTTGGATTTACATTGCTAAAAAAAAATCTTAAAACCTTAAACTAAAGGATCGGCACTCTCTATTGTTTGTAATATTGTGATTTATTTCACACAATGTGGCATTTTATCTGACGTTTCGGTCCCTTTCAAAGATATATATATATATATATATATATATATATATATATACAGTATGTAAAATAAATATATAATTTTAATACTACAGGGCTCATTTATAGCTGCAGAAATGGACACATCTCATTGGTGCCATTAATGAAAGGTATTTGGCAAGCATTTGGCCTTTAGATCAATGACCTCAGAGCCAACAACCATTGGATGCTAGCTGTATGCATGGTCAACAGCATAAGGGACTCTATATTCAACCTTATCAATAGATGAGTGTGCCCGGATCCTTTACGCTCTATACACAGGACATTGTGCAACATTTACATTGATTTTAATGATTTGTATTTTTTTTTAAAAAAGTTAGTGGGCTGGATCCCCTTTATTTTGTGCTCCTGACTTTATTTAAAATTTCATATGCACAAGTACAAAGGTAATGACAGGCAAACTTAAAGTTTATTCAACTTTGTTACGAAAAAACCCAGCTTATTATTGATGCTTTCCTCCCATCAATACTAAATTCATATTGAGGCAACCATTGCCCTCTAGTGTTGTATACGTACATTGCAAAAGTTCTAATATTTTGCAATGCTAATTTCTAAAGCAAAGCAAGATGTAAATCTGACTTCAGCAGCTCCAGGTATGATCATTGCAATAGTCCCACTTTATTGGAATGCTTATGCTATTGATTTTGCATTAACATTTTGTAATATGCACAATCAACGATTAAATTGATGAAACAACTAAATTTCTACCACAATTTATGCTGATAATTAGTGGAAGGACGTGTATGTGAATAAAAAAAACCAGGCTCTGGCCTGTTTTGCTGCTTTTCATACATGGTGGATAGCCAGTGTATGGCTGCCTTTAATCTAACTGGCAGAAATAAATAAGGGGGGGGGGCAATTTAAGAACAATTAAAGAAAATTACTAAAATAATAAATCGGTTTTACTTTGGTTCTTAAATTATCATAATTTCTTTCCCTAATTAATAAATAATAATAGTATTGAATAGTAGTGAACGTTGGATGTCTTTAGCTTATTCATAGCTTTTATTCGTTTATTATTATTGCCTGACACAATGTTCCTTTTATAAAACGGCAAAAAAAGCCAAGATGCTCTTGTAGCAATCGTTTTGTCAGATAACTTACCTGCATTTTAGGTGAACTTGAATGGGGTTGTAAAGTGCTGTGTCAGGCACAGCAAGAGTTAAACTGACACTTTCTGTGTCCTGTGATTTTACCTTTGTAATACAACCCATGACTTAATCCACATGAAACCCAATCCTTTTACCTAAACTAGTTTGAGAATAATACAGTTTTATATAGTATATATTACAGTTTATATTTTTCAGGCTTAACTAGGCCTCAATGATTTTATCCATAGCCTGCCTTTAATTTAGGTAAGATTAAGGAATGCAAATCACAAATTCAAACAAAATCATATACTTAAACATTTATTTCACTCATTGCTACTCATATTTGAGTAAGCACGCTCCTTTTCTCTAAAAGTGGAAGATATGGGATAAGTGGTTTATATGTGATAACATAAGTGATACATACATATAAATAAATATAAATAGAGAGAGAGAGAGAGAGAGGGGGGGGCAGGGTGCATAAAGTGGTAGATTTTTTGCACTTTCTGTTCATAAATGATTAAGGAATTAAAAACTGTAATCTAGTGGTATAACTAAAATTTAGTGGACCCAACAGAAAAGTCTTTTTATGTCCCCCCTAAAGTTTAGGGAAAGTTCATTTTTCATAAACATATACTGAAACTGCTTATGTGTCAGTCCCCACTGCCCCTGTCCCCCAAGTAGTCGCTTCTTTATCTGTAGTTACATCTCTAATTTACACCTTGCTTTTGTCAGGTACAACAACAACAACTACTACAAAGATACCCCAAACACCTGCCACAAAATCAGAGATGACTTTCACAGGTATTTTCCTCAGTTGTGTAAAATCATGAAATATTCTAGGGGAAACCATCTTATTTTACTCCTCTTAATGAGTTCTATTGCGAGCCTCACTGTGCTGCTGTAACCATGACCCATGAAAAACCAGTACGGCATCAAGCACCTGTAATTTTGCTTTGATCCTTCTGTAATTCTCTAGCAACTAATTTTCTGTTATAAAGAAAACAACAACCCTAGTTGCAGAGCAAGACAGAACTAAAAGAGTCACTTCAAAACATTTGACTTTTCCTTACAAGCAGAAAAATATTGCAGTCAGTGGCCAAAGTTGTTGCATTGACTAACACAGTCCAATGATGGTTTTAGCACCCAAACATGCTCTTATACTAACTACTGTGAAGGAAACGGTTAGCCTCCAAAATGTTTAACTTCAGAAGCCAGTGTGTGGCTAAATGCCTTAAATGCATGTACATTTTGTTCCTAAAGTCATTTAAAATAAAAATTGTTGTCATGCTTTATATGCAAACATGCACAACACACACACAAAATAAAAAGATGTGTTCCATGCCCGCTGTATGTGAATCCATGTTATATTATACTTGCAGGGAGTAACTGTCTCTATAACAATATTTCACAATTCTACCATGCATATTGTTATAATTCCAAGTAAAACATAATCATTAGATTATTGACATTGTTTGTGTTAATGGTAAAATTTAACAAAGATTAACCTGACATTGATATTTTCCATATTGTCCAATTAACAAGCCAGGCATCCCTCACTTCAGGCATCCCTTTCTTCACTGTGCTATTTTGCATGAGAAACCCCAGATTATTAGAACTGTTACATTTCTGTGCAATGAAAAACTGCTAACCTGAAAAACAACTTTCTTTTATCGCCTCAAAAATAGGGCCAAACGCCACAAATTTGACAACTTCTTTCAGTACTTTTGCAGGTATGTGCCCTTGCATGTTACGATACAGTAGGCCAGGCAGTGTCGGACTGGCCCACAGGGATACCAGGAAAACTCCCGGTGGGCCCAGGTGTCTGTGGGCCCTTGTGCTGCTAAAAATTTGGCCTATTTCATGGCCATTCCCTATTTCTTTGAGAACAAAGAGGCTAAATAGATGGAATAATAGATTATAGTATGTAAAGAATAGAGACTATGAGAACAGAGGTTGAGTGAGGAGAAGAAGAATAATAGTACTGAGAGTGGGCCCCTAATCTATGTTTTTTTGGTGGGCCCCTGGTCTAAGGTTTTTGGGTGGGCTCCTGGTGTCCCAGTCCAACACTGAGACCAGGCAGAGACTGCATGAGAGCAATTCTCAAAAACAGATGAGATGGCCCAAGGTTGTGCACTATCCATATCCTTTTCTAGTGTAGTCAATGTAAAGAGATCAGCTGTGATTGACTCCCCATGTTTGCCTCACCTTTATCGTCTGTTTAAGGGGTTCTGGGTCCACCAAACACACACAGCACGTGTGAAGGGGAAAGCAAGCTCGAGGACATCTCTATTCCCTCTCCCTAATTTGGACCCAACCCTTTTTCATTCACTCTAGATAATTAACGCTAACAGCAGCAGGCACTGTAAAATGTTAAATATATACTAAGATCCTTTTCTTTTCACAGTAACTGGGAATCATACTAGCACACTGATTACAATCGTATCCAACATGACACTTGCAGGTAAAAAATATTTTTATTTATTTTAAATAAGGACCTGACAGCCCATCTAGACTCATTATGATCCAGGTCTGTATTGCAGGACAATGAAGAGCTCAGTCACAGAATGCCCAGTATAGATGGGAGAAAATGCAAAATTTTTATCATTTCACCCATTAATATATCCATTAGTCAAATCCAAGGTGATTATAAAAAAAGAGGTTTTGTGGAATTATCCTTTAATATAGGCAATACATCAAAGCCTGAGAATGAACAGAATAGTGCAATAAAAATGTTCTCAAATGTTTAATGTTTTCCTCCTCCAATTGGAGGCCAATATGTGCCAAAATTGATGGCTTTACAACAGACAGAGTAGCATTCTGCTGTAACACATAAGGATACCTGTCGCGGGGAACCAATGGAAATGCCTGGGGGAATGTATAATATAGGTGCAACTTCATTGCATATTCTCAAGCACTAAGCAGAGCATTTATAGAACTGCACACTATGATGTACTGTTTCTATAACACCATCAAATATTTTACATTCTCCCGAGAGTACCTTGTAACACTAAGGGGGTTATTTATCAAGGTCCGAATATCCGAACTTCGAATAATTCGTAGCTTTCAGAGCAAAAAAAATACTATGAATTATTAGAGATTCATTAAAGTCTGAAGGTTTGAAAACTCTGAATCCAAAAACCCGGCATCTGAAAGCTCTCGGGGTCCTGTATTAGTCAATGGGGTAGGTCTCGTGTCTGCGCTGCTGTCAGTAACGATATCCAATGATTTCAGGGATTTTGGCCCAAAAAGTCCCAAAACTACAATAAATTCGTAGTATTTGCGGAAAAGTACGAAAAATTCATACTTTTCTGGCAATGGTCCGAAGTTTGCCCAAACGTTTTTTTTTGAATGATAAATAAGGTCCTTTCAGAAATTCGGAGTTGGTCAGATTTTTATCTTAAGGTGGCCATACACAGGCCGATAAAAGCTGCCGACAGACCGAGTCGGCAGCTTATTGGCCCGTGTATGGGGGCCCCCGACGGGCTTCCCCGATCGAGATCTGGCCGAAAGTCGGCCAGATCTCGATCGGATGGGGTTAAAAATCCCGTCGGATCGCGGCCGCATCTGTTCGTTGATGCGGTCCCGCGATCCGACCGCCCGTTTGGCGAACGCTAGGATCCGATCGTTGGGCCCTAGGGCCCACGATCGGATCAGCCCGATATTGCCCACCTCAAGGTGGGCATATCGGAGGGAGATCCGCTCGTTTGGCGACATCGCCAAACGAGCGGATCTATCCGTGTATGGCCACCTTTAGAAATGCTGAGATAAATTCAGACCTTCATAAATAACCCCCTAAGATAAGACCTTTATTTATTATAAATTGCTTTAAAAAATATTGAGAGATAATTAAGTAAATGTCATTGTTTTAAAACTTTCCTCTCCCATAGGTAATGGTTCCACGTTATCAGTTGCAGCAACAACCAGTATGGCGACACCAGGTATGTGTATGTTCTGCTTTTGATGGTTTGAGGGATGGGGGAACTATACAAAAGCCCTGGGGGAAATACCGTACAATGATCCCTGCAGTGCATCAAATGAAGCAAGGGATAATGTGAATGTGTCTGTGCTTAAAGGGATACTGTCATGGGAAAAAAAAATTTTTTCAAAACACATCAGTTAATAGTACTGCTCCGGCAGAATTTTGCACTAAAATCCATTTCTCAAAAGAGCAAACAGATTTTTTTGTATTCAATTTTGAAATCTGACATGGGGCTAGACATTTTGTCAATTTCCCAGCTGCCCCTGGTCATGTGACTTGTGCCTGCACTTCAGGAGAGAAATGCTTTCTGGCAGGCTGCTGTTTTTCCATCTCAATGTAACTGAATAAGTCTCAGTGGGACATGGGTTTTTACTATTGAGTGTTGTTCTTAGATCTACCAGGCAGCTGTTATCTTGTGTTAGGGAGCTGCTATCTGGTTACCTTCCCATTGTTCTTTTGTTTGGCTGCTTGGGGGAAAAGGCAGGGGGTGAAATCACTCCCACACCCCATGACAGTATCCCTTTAAACTACATACCAAAATATCATTCTTATCAAAAGAACATTCAAAATACTGTAAGCTGTGGCATTAAAAGGTCACCTCCATTGGTTATACCCTAAATTCAGTGGGGAATACTAGCATGTGTAAACAGAACGGACGGTTGGTACTTACCTCCAGACACGACTGTTTATCCAGTGCAGTAGCCAGGATGGTTCATGCATTGATAACCCAACCTTGTAATTAGTGTGGCGGGCCCCAAATCTTCTATGGCTAATTTCCCCGGGAAACATGTGCCCCGGGCACTGTTCGACAAGCAGGAAAAGAGGGATAAATTCCTCATTGTTCTAAGGTACAATGGTGTTCTAAAATGTATGTACAATAGTAATGGCAACGTAACCAACACATTGCCTTTTGTATTTGTACAGTGTCAGGAAGTAGTTCAGTTTCTACTTTTTACTAGTGATGGGCGAAAAAATTCATGAAACGGCGTAAATTTTTTTTGGCGCCAGCGAATTTTTTCGGGCGAATTTTCGCGGGCGTTTCGCAAATTCATTCGCCTCGAATTCGCGCCTGGCGAATAAATTCGCCCATCACTACTTTTTACAGCACCACAATACCAGCAGGTATGTTTATGATCCAATAAGGTCATTTATGTTGCTTTCAAGACAGATTTGCAGTTTCTCTGCTCGAAATCCACTCCACTCGCAGCAAAGGCATTACATTTCAAATACCATATATCATTATAAATGAATGGAAAGGCCATCTTTCATAGACTCCATTGTAATCAAATAATTAAAATGTTTACATATGATTCCCTTTTCTCTGTAATAATAAAACAGTGCCTTATACATGCTCCTAACTAAGACGTCATTCTTATTGGAGGTGAAACTATCCTATTGGGTTTATATAATGTTTAAATAATTTTTAGTAGACAAATCATGGAGATCCAAATTATGGAATGATCTCTTATGTAAAAAAAACCCCAAGTCCAGTGCATTCTGGATAATAGATCCCATACCTGTACTTACACATAATAATTACATGTTTAAATGTATATTCCCATATTTATTTTGGTATATATATATATATATATATATATATATATATATATATATATATATATATATATATATATATATATATATATATATATATATATATATATATATATATAATGGTGTTTTTGTATATTCTATATATAACAATTTCTATACTATTTCTATACTATTGCAGGAGTTTTACATTGTGCTGCCAATGTCAGTAATGCAACTAATTGTGAGTACTTCATGCATTTGGTTCATGTATTTTAGTTTAATCTACATCATTTACACACAACCTCATACAAAAAGAGGAGCCAATATACTTTTTGGAATAATCCAAGGACCTTCTAAAAGACTGGGACGTTTTGGAAATCTCTTCCTATATGCTCTTGAGGCTATTTATTTGTACCAGGCCATACATTTGTCTTCTGGGGGTTTGGTGTTATTGGTCAAAATGGTACAAGCCATGCAAACCAGTCAGTGGCTACCAGTGTCGGACAGGGACACCAGGGGCCTACCCCAAAACCTTGGACCAGGCACCTACTCTCAGTACTATTATTATTCTCCTCACCTCTATACTCCTAGTCGCTATTCTTACATACTATAATCTATTATTCCAGCTATTTAGCCTCTTTGTTCTCAAAGAAATAGAAAATGGCCATGAAACAGCACAAGGGCCCACTGACACCTGGGCCCTCCGGGAGTTTTCCTGGTAACCCGGTGGGCCAGTCTGACACTGGTGGCTACTATAGGTTTCAGATACAGCCAAATGATTGCTTATTATTTGTGGAAATACTGCAAATAACTGAATCCAAATGATTTAGGGATTCGCAGTTAACAGAAGAGGACAAGTTAATTTTTTTTAAACTGGGTGTAATGGAAAGTAAACCACAATGCCTCAGTTTTGCTCTACAGTCATACATCATATATCATTTCCTAGACTTATCAAATATATATTTGATCATATACTCTGTATTTTGTCAGTGCACTGTTTCTTTTTTTGTAAAATCATAGTGGAGATCTATATAAAAATAAGGTAGCATTCAAAGAGTTCTATGACAATGACTTTATAATAATATTTGTATGTTCAATTTGTAGATTCAGTTAATCAGCAGTACTGTGATGCCTCCTCTCTCTGCAATGATTCTGGTTAGTTGTCCTTCCTACCACCAAAGTGGATATCTTCAATTCCTTCCTCTTATAAAATGAGTCACCTTTCTCTGAATGATATAAATAAACAATGATGTGACCTACTTTATAACTGTATAGTTCTTTAGGCATTATGAATCACAGTGGCTGGCTTTCCTAGATTTGTATAGGCCCATGATTTGATAAGAATAGGGTCTAGCAGTAGAGGACCCTACACATTTTTTTTCTTTGCTCCTCCATTTGTTCTTCCCCAATTTATTACATATTTTTGATATATTTTGCTGTAATTTTACTATATTACAGTTGTGTTATACTGACATTTATGTTTTTTTCTTCCAGCTGTCTACTTTGTGTTTTTTAATAACACAAGTAAAGATGTAAGTGTTGCTGTTTTGCTTATGTGAGCTAATATATCATAGCAGTTCATGCTACTTTACATTTTATCATCAAATGATTGGGGGACCCTTAAGAGCCCATTTAAGGGTCAAAGTGAATTTTTGAATTGAAAAACTTGGGTACTTCGACCATCGAATAGGCCAAAATTAGATTTGAAAAAAAACGTAGAATATTTGACCATTCGAAAATCAAAGTACTGTCTCTTTAAAAAACTTCGACTTCGACACTTCGCCACCTTAAACCTGCTGAATTGCTATGTTAGCCTATGGGGACCTCCTAGAATCTATAGGCAGTATTTGGCTAAGTTTTTAGAAGTCAATGTTTTGTTTTTGAAAATCGATCGATCGATTAAATCGTTCAAATCGTTCGATCCAATCGATTTCCATGTTCGATCTGAACGATTTGAATTAGATCAAAAACGGGTACATTTAAACAGAAATAACTTCGACTATCGAATTTCTACAATTCGATGGTAGAATTTTGAAGTTTTACCACTTCGAAATTTGACCCTTAGTAAGTGTGCCCCTAAGAGAGACCTGGGCAAAAGAGCAATAACTGGGTTCAAGGGGAAACACTACCCTGTGGGACATGGTATTGCTAGTTTGCTTTGCACTCTGGATTCTGGGTTAATGGATAATAGATCCCCTTGATGTAACTTTGCATCAGTGAGGATCTGCACAGAGCCTCCTGTACTGCGGATCTACCATTTATTTATATGTTGTGAGCATTTGGTCCTGCACTTCATTTTTATCTATCAACTGTTCTAAGTATGAAATAAGTAAGTTAGTGTTTCTTTTATAGGAATGTGACACCATAAAAGATAAATTACAGGCATTAATGTAAGTATTTTATTGTTGATATTTGCATGTTTATAATAAAGTAAAGATATATAAATATGTCATCCTTGGTTTTTACCTGTAGTAGAATATAGCTTTAAATTAAAAACAACATTTGACAATCTGATATGGATTCTTGGGCAGTTTATCATATGGTATTTGCTAAAAAAAAGGTTCTGATGATGTTTATGCACCTTTTCTGCACCTAATTAATTAAGCTAATGTCAAAGAGGTGGTATATTTTTCTGTCAAGATTCTCCAGTTTCAATTTTAATAATTCTGTCTCATAGTCACATATTGTAGCTTTAGTCTAAGGACCCTTAATTGTGTTTAGCAGCTTCTGTGGCTTGAAACTGGTTTTATTTCTTTACAGTCATATTTTATGTAACTAGCAGTAAACAATGCAAATTATTCCGATATGGAACCTATTATCCAAAATGCTCTGGACCTAGTAAAAATCATTTGAGGATTAAAGGAACAATAACACCAAAAAATGAAAGTCTTCTAAAGTAATGAAAATATAATGTACTCGGTGCTGCACTGGTAAAACTGGTGTATTTGCTTCAGAAACACAACAATAGTTTATATAAACAAACTGCTGTGTAGCCTTGGGGGCAGCGATTCAAAGCTGAAAAAGGAGAAAAGGCACAGGATACACATTAGATAATAGATAAGTTCTGTAGTATACAATGGTATAGATCTGTTATCTACTGTGTATCCTGTGCTTGAATGGCTGCCCCCATGGCTACACAGCAGCTTGTGTATATAAACTATAGTAGTGTTTCTGAAGCAAACACACCAGTTTTACCAGTGCATGGCAACATAACCTTTTATTGTAATTCCTCTAAAACAAATAATTTTTTTGACGTTACTATTCCTTTAAATAAACCCAATAGGATTGTTTTGCCTCCAATGAGGACTAATTATGCAGCGATGAGCGAAATTGCCCATAGACTTCAATGCATTTTGGCTAATTTTTGCCTTTTTGCAAATTTTTGCCAAACTGAAAAGGGTCAGATTCGCCCATCACTATGATATTTTAGTTAGGATCAAGGTACTGTCTGTATCATCAGTCTTTATGTACTATTTTTGTTCAGTTTCCCAAGAAGCAGCTCTGCACCTCCAACTCCATCTCCACTCATCAAACTCAACTCATCTGCATCTCAGGTAAATGTTTATTGTGCATTGGTGTTTTCTCTCTGTCACTCTCTCTTTATGCTACTTCTCTTCCTTTCTTCACATACCGTACTCTCTCTCTCTCTCTCCTTATAATGTAGCTGTAATAATACCTGCGCGGCGGGGTCGTCCGACACGCCATCGGCGGGGTCGTCCGACACGGCCGGCTCTTCCCTAAGGGCGCGCGCGGCGCATTCCCTTGTATTTAAAGGCGCAGGCGCGCTGACGTATGACGTCAGCGCGCAAAGGCACGAAATTCACAAAGTATTTAAGGCTATTTTTTCCACAGCACCTTGCCCTTGATAGAATTTGTTCCTGGTGCTTCTGAGCTTAAGCTATTTTTGTCTGAACCTATTTGTGATTCCTGTTGTGACCCCTGCCTGGCTTTTGACTATTCTGACTTCTGGATCCTGACCCTTGTCTGATTACCCACTACCTCTTCTGCTTAACCCTTTGATTGACTACCCGGTTTGACCCTTGCCTGCCTGACAATTCTTGATATCTGCCTGTCTCGAACCATCCTGTCTGACGATTCTCTTGCCTGCTCCATTACTGTGACCTTCGGCCCAAAAGACTATCTACCTGCCGTGCCCCTCTGCTAGCCAGAATATCTTGCCTTGTACCGCTCGTTAAGTCCAGGTGGCACCCAAGTAAGCTGAGGGCTCCTCCCGAAGCCCAACGGTGGTCACACTACTGGTGAAGCCGAGCCGAGACCAGGGTACTTGGCACCTGTTCTGGTATTGGGTGCCGGCCGTGACAGTAGCTTTCACTTTCTCAACCTCTGCTTGTAAGCAAATACATACAATGAATTGTGTGTAAATTGGATTTTTTTTTTCCTTTAGAATACGTCCGCAACAGAAAGTACTTCCAAAAGGTAGGCTAACCATCAAACCACACATGAGCTCTCTCATAGTTATTATGCTGCAATACCGATGATATTCTCATTGCTAGATATGGGAAAACGATGAAATAATATGTTAATACCCTACTAGAATTAACATACTCATATATTCAATATACTAGAATACTCAATATTATTTTAAAATAGACCTTCCATGATTTGTCCCCTCAATATCAACATAAATGGAATTTTTATTTCAGTTCACTTGGAAACAGCACTGTGCCTCCAACACAATCATCTACTAATCAAGTAAATGTATGTTGGGTTTCATCTTCCTCTCTTTCATATATTATTGTATATCCCTCTAGTTCTTCATCTACTGCATTTTTTGCTCTCTTTTCAAATAATATATATTTACCTGCTTTTGTCACCATATTCATACTATGAGTTGTTTTTCATTTTTATTTTTCTTTTGTTGAAGATATCAGCTACTGAATTCACCAGCAACAGGTAAGTAAATGCTCAAGCACATATGCCTACCCATTAAATACACATAAATGGATGTCCATATTGGGTACCAAACAATATAACATTTAGGGGCAGATTCACTAAGGGTCGAATTTCGAAGTAAAAAATACTTCGAAATTCGAACCTCGAATTGAAATCCTTCGACTTCGAATATCGAAGTCGAAGGATTTAGCGATAATCCTGCGATCGAACGATCGAAGGATTTTAATCCAACGATCGAACGAAAATCCTTCGATCAAAAAAAGGTTAGCAAGCCTATGGGGACCTTCCCCATAGGCTAACATTGACTTCGGTAGCTTTTAGCTGCCGAAGTAGGGGGTCGAAGTTTTTTTTAAAGGGCAAGTACTTCGACTATCGAATGGTCGAATAGTCAAACGATTTTTACTTCGAATCGTTCGATTTCGTTCGATTTCGATCGAATTCGAACGAATTTAACCAATTCGATGGTCGAAGTACCCAAAAAATACTTCGAAATTCGAAGTATTTTTCATTCGAATCCTTCACTCGAGCTTAGTGAATGTGCCCCTTAGTATTGTTTACACAATTATATGTCAATACAATACTATTAACTAATATGTCAGATACAGCATAAATATATTTACTAGAAATAGAAAACTATTCTAAAAAAAACTATTTTAAACACATGGCTTCCTAATCTTATAATCTCCAAACCTTTTCCTAAAACTGATTTTGAGTAAATATAGAGGGAACAACAATATATACACCCTAGTAACATTACTCTGAAATAACATATACAACCAATTCATTTGGACTGTTACTTATGTAACAGAAGACTACACCATAACATTAAAGGGATACTGTCATGGGAAAACATGTTTTTTTCAAACCACATCAATTAGTTAATAGTGCTGCTCCAGCAGAATTTTGCACTGAAATACATTTTTCAAAAGAGCAAACAGATTTTTTTATATTCAATTTTGAAATCTGACATGGGGCTAGACATATTGTCAGTTTCCCAGCTGCCCCAGTCATGTGACTTGTGCTCTAATAAACTTCAGTCACTCTTTACTGCTGTGCTGCAAGTTGGAGTGATATCCCCCCCTCCCTCCCCCCCAGCAGCCTAAAAAAAAGAACAATGGGAAGGTAACCAGATAGCAGCTCCCTAATACAAGATAACCGCTCCCTGGTAGATCTAAGAACAGCACTCAATAGTAAAAGCCAAGTCCCACTGAGACTCCTTCAGTTACATTAAGTAGGAGAGATTACAGCCTGCCAGTAAGTGGTTCCATCCTAAAGTGCAGGCACAAGTCACATGACTGGGGGCAGCTGTGAAACTGACAATATGTCTAGCCCCATGTCAGATTTCAAAATTGAATATAAAAATATCTGTTTGCTCTTTTGAGAATTGGATTTCAGTGCAGAAGTCTGCTGGAGCAGCACAATTAACTGATGCGTTTTGAAAAAAAACACGTTTTCCCATGACAGTATCCCTTTAAGGGGGTTATTTATCAAGCTCCGAATATCCAAACCTCAAATAATTAGTAGTTTTCGGAGCAAAAAAAACCTAAGAATTATTCGAGATTAGTCTGATGCTCTAAAAAAACTCTGAAGCAGAAACCCTCGGCATC
This sequence comes from Xenopus laevis, assembly GCF_017654675.1. NCBI lineage: Eukaryota > Metazoa > Chordata > Amphibia > Anura > Pipidae > Xenopus > Xenopus laevis. The sequence continues at coordinate 35,797,230 of NC_054374.1, read as the reverse complement.
TAAAAGCTCTTGAGGTCATTTATAAGTCGACGGGGAAGGTCCCAGTGTCTGCGCTAATGTCCGTACCGATATCCAATGATTTCGGGGATTTGGAGCAAAAAACCTTGAAAAAATCTTAATTTTTGCAGGGAAAGCTCTTACGGTAAGTTTTCGGAAAGCTCTGAAGTTTTCGGAGTTATGCCGGACCCTATTTTTTCAGGCTTCTTTCTTCATAAATAAGGTCTATTCGGGAATTCAGAGTTGCTCAGAGTTGGATATTAGAAATGTTGAGATAATCATTCCATTCCACAGTTAAGATATAATGTTAATCTATGTTTTCTCTTTTCTGAAGTGCAAAAGAATGCAACATCATATTGATAGCACCAGATAAAGAAAGGTTATGTTCAGCACTAAGCACCATGCCAAATACAACTGAAAACATAACAGTACTTGGTAAGGAAATCACACCCATCTGTTCGAGTCTGCTTTGTGTAAATGCGTTAGAAAGAAACACCTTTTTATGAAATAATGAATAGCAACGCTGTAATGGAAAGTGTAATGGAATCCCTTGTGTGTTGTTCTGAGCATGCTAATTGTTGTTATTAGGCTGATTTTTATTACAAGTTTACTAACCATATTACCTGAAATTCTGCAATAAACATTTATATTTTGCAGTTGCGGACGTCTGCTGCTGTGAACCAAATGTGTGCCCTGCAAATATCTCTGACTATGTGACACGCTGGTAAGTTTTATGGGAGTTAAAACAATGTAGCTTTATGTTTATGTAGCTGGAAGTGTTTGGCCAAGTAATGTAATGCATAAAATACAAGATACTCCTCATATCAAATGTCCCTTTCACTGCAGAGTATAGACAGGGCAGCCATCTGATACGCGAAAGGGATGGTCATTTGCAGAAATAAGTCTTACATCGTTTCATAGTTAAATCGGGTTGGAAAAGACCAAAGCCCATCAAGTTCAACCCCTCCAATTGAAACCCAGCATCCATACACACACACACACACACACACACTGACCCCTCCATACACTCACATAAACTTTATATACACATAACTTCTGTACTATGTATAGTATTTGGATCACAGTAGCATTGAATATTATGTTAGTCCAAGAAATCATCCAAGCCTCTCTTAAAGGCATTAATAGAATCAGCCATCACAATATCACCCGGCAGTGCATTCCACAACCTCACTGTCCTCACTGTGAAGAATCACCTACACTGCTTCAAAGTCTTGGGTGTAGAAGATTTCTTTGTACAAGATTAAATCTTGTTAGTCATGCTTCCTAAGGCTATGGACACACATGCGGTTTTTAAAAAAGCCGACCGCTGCATAAATACGCTTGCAGAAGTGCCATAGCCTTAACTTTAAACCGCTACAGGTCGGCTTTTTTAAAAACCGCAGCACGGACAGCGGTAAAACATATGTTTGTCCATAGCCTTAGGCTAGGGCCAGACAATTGTTGATTTCGTTTCTCCACAGGCCCGGAATACGGTCCGCTGCTCCTCGGCTCCTGCTCTGCCTGCACCAAGAAGCATTGTCTTCAGGCAGACTAAACGGATTTCGGCAGCAAAGCGCAACACTTTGTATTTTGTGCTGAAATCTGCCATGTCTTCAGAAGACAAGGGGAGCAGCAAGGCAGCGGATTCTCTGTCTGAGGAGAATCCACATTTGCCTGCATCGTCTGGCCCTAGCCTTAAGTAGCCTGTGCCTCAGGGTGCAGCATATGTTACTTAAGGTGGCCATACACAGGGAGATCCAGTTGTTTGGTGATGTCGCCAACAATGGCGACATCACCAATATGCCACATTTAAGTGGGCGATATTGGGCTAATCCGATTGTAGACCCTATGGCCCAACGATCAGATCAGAATGGAGGCCAAACCGGCAGTCGGATTGTGCGACCACATCAGTGAAAAGATGTGGCCGCGATCTAACAGGATTCAAGGCAAGACATGTAAAAGGGCAATATTTACTTAAATATATGGACCAGTTTGGTAAGATTCTTTAATATGGCACTTAATATGATGTAAACTATCTGTTGTTTAAGTGTTCATTTTAGGGGTATAGTTTTCCTTTAAAAACATTTTTTTTATTTTGCACAGCCTATCCATTTACCCAGTTTTTAATTTTATACTGAACAATTACAATTAGTAATGTTATAAGGTAAAAACGTGTTCATAAAACAGTCAGCAGGAATAAGAAAGCAGTTAATAGGAATAAATGATATACATATATATATATATATATAATTCAGCTATGCCCACTGACATTTTTTAGTATGCTGTCATTTTATGAGAGGTAATGGGTAATTATATGGAAGGTGCTGGTTACTTTTATGGGAGTTTTGATGTTATTTGCCTATATAAAAACACTGTTTCCTTATAATAATTTATTTAATTCATTATTTTTCAGTAATAGTAGCAAAATTGTAAATTGCGCAGCAACAGGACCAGGACAGGGGACAGGAGCAGGAACAGAGCCAAGGCCATGGCCAGTGACATCCATATCTACAGCTAAGACCACTGCTACCAGTTCTAGCCCTCTAGGTAAATGTTTTATTGGTATTCATAACCTTTAACTCATGATGTCCATTTGGTTATAAAAAATATATTTTATGGTTGTAAAGCTGTACCGTTATGATTATTATTTGATAGCGCAGCTAGTATACCCTCAGTTCTTTCTGTGTGTATTGAGCTCTAGGATGCTTAAAGGGCAACTAAAGTCTAAAATAAAATAATGTTAGAAATGCTGTATTATGTATTCTAAATATAAACATGAACTTACTGCACCACAAGCCAAATTAAACCAATGATTTGTTTTTTCAAAGTTGGCACAGGTGGCTGTCATCTTGTAACTTTGTTAAACATCTTTAAATATCAAGCCTACACACATGCTCAGTGTGGTCTGGGCTTCATTTGGGAGATTAAGATTAGGGATTGTCATAAATTATCAAAAAAGCACAAGTCAAATAATATCTGCCATAGAAGCTGATACAGCAAGACTAATCAGAATATACAGACTGCACTGGGTCTGTGGATACAAATCTCCATAGTTGTTACAGGAACCCGTCATTTGAAAGTATGATCGTTTTCCTGCAGAGCAGTTAGGGACCGTCTGAAGTTCCCTAACTGCAGCTGTCAGAGCAAATAAAACAAAGGGGGAATTTCACTGCATGCAGTCAGGTTTCTTATAAAAACGGTACACATTTTTTAAATTAAAGTATATTGGAGATAGATTTCTTTTTCATGAAAGAAAGTAAAAATGGGATTTTATTTTTTTGCCTTTATATCCCCTTTAATTTTACCAAACAATGAAAATACTGTCTGCGCCTGAAGACCCAGATAACACATTTTAAGGGAACATAACCCTCTCATTCAAATGAATATCGGTTTGTTCAGTTTGCTGTTTGCTGTTGTGAGTCAAACACTGCTAATATCATAAATGTGTATCATGTCCGTCCCTTGTTGTTCTGTTAGGATATGGACAGATACATCTCCAGAAGCCTAAGTCACTGAGGCCACTGTCAGACTGGGGGCACAATAGGACCACCAGAGAAATAGTTAGCAAGGGCCCACCAATCATATTCTCATTTTTATTTGAATGGCAAATAGTACTTTTCTACAAATTCCATTGTTGGTGCCTCATTCCTTCATCTTTCTTTTTTTAATGTCAACCATTTTTTTCACCTTAAACCTCTTTTAATCACCCCCTTCTTTCCACAAACTGTGGCCTTACCTTATTGCTACTTATATAGCATCTCCTCCAATGCTTTACAGACTAAAGGGATACAAATACAAAGACATAACAGTTTATAAACAAACACTCACCAAAATACATGCAGTTGCAATTGCTTTAGGACAGTAGGTGGAGAGCTCATCAGAGCTTGCAATCTATGTAATAAAAGACATAAGGTGCAGTAACTTATAACAGCCAATCAGCTGATAGAATTTACTGGTCTCGTGTTTAAAAGGAAAAATATAATTGGCTGCTATTAGTTAATGCACTTGGACCATCTTAATGGATTTTATTAGATATGGGGGTATATGGGTTCTCTTGCAAGTGTCCCCCTGCTCTCTCTCTCTCTCTCTCCATTCAGTGCCCTCTCCATTCAGTGCCCTTACAGAGGAGCTGCTCTGTGATTGAAGTGGCTGAAGCTGAGTGGCTTATCTATTTGCCAGTAATATAGCAATTGCTCAAACAAAGATCTTAGTAGTGCAGATGACTACCCTGCAATGAAACAGTAAGAATCTGGTAATCATAGGGGAAAAAGATCATACCAAGATATTTACTGACAGATCAGTCTAACGATAACTGAGGCCATAAGCATCTTCTGGTGCTTTTCTGCCCAGCTCTATCTCTACTGTCACTTTGAGTGAACAGAGTGGTATAATGAGCTGTCTTTGTTTAAATGATCTGGCGATAAAAGGAAAAATCATCTACAAATGAGCAATGCCAGATATAAAATGATTTTATTTACGCTTGTGATGACTGAATTGATTCTACTTCTAAGTTTAAATTCCTACAATTTAAGACTGTGATGTCCAATTCAGTGTACCTTGCCTCTTATATACTATATATCTTTTTCAGACTTGGGCTACTTAAATGATGCTTTGGCTTCTCCTGACCTTAATTCATCCATGGTCGACGCCATTGTATCACAAATTGAGCAGATGTTAATTGGAGAACTGCAGCCCGGTACAGCAATGCAGCTGGTTGGTGTTATGAACAGCTTTTTAAATCTTTCCATGGATCTGTTAGCACCAGTCTCAAGAAGGTACATTTCCTATAATTAAAATGTTTTTCTGCTTTTCTGATAAGATGCTTCTCTGCTTGTTATCAGAGAATATTCCCCATTTCACTGAAAAACTTGTGAAATGCAGAATTTCAGAATCCATACCACAATTCAGGGGGTAGATTCACTAACAGGCAAATTTTCACCAGAACCAGCATCTCAGAGCTCACACCAGTTCACCAGGCACAAATGCGCTTCGACTACGCCAATTCACTAATATGGAGAGTTTCGTTCCAGAGCACCGAACACTGGCGACTTTTCGCTAATGTTGCTTTAGCAGTGCAAGCATTTCTTAGCAAAGATGCGCTAGCGTTCATTTGTGCCTAACGAATGCCTAGCATACGGCGGGTAATTATAGTTGTATGGAGGTCTTTATTATAAATGTTGGTGCAAATGCTTGAAGTTACCACTTTTTCTTACAAATGTCCAACCTTAAAGGGATACTGTCATTGGAAAATTTTTTTTTCAAAATGAATCAGTTGATAGTGCTGCTCCAGCAGAATTCTGCACTGAAATCCATTTCTCAAAAGAGCAAACAGATTTTGTCAGTTTCCCAGATGCCCCAGTCATGTGACTTGTGCTCTGATAAATTTCAATCACTCTTTACTGCTGTACTGCAAGTTGGAGTGATATCACCCCCTGCCTTTTCCCCCAGCAGCCAAACAAAAGAACAATGGGAAGGTAACCACATAGCAGCTCCCTAACACAAGATAACAGCTGCCTGGTAGATCTAAGAACAACACTCAATAGTAAAAACCCATGTCCCACTGAGACACATTCAGTTACATTGAGAAGGAAAAACAGCAGCCTGCCAGAAAGCATTTCTCTCCTAAAGTGCAGGCACAAGTCACATGACCAGGGGCAGCTGGGAAATTGACAAAATTTCTAGCCCCATGTCAGATTTCAAAATTGAATATAAAAAAATCAGTTTGCTCTTTTGAGAAATGGATTTCAGTGCAGAATTCTGCTGGAGTAGCACTATTAACTGGTGCGTTTTGAAAAAAACATGTTTTCCGATGACAGGATCCGTTTAATAAAGACAAGAGAGTTAATATAATGCCCTACATGAGCCCACTGTAAAATGAATGTTCTATATGTTATGAAATGTCTGGAGAAAACCAGTGACCAAAAAATGTTTGTTAGAACTTTTGCAGGCAATCCCGCTTCAAAATAGGAAAAGTCGCCAGCGTTTTTGTAACTTTAATGCATTTAAGGATATGATGTAAGTGAAAGAAGATTGACGTAGCATAAAGTCGCCTGGTGATAGAGTGGGAACAAACACTATCGATAGTCTCTTTCGCTAGTGAATTGGGGCCTGCGCCTGTTAGTGAATTGGCGATGTCCCTGTCGGTGGCAACGCTGGTGAATTGTCGCTAGCATTAGCCACTTTGTCCTTTAGTGAATCTGCCCCCAGGTCATCACTATTCACTGAAAGATTTGCATGGAGTATATATTTATATATATATATATATATATATATTTTTTTTAAAATGTGATCATACTGAATATTAAGAAACAAAAAGAAAAGACTTTTAAAGTGTTTATTTACATATTATCAAATAATATCTATGGTTTTTTTTTTATTTTTACAAAAACAGGTTAATAGGCATAGTGGATAAAATTACCTTACAGCTTACCTTTCCGGGACAGTCAATAAATATCACTTCTCCTGCTTTGGCCTTGGCTGTTGATAAAATTAATGCCAGCCTATTCAATGGAGCAGCATTTGGAGTTAAAGTATCTTCAGATTTGCAGGTAATGACAACACTTATTTGTCGGACTCTTTTGCGGCAATGATGGCATTTTATCCTCAAAATAAAAATGCATTTCTCTTCTGTGCAGCCATTTCCCCATCATCATTTCTGTTTTTCTGGAAAGCAGCAGGGCAGTTGTACCATATGGCTTTACTAACCGTATATTAAGGGGCCGATTCACTAACTTCGAGTGAAGGATTCGAAGGTAAAAAACTTCGAATTTCCAAGTTTTTTTTGGGCTACTTCGACCATCGAATGGGCTACTTCGACCTACGACTTCGAATCGAAGGATTCGTAGTAAAAATCGTTCGACTATTCGACCATTCGATAGTCGAAGTACTGTGTCTTTAAAAAAAACTTCGACCCCCTAGTTCCCAATCTAAAAGCTACCGAAGTCAATGTTAGCCTATGGGGAAGGTCCCCATAGGCTTGGCTAACTTTTTTTGATCGAAGGATATTCCTTCAATCGTTGGATTAAAATCCTTCGAATCGTTCGATTCGAAGGATTTTATCGCTCTATCTGCGCTAAATCCATCGACTTCGATAATCGAAGTCGAAGGATTTTAATTCCTAGTCGAATATAGAGGGTTAATTAACCCTCGATATTCGACCCTTAGTGAATCAGCCCCTAACAGTTCTAACTGTTTTAAGGTAAAATCCATTTCTTCTAAAATAAATAATTATTCAAAAACATTATTTTCCAGGTTTCCTTAGGTTCCAATGCATTGCAACAGAATGAAAACTCCGTTGTCCTTCCTGGATCCCTGCTGAAAGTCTTGTCACCTACAGATCAAAACGTGGCCTCCAGGGTTCAGTTTAACTTCTTTGACAAGACCTCTCTGTTTGTGGTAAGATATTTCAAGCATATGGTGACATGAAAAGTTTTTGTTGATTTTTCTATGTGAATAAGGGTTTCTTAGGATTCTCTATATCTGGGGAGGGTTGAGGGAAAAGTAGGGGTACTAATTTCTTTCCTAATCGGCACTTGCACAAAGACTCTTGCTGACTGGGGAGGTGGTGGGATTTTTATTGAAAAATGTATTTATTTTGTATTGAAATGTTATAATTAAATAAAATTATTATTTTTTATTTTTGAATTTTATTGAAATTATTTATATATCATTTAATATGCCTTGGGCATATGGTTTAAAATCCCTGACGGAATTCCCATGCCTGTATTCCTGGCCTTCTAATCCGGTTGTTGGGCCCTAGGTGAGCATATCGATGCAAGATCCACTCGCTTGGCAACCTTGCCAAATGAGCGGATCTACCCATCTATGGCCACCTTAAGAGCTTGTCAGGCAACAGTTGACTAGATGGAGTACTGCCCACAGGCTAATTTCATACCGGAGCATTTCAGCATAGGGTATTTTAGCCGCCTATAATTGCCTCCTGTGGCCCCCATTCATTATGCAGCACAGAGCAATATTCAGTTGGAAAACACCAAGCATTTACATGTAACCATGGCTCACATTTGCTGTGTTTCACATTCAAGTGGATGGGAGGTGCAGGAGGCAATTATGGGGGTTTTCCATGTGTATCTTCCCTTTGCTAACACCATTCATATACAGTATATACAACTTTTATCATTTTATTGTATCAGGATTCCTCTCTGCCAGCAAAAAAACAACTCTTGGTCAGTACAGTCATATCTGCAAGTGTGTCCAACCTCACTTTAAATGACTTACAAGATAATGTAACAGTCCATCTGCAAACAACCTCCAAAACTCGGGTACGTTTCTCATTTCTGCTTTTTTAGTAGTATTCAACTTATTTCAGGTAATTGAAGCTTCTGGATATTTTAATGTGAATAATGACAATATTACATATAATATATGGGTATAGTAAGGGCAGGAGCACACTGAGTGGATCATCTGCTTTGTACAAAGCCCAGGCTGAGAAAGCCAATGATGTGCCAAGTGTTCCCCTGCCCTTGGGGGGGGGGGGGTAGCTATTAATGAGTCAGAAAATAAAGCACTAATTTAGATAATTAGCTTATTCTCATTTAGAAAACGAGAATTTATGTGTGTTGGGGGTCACATTCTTCTTAAACATTCTTCAGAAGTGCATATAATTAAATTCTAATATAGGTACCTGTATGAGATCCGTTATCTATAAACTCGTTATCTAGAAAAGCTCAGAAAAGACGTCTCCCGTAGAATAAATTTTAGCAAAATAATCCAGATTCTTAAAAACGATTTCATTTTTTCTCTGTAATAATAACATAACAATATATAATATAATAACACAATAATAAAACAAGTAGCTTGTACTTGGTCCAAACTAAGATGTAATTAATACTTGTTGGAAGCAGAACCAGCCTATTGCATTTATTTAATGTTTAAATGATTTTCTAGTAGACTATAAAGATCCAGATCCTTTATCTTGAAACCCCAGTTCCCGAGAATTCTGGATAACAAGTCCCATACTATGATTGGATAAATCACATTAACTGATTTGTACTTTTTGTATTTTATCAGGTAAATGTTTCCATGCTGTGTGTATTTTGGAACTTCAACGCAAACAGTAAGTTGGCCCGAGCTTAGACAAATTTAATTGACAAGCTTTTTTAAAGGTAGCGACAGACACACACAGTATTCTTTGGATTCAAATAAAACTAGGGGTTTGTTGAAATACTTGCCTCCTGCATATTTTTTTCTGCTCCGTTCATTTGAATAAGATCCACTTGCAATCACACACTTTTGCGTATTTGTGCAGACCTCTGCTCCGCTTTGCTGATAGTGACAGCACGCAAGTGGATCTTATTCAAATTAATGGAGATGGGGCACAGAGTGGATCCACTTCTCTTAGCTTGAAAAAAATACGCAGGCTGGAAGAGTAGAGCCAACACTTTGTCTGCCCTTGGCCAAAGTACCAAAACTCCTTATTTTAAAGTGGAATTCTAGTGCTGGAATGCAATTGCAGATAAGATGGCAGATAAGCTGCCAACTAGGTCTAAAGGGGATGAATTTGCATCTTAAATATGTCTGTGTAGGGCCAGAGTAAGACCCATTGGGGGGAATTCACAAAAGTGGAGAGAGTAAAAGTGGTGGTAAACTGGAGTAAAATACTTTCTCCATATTAAAAAAACAGAAATCCGCCTAAATTCCGACTCAAACGACACTTTTCATATTTTAGTGAAAGAAAGACAGTTTATAGACACTTTTATGAATTTGTCTTTCAAACAACATAAAAATTAAGCAAAAACGACATTTAAAACGACATTTTTAAAAATGGAGTAAAGCTCAGTATAACTCTTCCCCATGTGTCAGATCAATTCTAAAATAACTCTGCTTTTGATACAGATCCCTATATTATGCAAAATCGCATTTATTGTATTTATACCCTTATATCTTGTTATAGAAGTGGAATTACACAAACATGTAGGCAGATTTATAAAGCCTGAAAAAAATGATGTATCATTTTCCTAGGTAAAATAAGCCCCTCCCCCAAAAACTCCAATTTGATGGTTGACCGACAGGTGTAGTAAGGGCTATAAACAAATTCTGAAAAAATGTCTATTAAATGTTGTGTAAAAGACAAAATCTGAAAACTGTCTGTTTAAAAGACAAATTCACAAAAGTGGAGATAGAGGTTTGTGAATTAGGTGGCAAATCTGACACTTATATCTCCACTTTTATTTTGTCTCAATATCGCCACTTTTGTGAATTCCCCCCATTGAGTTTTCTTTTTTTTTCCTACACCACTGGATAGCTCTTATTTACCATTAATATTTTTCACAACAGACGGCAGAGGTGGATGGGATTCAAATGGCTGTAGTGTTGTAAATACAACAGTAAACCAGACGATTTGTACCTGTAATCATCTAACAAGCTTTGCAATACTTATGGTAAGTAGGCTTTTGTGACAAAATGACAAATGTTAGCAATAGTTAACACCAGAACAGTGTTGAAAAAATTAAGATATTACAGCAGCAGTATCCAGTCTTTGGCTTGCAGCTGAATTACAACTCCTGGCAGCCTTTGGTTGTAAGTGAATGCTGTAAGTAGGTTCAAGAGGAATTAATGCTTTCTGTATTGTGTACATTAAAATGGTACTTCACCTTAAAGTTAACTTAAACTATATCATAGCATTGCCAATTCTAAGCAACTTTTCAAATGGTCTTCAAAATATATTACATTTTACAGCGTTTTTAATTATTTGCCCTATTCTTCTGACTCAACTTTCAAATGGTGGTCGCTGACCACAGCAGCCAAAAAGCTATTGTTCTGTGAGGCTACAATTTTATTCTTATTATTACTTTTATTACGTATTTATTCTTATTGTTCCTTTGTATTGTTCCATTTTTATTGTTACAATGCCTGGGTGCCGGTCATAAACAGGTATGCAAATAACAAAATGAAACCGCACTCCAAGTCACTTCCTGATGATGGCTCGAGTGTAGGAGCCGAAACGTTGTAATAAAGTCAATCACATTTTTTTACCTTGGAGTGCGGTTTCATTTTGCTATATATATATATATATATATATATATATATATATATATATATATATATATATATATATATATATTGCCCTTTTGCCTTTTGATGTATTTTAGGATGTATCAAAGGTGTATCTGAGCCCAGAAGACACACTCATCCTCACATTTATAACTTACATTGGCTGTGGCCTCTCTGCAATCTTCCTTTCTGTGACTCTTGTGACCTACATTGCGTTTGAGTAAGTATCAGATGTATTCTTTGTCTGTGTATAGAATACCTTCATGAAATGTTATGAACTGTTGATTGTCTGGGTTGGTAAGTTGTAATTCATGACAAGTTGGTTGGCAGTTTATTTATACCAAATACAAGTTTATCATGCCCAAAACGTGGTGTCACCCCCACTAAATTATCACCAATGAAATTACAATAATGCCTGCAAATATACAGTAAATATCAATATTCACTTTGTCTCCACCTTAAAAGTCATAACGCTTTGGTGGATAAGTATCTATTTTATAATATAATTTAGCATATGAGAAGAGGCAGTACTGTTGGGGGCAGATTGACATAGGGTCGAATATCGAGGGTAAATCCTTCGGTTTCGAATATCGAAGTCAAAGCATTTACCGCAAATAGTTCGATCGAACGAAAAATCGTTTGATCGAACGATTAAATCCTTTGAATCGTTCGATTCAAAGGATTTTAATCCATCGATCGAACGATTTTTCTTCAACCAAAAAAACATTAGAAAGCCTATGGGGACCTTCCCCATAGGCTAACATTGCACCTCGGTAGGTTTTAGGTGGCGAAGTAGGGGGTCGAAGTTTTTTTTAAAGAGACAGTACTTCGACTATCGAATGGTCGAATATTGGAACGATATCTAGTTCGAATCGTTCCATTCTAAGTCATAGTCAAAGGTCGAAGTAGCCAATTCGATGGTCGAAATAGCCAAAAAAATCATTAGAAATTCAAAGTTTTTTTTATTCTATTCCTTCACTCGAGCTAAGTAAATGGGCCCCTAGGTGTTTAATTTGGTCTCTGAATATTTGGCAGCTTCTAGGGTTCACTAGAGCCTCCCTAGATTTGTAAGCAAGCCCAATAATTTCAGGAACCCAACTAAAGCGTCTAATCAGAAATGTAATTTGCTTTGCAGTGTGTCTTTATCTTAGATTTCTTATAAAAGGATACATTGTTACAGATCATGTAGTCGTTCTCTGAGAAATAGGTGGAAATGGATTTGTTAAATGGAATCACATAAAACTACATACAGAATCACTTTAGCTTTTTATGTAGAACAAAATGCACGAGCAGACATTTCCCCCACCCTTGTTCCACAAAAAAAAAAAATTAAAAATATACAGGTATATATATATATATATATATATATATATATATATATATATATATATATATATCTATCTATATATCTATATATCTATATATATATATATATATATATATATATATATATATATATATATATATATATATATATATAAAACAATCCAATGAGTATCCGCACTCCCAAGGCACACTAATGTAGCTTATCCAGCTGGAGTGCACGGTTAAAATATATGTATTTAAATCTTCAGAAGAACCAGCACTCCCATATAAAAAAATATCTGTTTTTATTTCTGTTGCAACATATATATATATAGAATATAATGAAGTTATGAATTGTATATGCGCTACAAATACATACAAAGAGCCAGATTGCTTACCTATCTAGATTTATCTAGAGTTCTTGCTACTGTCCTATGTTTCTCTGGCCTCAGTAAATCTCAGTAAATGAGCCTGCCCATTGTCAAAAAAGGGGACTGGACAGTCGGAATGTCACATTATCTTTACATTCATCTGAATGTTATTTACTTTTGGCACCACCTTTGTTATTCTTACTCCGTAGGCTTAGCAGAAATTCCATTCTGAAAATGCTTGTATTTATGAATGACTTACTAAAATACTTTTCTTCATTTCTCATTATTTAATAGGAAAATACGGAGAGATTATCCTTCAAAAATTCTGATACAGCTTTGTGCTGCCCTGATCTTCTTAAATCTGACGTTCCTTATCAACCCATGGATTGCGCTTTACAACAATATACCTGGACTTTGTATCTCTGCTGCCGCGTTCCTCCATTATTTTCTTCTGGTTTCAATCACATGGATGGGGCTTGAAGCTTTCCACATGTACCTCTCACTTGTCAAAGTCTTTAACACCTATGTACGGAAATATATGTTAAAATTTTGTATAGTTGGATGGGGTATGTATATTTTCTATCTATCAATCATTTCATTTCCTTGATAATATCCTAGCATGAACGTATGCAGTAAATTCACTTAAGCTCATCTGTATTGTGTAGATTTGTAGATTGTAGATTTATCTCTTATTTATTGGAAAGGAGTAGAGAGGTGCAGTGCAAAAGAATGGAGACTATGTTCCTACCCAGAACTTTGCACCAGTCCCATTAATGGCCCAATCCCCTACTAAGTACAGTTGAGCTCATGTGCATCTTTGCCTTCTTGCACTTTGCACCCTAGCTTCCACTTCATATATGATCCCTTAAAGGAACAGTAAAAAAGTAAAAGTGTTTTTAGATAATAAAATATAAAGCAGTGTTGCCCTGCACTGCTAAAACTGCTGTGTTAACTTCAGAAACATTACTATTGTTTATATAAATAAGATGCTGTGTAGGGGCAGCCATTCAAAGGAGAAAAGACTCATGTTACACAGCAGATAGATAAGCTCTGTAGAACATAATGGTGTTATCTATTATCCACTATTTAACCTGTGTCATATAGACTTTTTTCAATTTTCACCATTGCTATTCAGCAGCTTGTTTATATGAACTATAGTAGTGTTTCTGAAGCAAACACATCAGTTTTACCAATGCAGGGCAACACTATACAATATTTTCATTACTTTAAAACACACACATTTTTTGGTGTTATTGTTCCTTTAGGTTTTGCTTGGTTTGCTGTTGCCTTATGCTGCATGAATATTAAACTGTAATAAGCACAATCATTATAATTTAAAGGAACAGTAACACCAAAAAATGAAAGTGTTTTAAAGTAATGAAAATATAATGTGCTGTTGCCCAGAACTGGTACAACTGGTGTGTTTGCTTCAGAAATTCTACTATAGATTATAAAAACAAGCTGCTGTGTAGCCATGGGAGCAGCCCATAAACCTTATAGGCTGATTCTGCTTCCTTAATTATATCTTAGTTTGGATCATGTACAAAGTACTGTTTTATTATTACAGAGAAAATGGAAATCATTATTAAAAATGTGGATTATTTGGATAAAATCGAGTCTATGTGAGATGTCCTTTCCATAATTCTGAGCTTTCTAAATAATAGGTTTCTGGATACCATATCCTATTCCTGTATTGTCATTCCTTTAAAGCACTTTTTTTTTGGTGTTACTGTTCCTTTAAAGGCATAAAAGCCCCTTAAAATACCCTTTTATCCTTTTTAGACAGTAGTAGACTAAGACACTTAGTAGTTGACCTAAATTAGTTTTTTTACATTTTCCCTGCTCCCTAAGCCAGAGCTCACCTCTAACAGTTGGCGTTAACAGGACACAGTGTTCTGCAACTAGAGAGTGTCAATAAATAACTGCAACCTGCAACTCAGTGATGAGTGGCTAAGCTGATGGACCTGTCTACCTATAGGTAGTGCGCTGGGGCCCTCTGCAAAAAAACTCCGATCCCCATCCTCCCACCTACTTTCTGCCCTGCCTCCACCCCACCCATGCCCCACCCTGCCCACTTCCCACCTGACTCCACCGACATCTGTCCAACTCCACCCAATCCCGCCCTACTTGCGTCCCCCTTTCTCACTGCAGGTAAGATAGCGGCTGGGGAGTAGGCTTTTTTATTAGCTATAGTGGAAGCAGACCCCCATATTCCGGGCCCCCCTGTTCCCTGCCCCCCCCCGTGACTGCAGGGTCTGCTTCCACTATAGTTATGCTACTGCCTAGGAGATTGTCTAAGTCTAAACTGTAATGGAAGATTTTTCATCTGGGTAGCTGGAGTACCTTGACCCTACTATTCCTTTGAAGGAGATACTGGGTAGAATGGCATACTAGCAAGGCAACTTCTAAACAAATATGCAGCAATTTAAATCTGCTTTGACTACATCAGTGTATTGTAACAGTGTAAGGAGCTATTGCCCTTGAACTTTAATCCATTTTTGTCTTTTACAATAACTGTTGTCTCTTAAAACTTAATTACTTTTCGTCTCTGGTTTATGACAGGCGTTCCTGCTGTGGTGGTGGCCATTATACTGGCAGTGAACAAAGATTTGTATAGCCTTCAGACGAGGGGAAAATACCCAAATGGAGCTTCAGATGATATGTAAGTTGATACTATGTATTATTTTAAAAAGTTCAAAATCCACAGATACCTGTCTGGAAAGTATCAAAGCCATATTTCTACTTTTATTACTTTTTAGGTGTTACATTTTTCTTGTATTGTTTATATTTTAAATGGAAAAAAACCCACACAACCCCTTTATCAATTGGGTTTTTTAGAACAAGATGGGCACATTTGACATCTTTTATAAATCTGGAAAAGAAATCAAGTGGTAGAGTCAGCTCTAACAAAGCCTGTACTGTATATACACTAATGCTCTTTATGAGGCGTAACAAAAGGACTAATAACCAATAGCAACCAATCGCCAGTTAGCATAGACTGGTCTTCTATTTAACAAGCAACCGTGTAAGTGGTGGTTCTTGGGTACTAGACTTGAAAAAAAAACTGTGCACTTAAATAAATAAATATAATAGTGTACATTACATATCTCTCTTTCTTTGCAGCTGCTGGATTGCTGATATTATATTTTACATCACGGTTGTTGGATACTATTGTGTAATATTCCTGCTGACCGTCGGTATGTTTATAGTAGTTATATTACAACTGTGCCGAATCAAGAAACAGAAACAACTTGGCTTCCAAAAGAAAATTACCTTGCAGGACATGAGGAGTGTGGCTGGAATTACGTTCCTGTTGGGTATTACATGGGGATTGGCTTTCTTCTCCTGGGGGCCAGGGAGTGTTGTCATTATATACCTTTTCACAATCTTCAACACACTTCAAGGTAAGCCTCTGTCTTTTCTTCATTAGTCTGCTATCAATGGATCCCTGCAGCATTTTAACCAAGATTGATGTAACTATGGTATCACATATTCCTGTTGAATTGAGAGAAATATGGCAATGTAGATTTTTGGTATCTTTTTTTAACATGACATTTTTATCAGTGGAATTGCCTGGTACTGGACACTACTGTGTCACTAATAGAAATGTGAGAAATTTGGAAAATTGCCTCCATATGTAACAAAAGTTCCAAAGTTTGCCCAGTTGCAGTAACCAATAGGATTGAATAAGATGTTTGCATTGAAAGGAGAACTAAAGCTCAAGGAAAAAATTATTGTAGAAATTTTATACCATAGATTTTGGGGTTCTCTCTTACCAGCCTAAAACCACCATAGCCCTTCAGCAGTGAACATCTGTCACTCCAAATAACCCCAAATAATAGTTTATGTCAGTTTCTATGACAAATGCAACCTACTTTCTGCTAATTGATCATTTTCGACAACACTAAAAGGGGTGGTTCACCTTTAAGTTAACTTTTATTATGTTATAGAATGGCCAATTCTAAGCAATTTTTCAATTGGTCTTCATTCATGGGCGTCGCTGATTCCTACAAAAAAATAAAATGCTCTGTAAGGCTACAAATGTATTGTTATAGCTACTTTTTACTGATCCTTCTATTCAGGCCCTCTTCTATTCATATTCCAGTCTCTTATTCAAATCAATACATGATCGCTAGGGTAATTTGGACCCTAGTTACCAGATTGCTTAAGATGCAAACTGAAGAGCTGCTGAATAAAAAGCTAATAATCAAAAACCGCAAATAATAAAAAATGAAAACAAATTGCAAATTGTCTCAGAATATCACTCTCTACACCATACTAAAAGTTATCTCAAAGGTGAACAACCCCTTTAAGCTTTGCGATGAGCTACTGGCTTGCAAACAATGGCTTAGCAAGATTAAAGATGTTGTTCTGCACTGGATCACTGGCATAACTACTGGACAGCAGACCCCACAGCCTGGGCCCCCTGTCCCCCTTCTGCTGTATAGAAATCCCCTCTGTCCCAACCCCTTTTATACTTACAACTCAGCAGCAGTGGGCAAGTGCACACGAGCGGGAGGGGAGGGGTTGTTATGCATGCCGAGTACCTCTGAAGATTTTTTTGCTGGGGAGAGCCCAGTGCTGTCTACTTATGCTACTGTGCTGCATACAACTCTGAAAGCATGCATCATTATTATTATAGGGCTGGTATAATAAATTTAGTATATAGAATACAGAATTTCTAGCCATAATCTAACTAATCTGATCAAGTTAGGTTTATTTGGCAATCTGAACATAAGGCCAGCTTAATTGAAGCAACCTATTGGAACCTCCTCAGATGAAAATGTGGGTGCAAGCCACAGTTCAAGATGTATGTTTTTTTTTATTGTGTTATTTTACCTTCATTATATTTATGTTTAGTTATGTCACTAATGATGTTTCTTCTTTATTCTTTAGGTTTTTTCATATTTATATTTTACTGTGTTGCAAAGGAAAATGTGCGTAAGCAATGGAAACGATATCTGTGCTGTGGGAAATTCAGGCTGGCAGAAAATTCTGGTAAGTTTGCATTTATAAACAGCAAGGGAGGAGGGAGCAATTTTTGCTTAGAGAGGCTACCGGTAGAACATTTTCCACTGGTAAATGTCTTATTATCAGTGTCAGACTGGCCCACAGGGATACCAGGAAAACTCCCGGTGGGCCCAGGTGTCAGTGGGCCCTCCTGCTTCAAAACATTTGGCATATTTCATGGCCATTACCTATTTCTATGAGAACAAAGAGACTAAATAGATTGAATAATAGATTATAGCATGTAATGAAAAGAGACTCGCAGAATAGAAGTTCTGTGAGGAGAGGAATTATAATAGTACTGAGAGTGGGCCCCTGATCTAAGGTCTTTTGGTGGGCCCCTAGTCTAAGGTTTTTGGGTGGGCCCCTGGTGTCCCAGTCCGACACTGCTTATTATTCATTTATATTGGTTGTTTTTTTTTTATTACTTTCTGGCTATGACTATGTCAGGGCTTGAGCGTTCAGGTTGGTGTTACGGACCAAGGAGGAAGCAGCAGCTTCCAAACACAGTTCGCGGTATCAAGGGATTAAGAAATAGAGTAGTCAAATCGAGGCAAAGGTCGTTTCAGGCATCAAGGTTCTTAGGAAGTATAACATGCAAAGGCCAAGATCGGGAATCAAAGGTCAAAAGCAGTATAACACATCCAGGAACACAATAAGTTGAACCTATAATCAGGCAATGTCTGTAGGCCTCTGGCATCCTTTTATAGGCAGGTTTTTGCGCCAAAACGTGCGTGATGACATCACGCACCGCACACTGACGTTGCACGTTGACGCCGCACGTTTTGACGCCAGCGTCATGGATTGACACAACTTCCCATCTGGTTACCATGGGCGCCACCATCTTGGGGAAGATGGCGATGGAGTAAGGAGCGTCGACAAGCGATTATTACAGACACACAGTGCTTTCTAAAACTATTTGGATCCTTGAAAACATAAATTTTTGGTTACATGGAAAATTGTTTAGCTGCAGCCACATATGCTAAGGTTTGGGGGTACACTTAGGGTTGCCACCTGGCAGGTAAAAATGATGGCTGATCTCAATGTTATTAATAGGGGAAAAGGATAAATAAATAGGAAGGCTGGTATTTTTTTACAGAAAAGGTGGCAACCCTAGGTACACTAAGTGGTTGGGTCTTGGTTATTGTCCAATTTAATCATCTACACTAAGCAATTGGATCTCTATAGAGGTAAATGGGAGCTGTGACTCTAGATCTGCCAACGTATCCATGAACCAAGATCAGATTATCTGTTTAGAATCTCATGGAGTCTCAGGAGGGTTTAATAAAACTAAACCTATGCCTATATGTACATCAGACTGCAAATATGGTTATCTGGCATGTACCGCCTGCATTTTTTTTAGCAAGACCAAGTAATCACATTACACATGACCAGGGTTTGAAGAAGACTATAATGATAAATATACACTAGTGTAGGAGGGTTTGTGCTTTAATTAAAGGTCATCAGACAGCAACAGCTGGGAAACATATCCTAAAATAATGCAAGCTTTTAATAATACAAATAATTGCCGAGGCATAATTAATTTTGCCTTTTTTTAGTTTGAGTTTTAAACTGAAAATATGTATTGAAAAAAGGTACGTTAAGATTTTTATTTCAACCTAACATTCTACATGGATAGTATTGTTGATCAAATTAATTACTCTGTCTGCTGCACAACAACACTATATGAACTGACTCTGATATGTTAGAATTCAGTGGTCTAAACACCACAATGTTTGCTAAGATAAGCTGCACTAAAGAAACTAAATGGTAGATAAAGAAATGAATCTGTACTAAAGTAACAAAATGGTAGATACAGAAATTAATTATCAGTAATTCTTAATTCAAACGTAATATGTCTCCCTTTTGAGTAATCGTGGGCCATTTGAAGCCCCTGATATTTTACACATATATAGACATTACTTCCATATGCTAAAAATTGTCGTTTTTCTGTTTATCCAGACTGGAGCAAAGCAACTACAAGTAAACTAAAGAAACAAGTGTCAAAGCAAGGAGTGTCTAGCAGCTCCAGCAGTTCCATTCAATCCAGCGGAAACTCTAACTCTACTACGCTGTTAGTTTCCAATGAATATTCACCAAATCCAACTGGAAATGGTTTGTAGCATTTTTATCACTTACTGAATTCCTGGCTGTAAATACCACCGCTTGTATTTTGTTTTTTGTTCTGTGGTTTTTGGGCTGGCCTAGACCTGCCGCAGTATAATTTCCCTTAAATTTTCCTGACAGTCAAGAGAGTATTAAGAAATTAACATTTATTTTTATGTTTCAATAGAAAGGTTGGGCTTTCCAGAAAAAGAAAATGGTTTAGGAAGGAATGGGTTTGGCACAAGTGGGTGTGGTCAGGTGAATCATTTTTTTGTTCTTGTACAAGTAAATGTTCTACCTTTTTTTAGCATTTCTTCCTATTTCTTTATTTAAAGGTGTTGCTTTCAAAGAAAGAAATGGTGTGTCATTCAACAAGGAAGTTCCCTTATATGAAATTCCTATGGAAACTCCCACTAAAGCTACCAATTCAAATGAAAAGCCGCAACCATCAGTCAGAAGGACTTCAAAAATGGGCAATGTGCATTTCATGGATTAAATGTAATTTGTGCTTGTTCCCTGTCTGAAGTTGTGAATTCTGGATTTATGGAAAACAGAAGATGTGAAAGTGAACTTTTGCTTCATGCTAAAACATTGATTCTAATTAAAGGGGGACTATACACCTGTATTCAACATGAACAAAATAAACAGGGCTTGAGATGAAAATGCACTTCTAATTTAATCCTTTTCCCATCTGGTGTCTGTGTCTCAGGTTTACTTATAAGGACTTAACCAGTAGGAGTAACTTAATCAACGGCTCTCTTTTCCTCCGATAGTTGCAACTTGAAGACCCGAGTATTTTCAGTTTAATGTTTCTGCACTATTTAGTGCAAAAGCAAACACTCAATTTGTTAAAAGAATAGGAAGAAAGTATCCTATTTGGCAAAAGTACAATATTTTTGGTATTTGAACACCCTTCTAAAGCTTACCATGGAACAGCATGTGACAAAGAAGGAATGGCTACTGCCAAATCTTAAACTTGGACTTGGCAAATGACAGGAGGATAATACCTACCTGAATGCAAATAGGTGAATAACATTTGGGAGAAGAAGGAATAATGGTCTGGATCTGTTCTTTATTGACCAGGCTAGGAATCCCAGTTTCAATGACATTTTTGACAATTCAGTGTTTCATTTGTTGTAGCAACATTTTGGGGACAGTTACTTGGTTCAGCATGATAATCTAATTTGCTGAAATGGCAGAAGATTAAATTGAGTGGCTTGCCCAGTGCTTAGATCTTACTCTACTCAACACTTATTGGATGAAACGGAATTCTGACTGCAAGACTGGTCTGATGATTCCATAAGTAGCCAAATTCACTAATGTTCTTAGGGGTTGAATGACAGAAAGTCCTACCAACAATATGCCAACATCTATTGGACAGCCTCCCTAGAAGAGCAGAGGCTGTTATAGCTGTTATTTTCAGATGTAAAGTTTGAACAAGAGGGCGTTCGGACAGTTTTGCCATAAAGGGAATATCCAACACAGGCCCTCTTTATTGACGTATGATTGAACACAGGTGTATAATGTCTCTTAAAATGAATTTGACTGAAGCGTCTTAACTTTAAATTGTAGCCAGTAGTAGTTCATCTCGCAATGGATGTTTTAAAGATATGCTCTTAATAGCAAAATTGAAGAGTGAAGACTACAGAGCAGAACCATACTTGGCGCTGTTCAAACAGGGTTGATTACCTTGGACCCAGCATATAGTGGGACCTTTAGAACAGCATTTATAGGTAGGAATTTGGAAGATCAAATTTGTAGCTCAGAAATGAACCATAATGTATCTGTTACCAATTGACAGTTTAGAATTAGTAGAAATCAGACACATATCCCTGGAAGGGGACTGTATCGTAAGCCAGAATAGCAATGCTAACATTTTATATTGGCATTGCCTAAACTGTAGACCTTTCATTCTATAGCTGAAACCATAGGTTTTTTTTGTACCCAGAAGGTGTTGCCCCTGACTCGACAACACGTTGGTTCTTCAAAGCACGTCCATAATAATCAGCAGACATCCGTTTACTGCCTTGGTTATTGTTAGTTCTTGTAGTCTCATAGTCTCATAATATAATAATCTGTACTGTACGTATATTTTTATATATATATTTAATGTATATAGTTGCTGTTTTGTTGTACAATAAGCATCAAAATGTATTAAATAATTGTAGTATTTAACATAGCCAGTGCTTTCATTTAGGCAAGTGGCAATTAGATTAATGTTGAATCTGAATTCCTCCACTGTAGAAAAAGGGAAAAGATTTGTTTTAACATAAGGTTTTCTTTCATTAACAGCACTGATACAGTTAGCTACAGGTAGTTACAGGTAGTGTTTGTCAGAATAATTTTCATTGAATACGGTACACGTGTAATTTTTACCACCAAGGTCCGTGACCAAAGGTAATAATATCACCTGTCTACCATTGTATTTAAAATAAATTGCTAATAATTCCACAGGTACACAGTACTTATATAAAAGTGGGAATAGGGAAATCAGCATTAATAAGAAATAATCACATTATGGCAATGTAGTGGCCATCAAGCAGTCATGTGAAGCAATTGCAAACTGAGAAGGGCATTTAGATCATTAGTATTAATGAGACAGTGTGTCTCATACGCTAATAGTCTGTTCAAGACCTCCATAGACTTTTTTTTATGATATTTTTGTATGACAAGTAATTGGCCCTCTACATGTAAAATGTTGACCTGAGCTGTCCTATTGCATTTTACTTATATTAAAACTTTAGGCCAATTAAAGAAATACCATTCCCTCATTACATTATATTAGATTTTATTTTTACCCAAAATGAAATAGGGATCTGCAATTATTCTCTTTCTAAAAATACAATGCCTACATGTTTTACAAAATATTTTATATTTACAATCTTTCTACACATTTGTATTATTTAAAAATGTCACTGCCTGCATGAGGATCAAATCAAATTCATAGCATAATGTGCCAAGTCTAGCTGGCCCTTTAATTCCCTTGTGCCTATGGATTGTCACAAATATTGTACAAAATATTGGCCCAATGTGCAACTTTTTTCATCCATGAAATGTTGTGCTGTTGAATATTGTATAGTAAGGGCATGGGCACATGGAGCTGTAGGCTCCGTTGCTCTCAGCCTGCAAAAATAGACAGGGTGAGAGCAACGGATCTACAGCTCCATGTGTGAAGTGGATCTGCTCCATTGATTCCTTCTGTGTGTGCTCATACGCAGCAAAGAGAAGGTTGGCCCAAAGCAGCCCTTTTGCATATTTCTGCTAACATCTGCTTCCGCTCCATGTTAGTGGGTGCAGGCTTTTCTAATTCAAATCAGTGGAAGTTGGAACAGGGGTGCAGAGCAGAGCCGCTTCTCTCAGCCTGCAAAAATACACAGGCTAAGAGCAGCAGGGCCCATAGTCTACCACTGGAAGATAAAATACATTGGTCGGGATTCCAGATAGATAACAAAACCTCGAAGGATATGGAAAAAAATCTGAACTGAATCCATGTTTTATAGAGATTTAATTTAATAAGCAAGACATCCAAATTTCCCCATAGACTGCTGTGGGGCATAATATATCTAAGAGTGTCATTCAGGCAAAATTGAAAACTTAATGATGGATGCACCATATCTGTCATCTGCTGTTTTAAGAACTGAAACCATTGTATTCTGCACAGCTTTTCTGCTATGTAAATATGTATATTTAGGTACATATGTGTGCAGGAGGGGGGTGTCATTCGGTATTTGGTTTGCGCCAGGGTCAGGGGGCCCAGATGGGGTCGGGGGGGGTTTGCCCTGAGACTGCAGTTCTGATGGAAGTGATGGTATTGTTCGAACAGTTTACTACCCAAGATAGTTTTTTTTGCACAAGGAAAAAAATATATTTCTTTTTTTTTTTTAACAAAGCTTTATTGAAATAAAGTACAAGAACACGGTCAAGAAGCAGGTTTACAAGAGTACAATCAATAAGCATTTTAGACCATTACAGTATACATCAACCTAGGACTTTTTTTTATTTTACTCCATGTTCATACATTCAATAATCTGATGTATGTTGCTGTATCTCCATAATAATTAAACTATTAAAACTATCTAACTCAACTTGTGCTTTGCTTCATTATGTACTTGTCAAGCTCTATCTATAGTGCCTAAGGTTCCAAGAGAAACAGGTGTACCATCCATTTCACATTTGTGTTAGGGTGGGTGCTTAGGCCCTCAAACAGGATTCTCATGAATGTCCGTCCAAGGGGACCAAATTTTTTTACATTTCGCCTAGGCAGCCCCTTCTTGTATAAAGAAGTTTGTATAATGGTACTGCATGAATGATCAGGGATTCCCAGAATCGAATAGTTGGGGCTAAGTCTGTTTTCCATTTTAAGGTAATGGATTTGCGGGCATAAGCGAACATTATGGGCGCTTTTTCCCCTATTGTTGGGGCTAGGTCAGATACGTGGTTCAGCAGCATTCCAAGGGGCTCTACTACAAGTGGAATATCCATCATGTCGGAAATATACAGTGCTACATCCCTCCAAAACCCCTGTATCTTTGTACAGGACCATACCATGTGGATAAAGTTTGCTGGGGAAAGGTGACAACGGGGGCATTCATCAACCTGGGATGGGGACATTTTAGCCAGTATATTCGTAAGAATATAAGATATGCTCTATGTAAGAATTTATATTGTATCATTTTATCTCTGGACGCTACAATATGGTCAAAAATTGAATCCAGAATCTCTTTCCATGTCTCAGTGTCCAATTCAGGAATGTCATTTTGCCATTTCCCCAGTAACTTGCCTAGTGGGGATTTCCCCGCCGTTATTAGAATGGCATAAAAACCAAACCTTTCACATGCGTACTAGTTAAGGCTCTTACTTCTATTTGAGTGGGCTCGGTTGTTACCAGTACCCCCTGAAATTGGGATTGTGTGGCGTGCCGAAGCTGAAGGATCCTGAAAAACATTTTATTGGGTAAGTCGTACTTAGCTTAAAGCTGTGCAAAATCCATCAGTTTACCTTCCG
Organism: Xenopus laevis; assembly: GCF_017654675.1. NCBI lineage: Eukaryota > Metazoa > Chordata > Amphibia > Anura > Pipidae > Xenopus > Xenopus laevis. Next base: position 35,772,430 of record NC_054374.1, on the reverse strand, counting down.
CCATAATATCCCCCCATATACTTGATGCCACAAGAGGCCCAAGCTTGGGGGTCTGGGATGGTTTGCATGTGTGGTAGTTTGGGATTGCACCAAATGGGGGTGAGTTCTGAACAGTAAACTACCGGTTTTGGAAGGAGACTATGAGCTCTATTCCAGGCCCAAACTATTTCTCTCATGGGTGGCGTGGCAAAAAATATATTTCTAAACAACTTTTCAATACACATTAATTACAGTGGCTTTAAGGTTTGACGTATCTGTCAATCCCTAGCACCATTTGACACACACAATTTTCGCCTTGAGAAAGCTAATAAGCGAAATGCGCGTTGGCGGATCCTTTGCTTTAATTGGTTTTATACTATACTCTATTCTTTTAAAGGACAAGGGAAGTCTAAAATAGAATAAGGCTAGAAATGCTGTATTTTGTATACTAAATATAAACATGAACTTACTGCACCACAAGCCTAATCAAACAAATGATTTATGCTTTCAAAGTTGGCCACAGGGGGCTGTCATCTTGTAACTTTGTTAAACATCATTGCAAGACTAAGACTGTGCACATGCTCAGTATTGTCTGGGCTGCATAGGGATCGTCATAAACAAAGCTGCTTGAGTTCTGCATGGCTGGTAAGTAAGGCGGGGGCTCCCCCTTCTGTTCATAAGTATGATTGTTTCCCTGCTCAGCAGTTAGGGACCTTCTGACAATTCCTATCCAAAGCAGTAAATGAAGGGAGAATTACACTGCATACAGTCAGGTTTCTTATAAAAACAGTACACATTTTTTAATTAAAGTATATTGGAGATAAGTTTCTTTTTCATTAAAGAAAGTAAAAATTGGATTTTATTTTTTTGCCTTTACATGCCCTTTAATTTACAGTCTGGTCTGGGCTATATGCGGGTGGGGGTTAAGAGACTTATTTGCTCTATTCAATCTCCTTTCTCTTTATAATAATTCCTTCCTTTACAAGGGGCTGAGGATTTGTGTTTTTTTTAGGTTTAGTTAACCTCTCCACAGATTAGGGCAAGTTAATTACGAGACCACAGTCCTGATTACCCTGCCTACTCCAACCTTGCAGTGTCCCAGGTCTAGAAAAATATTAGGTAGTAAGCTTTTGGGACAACTCCGCCATCTGCAATTTCCTTTTTCTCTCAATCTACTCTATGAATTTGAGCATATTGTTTAAATAATGTATCTTATTTATTGGTCATATTATAGAATTTCATAGTTATTTAATTTAATTAATTATATTCACTATTATTTGAATAAGTAAATTATTGGTATTTATTGCACTGCACTTTAATCCCATTACTGTCCAAGCTAATTTATGAGTTCTGAATGAACTCATTTATACTGCTTTTTATGACAATTAATGAATAACGTTTTAACTAGCACTTTATTAGGATTCAAACACTTGATTCATTTTTTTTCTAATTAGCTATTAAATTGATGAATTGGATTAATTGCACTGCACTTTAGTTAGAATTTTTGGTTTATCAGAATCAATGTTATATATATATTTTGGAACATAGGTAAGCTGAATATTATTAACAAACACAGAGTATTTAAAAATCTATTTTTTAGTGACCTATTGATACTTAAATTGTAGGTAAAAAACTCATTGCAGCTAATCAACTCTGACAACAGTCAGACCTCTGCAGTAACTAACAGGATAATATTATTTTTAAATAAATAAATAAGGGTATCCATCCATTTATCTTTTTATACTGGATTCCAGATAGATAATAAAATCCTCGAAGGCTATGGAAAAAAATCTGAAATGAAAGGCTATATCCAATACAGATGTTTTCTTTTATAGGATAAAAATATGTTTTATAAATGTTATTGATCCATTCAAGTGAGAAAATTCATACTTTTGCTTTTCTGCTCTGAAATCTGCCTCTTGTGTGCACTGACAGGCTGAAGAAATATTCTTCTACATAATTGAAAATATTTTTCAGTGGGGGGGATAAGCTTTAACTTGGGTTCATATTATAGGGAAGGATAAATAAGGGTGACTCACAAAAATCCATTGGAGTTGACATGTCTGTGCTCACTGGAGCCTTAAAAATTGTGCTCTACATTACAGAAAACAGATGCCATGCATGTACACAAAAGTAGAGTAAAACGGCATACAGAGGCCATTGGTCATCTGCACCTATTGGTGGCAAATCTTTCCAAAATCTTTCCTATAATGTGGATAGTGGCATAGTCCAGGGCAGTCAAGTCTACCAGCTACAGAGCTATTAGGGCAGTGGCACATATGAGCATTGTGCCAGCCACACATTTACAGCAAAATGCTTACATTTTCCCATTAATTGTCTTCAGTGATAGATGCCTCATCTCAGATACAATTGATTGCCCTGCAAAGTTCAGGCCAGGCATGGCAGGCTTTTTGGTAACTTCTGGGGAACTGCTGCCTCACGCAAGGTTCTCACCATACCTCATGACAGAAACACCCCTGCCCATGCCCACTACACTGCACTCCTGCCGAACTGGAAATTAGATGGGCTGCAAAACACATGCAATCACGTCATGTGCCGCCGCCATTGAAGGAACTATATATCCTTTTTTGTTTTTCGTGCTGGTAAATGTACAAGTAAAGGAAACAGACTGAGGTGGTAAAAAATCCTTTATTTTCAGGCAAGGGTATCCGCTTCCTTGTAGAGCTTTTCCTTTTTTAAAGAAAAAAATTTTTTTTTTGACTATTTCAAAAAGTGCAGCACAGCCAGGCCCCCTTAAGGCCCGGACCCAGTACAAGTACCCCCAGTGCCCCCCTGATGGCGGCCCTGCAGTCACACGCAGTGGAGTGGAGGTCAGCCTGAAAATGCCTGCTTTATTTGGGTCACCCTCCGCTCAGTGCCTGCGCATAAGCAGAAGAGGTTCAGTTTTATGGGCAAAGAGCGGATCTGCTTCTCTCAGCCTGAAAAAAATATGTAGCTGAGAGCAGCGCAGCTAACACTCCATCTGCTCTTGGTCTAAGAGGGTACACAGGGCATAGTGTCCACTTCTCTCCGCCTGAGTTTTTGTTTTGTATGATTGTCCTGACAAATGAGAAAGCATGCCGTTATATGAGCAGCGGATAGGAGTTGATTTGTTTTGCTCCGCCAGTGTACAAATCACAAGCACAGGGAAACGAACCTGTGAACCTTCAGACTAGGGATATATATATATTTCTTCCCATAGCGAATTATAAGCAAACCATAAAAGGGAATAAAACTGACAGAAAAGGCTTATAGTGTTAAAGTTGCCACCTTTTCTGGAAAAAAAATACCGGCCTTCCTATATATTTTTTCCCTATTAATTAGATTGTGATAAGCTATCATTCTTACCGGCCAGGCTGGTAAAATACCGGCCAGGTGGCAACCCTAGTGGCCATTAGGGCCGGGCCGGTATTACAAGTTTGCCGGCAATGTAACTTTTCTCCTCCTTCTGGCCATCGCCGCAACGTGGCTCCTTCTGCTTTTACGTCACAGCCCACCCTTTTTTCATCACGGCCCACCCCTTTTGTTCCTGCCCCCACCACCCAGGGGCGCTCCACCAATGAGGCGAGTTGATCCACTCGCCTCAGGCGGCAGTGCTCCCCTGGTTACTAGGGGCGGCAAAAATGCCGCTCCTGGTAACTAAGAGCCGAATTTCCAGTTTTCAACCCGGAAATTCGGCTCTTCTAGTGCAGAGAGCACAATTGCGCTCTCTACACTATCGTCGTGCAGCGCCCTGACCCCCTCCTGCGCAGAAAATGTGAGCACCGTGAAGAGGGGTGGGGGCGGCAATGGAAGGCCGTCTCAGGTGGCATAAAGGCATGGATTGGCGCTGCCACTACCAGCCGGTAAAATTTTTTTGAAAAGGTCGCAACCCTAGTGGCCATACACAGTGGTGTAACTAGTTATTACTGGGCCCCCCAAAATGTTTAGAGGTTGACTTGTTTTACCAACATTTATTGAAACGGTATATGAATTATCGCCTTATGGGGCTCCCTATACCTCCTGGGCCCGCCTGCAGCCGCAGGGTCTGCTTCCTCTATATTTACGCCCCTGGCCATACACCCACAGATATTATCATACAAAACTAATTTTCGTACGATATTCGGTGTTTAAATGGCATAGGGTTGCCACCTGGCCGGTGTTTTACTGGCCTGGCTGGTAAAAGTGATGGTTGATCCCAATGTTATTAATATGGAAAAAAGATAAATATATAGGAAGCCCGGTATTTATTTCCAGAAAAGGTGGCAACCCTAGTATAGCAGGAGACGAGCCGACCAATATCGGCAGAAGGTTTGTTGATCGGGCTAGGCAGAAGATTATGCTGGCACCCGAAAATTGGACACTTTTAGTGATGAATCGTCAAATACAGGTAGAATTCTATTGTTTGTACCTATACACAGTATCTGACAGTTCAACTCTACACCCAATATTTCTTGGAAAGATCTTTTCCAGGAAAGATGGTTATTGTTACGTCTATGTCTAGAATACCTCAATAACCAGTTGGTTCATGTTGGGTCCTGGGCCGATGTCCCTGAGGGTCTAAACCCACTGCACTGGGTAATAACTCCCATTATTCCCTTTTATGTACTTAAAAAAACATAAAGAGCAAAGGCCAGTAAAACCCAGAACTGTGGAGTTGTGCACCATCAGTGGGAAGAAAATGACTTCTATAAGCAAAGAAAAGGCTCGGTACCTCCCCCAGACCGTGTGTCACACACAAGCGGTCTCACATTACCCGAAACAAAGAAGCAATAAACCCTGGGGAATGCAATTAAAGAGATTCTCGTCGCCTCTCACTGTTTGACAATGAGGATTCCTGGGCGCTTGTGCTGGTGGGAGGGGCGCTAGTACTGGTGGGAGGAGCGCTAGTGCTGGTGGGAGGGGTTACACGGCCTGTCCCGTGCCGGATGACACACACACAAACATATGCACAGAGCAGGTCTCTGGGACATCAGACGATTTATGCCGCGGCCATAACTAAAGCAGATAAGGAAGAAGAGGACACTGTACGGGCAGATGATGTTTATTAGCTCTGCTCTCATTCTCCTTGATGGGAAGCACCAGTGGCCTGTGGGTGAGCCATGACACATCCTCTTGGGTCTGGAGGAGAGAGTCACCTTGTTGCTGCTGTTGCTGCTGCTTCTCTCTGCGGAGGATTGTGAGGCGCTGCTGATACCGGATCAGCAGGGGAGATTAGGGGAATCATCTGTGCGGATCTGAAAGGTGAGCAGCAATAGCAGAAGCCTGTCTGTCTGTCTGTCTGCAAATACATAATATATACACGTACATATGTCTGTCATTCCCTACAGGCAGAACAGCACATTAGAGTTCAAGCTGCGCGGACCAAAAAGGGTCAGCTGGGGGGAGGTTGCCTATTACTGATACTTGACAGTACATTTAACATTTTAGACTAATGCTTTCCTCCAATGCCCAAGTGCCATGCAGAATACCCAGCATGCACCATTATATTATTATTTATACGCTGTAGACGCATTAAGTATATTATATAGCCAGTACAGGTATAGGATCTTTTACCCAGAATGCTTAAGGTGCCATACACTATAAGATCCGCTCGTTTGGCAAGGTCGCCAAACGAGCGGATCTTAACCCGATATGCCACTAATGGCTGTGCAATATCGGATGAATCCGAACCTTCGGCCTTGATTACAATACTATGAATGGGCTCCGATGGGTCGCAGGACCGCATCAACTAGCAGATGCGGTCCTGGATCGAAAAATCAAACTTGAACAATCGACATCGGGCTGATTTTTGGCCTGATATCGATCGGGAGCCCCCGCACATGGGCAGATAAACTGCTGAATAGGTCTAAAAGACCCATATCGGCAGTTTTTAGGGGTTTTCTGGATAAGGAAGCATTCCATAACTTGGATCTTCATACCTTAAGGGTCAGATTTACTAAGGTTCGAGTGAATTTTCGAAGTACAAATAGAATTTCGAAGTAATTTTTTTAATACTTCGATCATCGAATAGGATACTACGACTTCAAATTTACTTCGACTTCGATTCGAAGTAAAAATCGTTCGATTATTCGATAATCGAAGTACTGTCTCTTTAAAAAAAACTTCGACTTCAATACTTCGCCAACTTAAACCTGCCGAAGTGCTATGTTAATCTATGGGGACCTTCCAGAGCAATTTTCTAAGTTTTTTATTATCAAAGGAAAATCGTACGGATCTGAGTACGATCGGAATACGATCGTACAATGGATAAAAGCCTCTGACTTCGAATGTTGGAGGATTCTATTCGATGGTCGAATTTCGAAGTATTTTCCACTTCGAAATTCGACCCTTGATAAATCTGCCCCTAAAGGTGGCCATACACGGGCCGATAAAAGCTGCCGACAGACCGTGTCGGCAGCTTATTGGCCCGTGTATGGGGCCCCCCGACGGGCTTCACCGATCGAGATCTGGCCGAAAGTCGGGCAGATCTCGATCGGTGGGACAAAAAATCCCGACGGATCGCGGCCGCATCTATTCATTGATCCCGCGATCCGACCGCCTATTGCTATTCGTTAGGATCAGATCGTTGGGCCCTAGGCCCCATGATCGGATCAGCCCGATATTGCCCACCTCAAGGTGGGCATATCGGGGAGAGATCCGCTCGTTTGACAACATCGCCAAACGAGCGGATCTCTCAGTGTATGGGCACCTTTAGTCTGCTAAAAATAATTTATACATGAAATGAACCCAATAGGCTGGTTTTGCCTCCAATTGCGATTAATCCCATCTGATATGAGATCAAGTTTATGTTACTGTTTTATTTTTTCAAGAGATAGGAAATAAATATTAAAAACTTAGAATTTTCTGCTTAAAATAGACTCTATGGCAAGTGCCGCAAAGTGTGGCGGATCGTTCGCTGGCAAAAATTTATGGCCATCACTAAAGAAAATTAGCCAGAAATCCAATCAGCAGGGACGTTGCCAATATACTAACAGGCGTAGAGGACAATTCGCTAGTGAAAGAGATCTTTGCTTGCTTAGTTTCTCGCCCTATCATCTGTCGAATTTACGCTCAGGTGAACTATCATTACTTCCCAAATTCGTGAGTTTTACGGAACGTTACCTCTTTCCTTCGCCACCTTAGACCAGGGTGAACTGATAAGATGAAGCTACATCGTCCTCAATGTTATGTTTGTGACATCATGTCCTGTATACTGAAAAGTCATAAAAGTTCTAAAAAAACGCTGGCGTTTTTTCATTTTTTAAAGCGGGATTGCCTTCAAAACTATTAAAGATTTTTGTGTTAACATTTCTTTACCAACCATTTGAGGGACATGCCACATTTGTTTTAGGGTGGGCTCATGTCTAGGGCATTAGAGAATCTCTTTTGTCTTTATTTTGCTTTCTTGGACATTTGTAATAATAAGTGGTCACTTCAAGCATTTGCACCAACATCTCTAATAAAGACATCTATACGACCTATATGTGAGCCAAGAGTAACAGTACTAACGAAGTTTCGCTAGGCAGAAACAAACTTTAGCGAACGTTTGCTATGAAATGCTCGCGCTGACGAATAAACGCTAGCAAAACTTCGCCAATGTTCGGCTGCCCAGACGCAACTTTGCATTTTAGGGGGTTATTTAGCAAGGTCCGAATTTATCTCAATATCGGCTGCTACAAACTCCGATCTAACCCGCTCAGGTTTTTAACGCTTATTTATTATTACATTTTCCCAAAAATGTGGGAAAAGCTCGGATTTTCACGATTTTTTCGTGCAATTTCCCCGAAATCTCAGAATTTTTTCACCCGAAAGCTCCGAAAACATTGTGAAATTGCCCGAAACCCCCAACACAACCAAAAATCGATGGGACTGTTCCCATTTACTTTTATGCAACCTCGACAGGTTTGAGATGCCGTGTTTTTATATTCGGGCTTTTTAGCCTTCAGGGGTTTAATAAATTCTGAAAAATTTGTGATTTATTTTTAAAAGTCTGACTTTATAATAAAAAATCAAGAAATTTTCGGATTTTGGGGAATTTCGGGTATTCGGAGCTTAGTAAATAAACCCCCTAGTGTATTAGCGTAATGCTAGCACTGACAAAGTGTGACAAATCGTTCAGTGACAATTTGCCCGATGTGAGAATTTGCCCGATGTGAGAATTTGCCCGATGTGAGAAGGTCTTCTGGAAATATGGATCATTCTGGGTTACAGGTTACAAATCCCATACCTGTAAAATAAATATATAACATGTTATCAGGTATTATTAATAAAACTGGAACAGTATTTATTCTGCATGATGTTCTGTGATATATTTTACATGCAATAGCTGCTGCATTTTTCCTGCTATGCATTCTGGGGTAATATCGATGGAACTGGCTCTGGGATTGTACGAAGGGAACTGTGAAGAATTTATCTTTAAATAGCTTTCCAAAACAAAAGATATCACTCCTGCTTATACTAGCATTGGCTTTACTGACTTCTAATTCCCCATTCCCCCAGGAATGTGTGCACTTAGGTACAGTTTATGTCTTTAGAAATCCATTAGGGACCCATTATCCAAAATCGGCTCTTCTTCAGGCAACTAATCTCCCTGCAATGCCTTCCCGCCGGCTAGAATCTAAATCGCCGGTGGGATGGCACTTGGAACATTTAATTAGCCTTTGCTTCGGGCGACTAATCTCCCCGCAGTGCCTTCCCGTCGCCTAAAATCTAAATCGCCAGCGGGGTGGCACTCGGAGAGCTTCATTTTCACTTCGGGTGACTACCAGAAATGAAGTGCTCCGAGTGCCATCCCGCTGGCGATTTAGATTCTAGCCGGCGGCTAGGCACTGCGGGGAGATTAGTTGCACAAAGAAGAGGCGATTTGTCGCCAGGCGACTAAATCTCCCCGAATCTCCATGTGTGTCTTTGCCCTTAATTGCAATAGTCAGGTTTGGGTTCTATAGGCTGGGCTGATAATGATATTGTATAGATATACTGTAGATAGCCAAAGGAATAGAAGAAAAAATACTTCGAATTTCGAACGTTTTCTTGGCTACTTCGACTTCGGATCGAACGATTCGAACTAAAAATCGTTCGACTTTTAGACCATTCGAAGTACTGTCTCTTTAAAAAAAACTTCGAACCCCTACTTCGCCAAGTAAAACCTACCGAGGTGCAATGTTAGCCTATGGGGAAGGTCCCCATAGGCTTCCTAACAATTTTCTGATCGAAGGAAAATCGTTCGATCGATGGATTAAAATCCTTAGAATCTTTCGATTCGAAGGATTTAATTGTTCGATTGAACGAATTTTCCTTTGATCGTTCGATCGAACAAATTGCGGTAAATCCTTCGACTTTAACTTCGACAGTCGAATATCGAGGGTTAATTAACCCTCGATATTCGACCCTAAGTAAATGTGCCCCATAGTGATTTTTCATTTTATTTAATCACAGTCATTTCTGTGTTAGTATAAATATTCTCTTTAGTCCCTGCGTGAATGAACTGCCTTTCTAAGAATATAGCTTTCAGCACTGTATTTTTGGAATCTCCTGAGTAAATGTTGTTGGTTTGCTTTTCAGGGTTTCATGAAGGGAGGAGCTCCAAATCCTGTATCTGACACGTGTTTATTTTGGACTAAGGACCTCAGCTGTTTACCTCTGACTGAATGAATGAGCACGGGCAGGGACATCTGACCAGCACACGCTTCTAAGCCAAGGAAGGGCCTGAGAGGCTGAGGGGGAGCAGCCAAGATGAGAAGCAGGAGCAATTCAGGGGTTAGACTTGATGGCTATGCCAGGCTTATTCAGCAGACCATACTTTGTCACCAGGTAAGATTAAAGCATTGTCTCATTTTCCAGTGACTGTCTAACAAAAGCTGTATTTTACTGAGACCATTGTTTAAATAAGAATTAGTCTTTGTACTTGGAATTTAAAGATGCCCATTGTCCTTTGTATCGAAGTTGCAGACTAGGTGTTTTCTCCATCTGCATAGAAAGGCAAATAGGGAGAAGGCTGATCTGCTGTCTTCTGCTTTCATTGTGCATTAACAGGTACATGTCCATCTGTTAGGGCACATAGCATACGGGGCAGACACCAGGTCCGGACTGAGGCTAACATGGCATCTCGGTAGGTTTTGGTGGCGAAGTAGGGGGGTCAAAGTTTTTTTTAAAGAGACAGTACTTCGACTATCGTATGGTCGAATAGTCTAGCGATTTTTAGTTCGAATCGTTCGATTCGAAGTCAAAGTCGTAGTTGAAGGTCGAAGTAGCCAAAAAAATCATTCCAAATTCTAAGTTTTTTTTATTCTATTCCTTCACTCGAGCTAAGTAAATGGGCCCCTAAAAGTTACGTATAGGTCATGTTGATCGTTTTGTGCTGAGAGGTTTGTTTTTGTAAGTGTTAGTTGAAGTTTCTAATGCTAACGGACTCCTGCTGCACAAATATGGCATCCCCCTCATACAGGAACATGGGGCATCAGGCAGGTAATGTAAAATCATTGTGCAAATACTTTATGGCAAAGTAATAAGTTGCTTTCAAAGGCAATATTATGATAGATGTAAAAAAGAGTTTAATTCCTGGTGTCAGTATCTTTTTAAAGGGATACTGTCATGGGAAAACATGTTTTTTTCAAAATGCATCAGTTAATAGTGCCGCTCCAGCAGAATTCTGCACTGAAATCCATTTCTCAAAAGAGCAAACAGATTTTTTTATATTCAATTTTGAAATCTGACATGGGGCTAGACATATTGTCAATTTCCCAGCTGCCCTCAGTCATGTGACTTGTGCCTGCACTTTAGGAGAGAAATGCTTTCTGGCAGGCTGCTGTTTTTCCTTCTCAATGTAACTGAATGTGTCTCAGTGGGACATGGGTTTTTACTATTGAGTGTTGTTCTTAGATCTACCAGGCAGCTGTTATCTTGTGTTAGGGAGCTGCTATCTGGTTACCTTGCCAATGTTCTTTTGTTTGGCTGCTGGGGGGAAAAAGGGAGGGTTGATATCACACTAACTTGCAGTACAGCAGTAAAGAGTGATTGAAGTTTATCAGAGCACAAGTCACATGACTTGGGGCAGCTGGGAAATTGACAATATGTCTAGCCCCATGTCAGATTTCAAAATTGAATATAAAAAATCTGTTTGCTCTTTTGAGAAATGGATTTCAGTGCAGAATTCTGCTGGATGCTGGATTCATTTTGAAATTTTTTTTTTTCCCCATGACAGTATCCCTTTAATGTTTCAATCGAGTTTTTGGAACCTACTTTTATTTTTATATTGACTTTTCTCAGAGAAATATGGGCAAGTTAAGTGGCTTTTCTTTTAGCAGAATTTGTGCACCATTACTGTGCTTGGAGCTGTTTTCATAGGGAAATATTTCTGTCTGATCGCACCTAAAGGAAATTGATCTTTCTAATATTTCCAGGCTGCCAGTGCCTACGATTTGTGGGATCCTTGATTGACTAGGACGTAGTGGTTCAGTGCTTTGCTACCTTCAGTGGAACCAAAACACTACTGTTACCTGATTGCATGCAATCTATTTATTCAGTCGTTGGGGAAGGAAACAGTCCCAGTTTATGATAATAATAACCAATGAGGAGTTTTTGTGTCTGCTGCAAGGTAGAAAATGAATCAAACATCTACTTTGCCGATTTGCTTTTATGAGCAAAGTGATTGTCAGTTTATATTCAGCAGAAACAGATGTATAGTGATATTCATGGCATTTGACTACTTGACAGTGTAATTACTTTTAAATTACTAAACTAATAATATAATCTTTGACCCATTCCCTCTATCAGTGGCAGATATAGCGACCATTATAGTGGTCGAAAAAGATGTAAATCGTGTTTGGTACTTAATGTTTCAAAGAGTTTTTGTAGTAGTATCACCAAAAAGGAATATTCTATTAAACGTCATTTCAATTGTTGTACTAAAGGCATTGTCTACCTGGCAACTTGTGCATGTGGTGCACAATATGTGGGTAAAACCACACGTAGGGCTGGGGTTAGAATTTTGGAACATATATCAGCCGTCAATAGAGGAGATAAAAAATCAGCGATCTCTAGACATGCCATAGAGAGACATGATGGGGTATCGTATTTCACATTTCAAGTTATTGACACCCCCAAAATTAATGTTAGAGGAGGTGATAGGAACGAAGCCTTATTAAGGCTAGAGGCTTATTGGATTTTCGAATTAAAGACCATTAATACGAGTGGAGGTCTTAACCAAGACTGGGAACTCACTTGTTATTATTGAAATGAGGCCAATTATGTCCGATGGATCGGATATTTTTCTTTCTTTTTCTTTCTGTTGTTTTTTGCTTTTTGTTTTCGTTTTTGCTTTTGTATTAACTTTTTATTAATTTTTCATTAATTTTCGATATAACACTTTATTAAATTTTGCCTTACAATAATTTTCTTTGGTAACCTCCACTGCAAGTATCTATTAGACCATATATTATATTATGATATAAATGCATATTTATACTCCATCTTGTTAGCCATGAAAGCATGTAACTTGAAGTTGAAACATATAATTTATTTTATTTATTATTTTTTTGACATATGATATGCATTATGTACGAGTTTATTCAACATATTTGAGCGAGACACACTTCCAACTCTGTTAGAGAACCGATCATGGGATTTAACCATGATGGGGTTAATGTTTTTACAAGGGGTGTGGTATCTGTTGTTTTAAATGTTACTCTTGTGGGTTACAATGTAGCTTTCTGAGGAAGTGGTTTGTCCACGAAACGCGTCAAAGCCATGGAGCCGATGGGCTCACTATGCTCCATTGTTATATTTTAATCATTTTTCAATAAACGGATGTTTTAACCTGCTTGATGCTCCGTGACTACGAAAATTTGCTGTTTGAAACAACGCTTCGGGGGCGTACTTCCACGTGTAGCACAGCTGAAATACATCGTGGGCCGGTGAGTGCTCCCAACTCTCCTTTGTTTGCTGATTTAACTTATCCCGACTTTGGTGAAGCACCCGGCCCCCGAATTATTTTGATTAACACATATTGAGTGTTGATTTTACACATGGCGGAACAGAGAATGGATAAGCGGGACGAGAGTTACCGTAAGAAACAAGCGGAATTGGTATTCTCAGATTCCACAGATCCCATCGATTACAGCAAAGTTGACCTTTCCCAAGATTCTGCCCAAAGGTATGTGTACCGGGATATTGAAAAGGCAATGAAAAGGGAAACCCGACTGTGGTGGGACATTACCTCTCTAGATAACTATATTAAATGCGGACGCATACCGAGAGGCTTAAGGATCAAAAAGTTTCCAACTTTTGAAGATTTATCTCCTGACTTTATAAAAAACTGGAACGATACTCTTACTGATTGTTCTATGAAATTAATGCAATTGATCCTGATTAGAGACAGACAAGAACTTGATTCAGTCCAGGCGAAAATTGATAATCTGCACAAATCGGTTCTGCATCATAAAATGTTGGATCAAATTCAGGAGAAAGTCAAAGAATATGAGAACAATATTAAAGAAATCAAGAGAGACAAAATCATACGTGACAAGAAAGATTATATGAACAATAAAGTTTATTTGTGGCGTACGGACAGGCCCAATTTCGGGAACCAAAGGCCGTTTAATAAATTCATGGGGAAAGGTCGTTACAACCCACGACCTATCCTTAGGAACGGCAAGAACATTCAATTTTCAGATTCTGAAGATTCAACTATGCCTGCCAGGTCGCTTTCTTCTATTTCGTTTTTAACTTCAGATCAGGATTTTTCGGAGAGCGTCCCGGAAGAGGATGTCGACCAGAACCCCAGACAAGGTACGAAGAACAGACCGCACAGAGAGATCCAGTGAAAACCCGCAGTCAACAAGACGCACAAGGAGAGGGGGCCATCGGGCCAAGAGATCCGGGCCCAAAAACAAAATCGCACAACAAGAAAAACAAAAATCGTTGGTAGCGGACTCAGGTAACGTAATCAATTTGTCAAAGCATGTCCTTTCACAGAATGAATTGACATTACTTTCCCGTGGCTTAAATTATGTATTGGATAATCAAATTGACATTTTTTCCACTGTTTTGGACTTGAACAAATTTATCCGACTACTCACTTTGAAGAGACACTTTGCAATTCCATCGACAACCCCGTCTCTGGGGATAATCGAGGACGTTAATTCATCGTTAGAAGTGCCTGATGTCGGGACATTTATTGCTAGTAACCCCCTTTCTTCCTCAGTATCCGAGGCCTCAGATCTAGAGACGGTGGTTACTAATAATGCTTCCTCTTCCTTACAGGCTCTAAATTTTGATTTTGGTGATGTATGTGCTTTATTTAATTTACAGGATTTACAGGAAGGGGCTGAGGCTTCAATGGAGCCAAGGTACAAAGTCAGACATACAGACTTTAAGAAAAAATCAATCTATTACCCAATTCAATCGAAGAGCCACTATATTGAACTCTTTCACAAATTGGTACAGAGAGACATAGAGGGATTATCGGTTCAGGATATACAGATAGAGGGCCCAAAAACTACCACTAGGAACAAGATTTTAACTAAAGGTGAATCCATGGCACTCACTGCCCTCCGCTCCAATAAAGATATCATTATCAAGAACGCTGATAAAGGGGGGCCGTGGTTGTCATGGATACTGCAATTTACGTTCAAGAGATTAATAGACAGCTAGGTGATGGTAATACCTATGTCAAATTACAAAATGATCCAACTGAGAGATTTAAAACAATGTTGCATGCACTCTTGGATGATGGCCGTGAGGATGGAGTTTTGAATCAGTCTGAATTTAATTTCCTTACTTGTTTCCATCCCGTGATTCCCATTTTTCACGTTCTCCCAAAAGTGCACAAATCCCTAATAGATGTTAAGGGCAGACCAATTGTGGCCAGCATAGGCTCTTTAAATGAAAAACTTTCTAAATACATCGATAGACTGCTGATGCCCATTGTGGAGAAACTTCCTACCTTTCTGAGAGATACAACTATGTGTATTAACATTTTGGAAAAAGTATACTGGAAAGATACATACAGATGGTTCAGTATGGATGTAACAGCCCTTTACTCGTCTATTGAGCATCAAGCGGGCCTTCAAGCCATCTTGTATTGGTTAACGAAAGAAAAGAGGTTTCCAGCCACACAGAATGGGTTCATACTAAAATCTATAGATTTCTTACTGCATACCAATTACTTCTATTTTGACGGGGTTTTTTATCTTCAAAAACGTGGTGCCGCGATGGGTGTCTCGTTTGCCCCCACATACGCCAATCTATACATGGGTTGGTGGGAGCGGCACCACGTCTTTGGAGACATGAACCCCTTCCGTCATCACATAGTGCATTTTTATAGATATATCGACGATTGTATAGGTATATGGGACGGAGACGAGCTGTCTCTGTCATTGTTTATCAAGTATTGCAATTCGATAACCAGAGAGATACAATTTACATATGAAACTCATATTAACAGTATCCCGTTTTTAGATATTAGGTTCATAGCTAATCATAAAATTGGGACAAACCTGTTCCGCAAGCCCATCACACGTAACACGTTATTGCATGCACAGAGTAGTCACCCGAGGTCCTGCCTACGGGGCATACCCGTGGGTCAGTTCCTTAGGCTCCGCCGAATATGCTCCACGTGGGAGACTTTCCACGAGAGAGCGATGGAGCTTTGGGACAGATTTTTGGAACGTGGTTACGATAATGATGTAATTAGAGAGGCCTATGAACAGGCTGTCTCAAAAAATAGAACAGATTTATTGAAACATTCCCGACAGCGGAGCAACCCCAATATCCATCCACATGGGATTGGTGCTGCACAAGATTCAGGTATACGTTTCTCCATGGTTCATAGTAAAGAGGCGCATTGTGTACAGCGGAGTGTAAGACGGCATTGGAATGTTCTGCTACAGGATCCCGTTTTGAAGGACGTTCTAGATCAGTCCCCCTCGTTTGTTTTCAGGAAAGGAAAATCACTGGGCTCTATCCTATCCCCTAGCCTTTATAGATCTAATAGTCAATATACTGATTCGGCTTGGTTAAGACATAAAGGAAACTATAAATGTGGTCGAAAAAGATGTAAATCGTGTTTGGTACTTAATGTTTCAAAGAGTTTTTGTAGTAGTATCACCAAAAAGGAATATTCTATTAAACGTCATTTCAATTGTTGTACTAAAGGCATTGTCTACCTGGCAACTTGTGCATGTGGTGCACAATATGTGGGTAAAACCACACGTAGGGCTGGGGTTAGAATTTTGGAACATATATCAGCCGTCAATAGAGGAGATAAAAAATCAGCAATCTCTAGACATGCCATAGAGAGACATGATGGGGTATCGTATTTCACATTTCAAGTTATTGACACCCCCAAAATTAATGTTAGAGGAGGTGATAGGAACGAAGCCTTATTAAGGCTAGAGGCTTATTGGATTTTCGAATTAAAGACCATTAATACGAGTGGAGGTCTTAACCAAGACTGGGAACTCACTTGTTATTATTGAAATGAGGCCAATTATGTCCGATGGATCGGATATTTTTCTTTCTTTTTCTTTCTGTTGTTTTTTGCTTTCTGTTTTTGTTTTTGCTTTTGTATTAACTTTTTATAAATTTTTCATAAATTTTCGATATAACACTTTATTAAATTTTGCCTTACAATAATTTTCTTTGGTAACCTCCACTGCAAGTATCTATTAGACCATATATTATATTATGATATAAATGTATATTTATACTCCATCTTGTTAGCCATGAAAGCATGTAACTTGAAGTTGAAACATATAATTTATTTTATTTATTATTTTTTTGACATATGATATGCATTATGTACGAGTTTATTCAACATATTTGAGCGAGACACACTTCCAACTCTGTTAGAGAACCGATCATGGGATTTAACCATGATGGGGTTAATGTTTTTACAAGGGGTGTGGTATCTGTTGTTTTAAATGTTACTCTTGTCGGTTACAATGTAGCTTTCTGAGGAAGTGGTTTGTCCACGAAACGCGTCAAAGCCATGGAGCCGATGGGCTCACTATGCTCCATTGTTATATTTTAATCATTTTTCAATAAACGGATGTTTTAACCTGCTTGATGCTCCGTGACTACGAAAATTTGCTGTTTGAAACAACGCTTCGGGGGCGTACTTCCACGTGTAGCACAGCTGAAATGGGCCGATGAGTGCTCCCAACTCTCCTTTGATAGCGACCATTATAGCACTGCTGCAATACCCATGTTAGATATAGAATAAGGAGTGTCCGAAAAAGCTCAAGAAACATAGATGGTGTAAAATATGCAGCTGCCCAATTCCAATGAAGTGACTTTGGCTTGAATGGAGGGGGCTATAGGCAATGCAGACTTTGCAGTATGTTTAGCCCTGTGCTTCAACAGACATTAGTTTTATACTTGATCTGTGCCAGAAGCAAGGGTCAGTATATATATATATATACTGTATATCTGCATTGCAATGTGCTCCTTTGCAAAGTTATCCTTAGTAGTAATATTGGAAGTTAGTGCTGGCGTCCCAAAAGCTAGTATATGAATTTCATAAGGAGGGGTGAGCGTATCTGCAGGCATACAGCTTACAGACTCAGTGCTGAGTTTAAACATTCTTTAGGAGCAGAAGTGATGGTATTAAGGATGAGTGGCAGGTTTGTGCAGATATATGCTTAAGGGCATATTTCCGGTCATTCCAGCCATACACATACTGCAAGTCAATTTTCTACTCCTTTAACCTTTAAAGGGTATTTGGGTCACTTGTTGCACATTTAAAAACCTTTAAAAGCACTGATTTCTAGAATGTGGAGCTGGTCCCATTGGGGTTGCCTGGATCAGCTCAGCTTAAAGTCTAGTTCAGGGGAGATGTTGGGAAATGGTCTATTTGCTCTGCCAGATATAATTTGAAGTTCAGTAGGGTGATATTTGGTATGAATACTTTTCTGTCCTATATATTCTTGGATCTGTGGCTGAATGATGGGTACACCATTGTTTTCCTATATCTTTAACCTTGCTTTGAGCTAAATGGGTCTTTCACCAAAGACTGGAACCTGAAGGGAGTCCCAGGGGTGGAACAATAGGGAAAGCCGACCATCAGCCTCTGAATAATGAACAATTTCAGGATATGTTTGTGCAAAGTATCTGACGCTTTTAATTGTGTCACTGACAATTTGTGATTGATTTTTTCAGCACTAGGAGCATTTTCGAAATCATTTACAGACATAGGACCTTATCATAGTGGAGCTTGCAATCAAAAAGCCCTACCAAATACACTTGGGTCAGTTACAGTAGAAGCAACTCAGTATAATGTAAAAATACTGACAGAAGATCCCACATCACATTCATAAGTAGGTTTCACCAAAGACTCTCCTGCTGTGTTACATCAGGTTGTCTCGCAGGGTACCATAATGTGTTTGGAACAAAACAAAAAAAAATCAAATCTTGTTTGTACCTAATAAAGAAGCATGAAATGCCTCTGTATTTTAATTGCCATTGGGTTGACTGGCATCCAGTAGTCTAGAGTCCAGCAGTGGCTTGGTTACCTGCAGAAATACATTGGGGGAAAGCATTTGTGGACAGATCAGTGGTTTGGGTCTACAGAAGCATTTGGTCAACTTCTCTCAAAACATTTTTTTTCCCTTCAGATTGCAGGTAGAACTGTTTTTTGTCATGTGGAAGTTCTGAGGGGGTAAAAAAGCAGGTTGTTGGTTGGCAGGTCCAGATTGTGTGTATATTAATCAGATTAAAATTACTTAGATTTTCCTTAGATTTTCTGGACAAAGGATTAAAAGGATTATCAGGAATTACCAATTACCTTTTAAAGGAAAAGGAAAGTCTAAAATAGAATAAGGCTAGAAATGCTGTATTTTGTATACTAAACATAAGCATGAACTTACTGCAACACAAGCCTAATCAAAAAAATAATTTATGCTTTCAAAGTTGGCCATGGGGGCTGTCATCTTGTAACTTTGTTAAACATCTTTGCCTGACCCTGACCCTGCACATGCTCAGTGTGGTCTGGGCTGCTTAGGGATTGTCATAAACAAAGCTGCTTGAGTTCTGCATGGCTAGGAAGTAAGGCGGGGGCTCCCCCTGCTGTTCATAAGTATGATTGTTTCCCTGCTCAGCAGTTAGGGACCGTCTGACAATTCCTATCCACAGCAGTAAATGAAGGGAGGATTTCACTGCATACAGTCAGCTTTCTTATAAAAACGGTACACATTTTTAAATTAAAGTATATTGGAGATAGGTTTCTTTTTCATTAAAGAAAGTAAAAATGGGATTTTATTTTTTGCCTTTCCTTGTCCTTTAAAAAGGCAGGAGTTATTTTGTTACATTTCCCCTTTATTTTACTGAATTAATTCTTTATTGTATTAAACATTGAAATTATTTTATTTAAAAGGATTTATCCTTAAGTGAATCACACACAGGCATCTTCACTCGCTTGTGCCATATTTCTGCTGTTTCTGCACCATTAAGATAATGTTTGTATTAGAAAGATTTTTGCAAAATGACTTTAAGTTTACTAGGGATTAACAGAACAGACTGAACAGACAGAACTCCCAGGCTAGCAAGGTTAGTGAATTGGAAAGTGCATTTTGCATGGTTATGCCATACCTTCCAACTGTCCCATTTTGAGCGGGACAGTGCGTCTTTTGACAGCTCAACCTGCAGTCCTGCATTTGTACTGGAAAGTCCCAATTTCTCTGCACTGAACACCCAAAAAAAATACAATGTTTCTAACTTAATTGGTTCTTTGCAGAGAACCCAGAAAATATACTTAAGATACATTTGTAACAGTTTTGTCCCTTGGGAGAAGTTAGACTCACAGCTTAAAGGGTAATTCACCTTCATTAGTAAAACTGTAATAAAACATAAAAACTACAGAAATGTGTTCAAACTTTCATAACCTGGAAAATTTTGTAAAATGGGCACGGAAATTAGGGGGTTGGGCTCAGCAAATTTTTTTTATGCCTCTTTCCGTTTTCAGAATGTTGGGAGGTATGGTTATGCATTCATTCTTGTTTCATGGAAGGAACCATATACAGTATAGTACTGATATCTCATTCTGAATGTTTTAGAAATACTGTATATTATGCAGAATAAAAGTATCAGGAAGGTATGAAAATGTATTTGCCGATTTGCCTCGTGCACTGGCAAATGAGAGAAGAGGAGCCTATTTACTGCCCCTGTTGTATTGGCTATTGGCTATGTATAGGATTGACCTGCTCTGAATTTAGTTGGAAGAAGCAGTGCCAATCTGTGACACCCAGAACTTTCTGAACATTGTCCTGTATTAATAGAGAATGGAGTCAAGGAAAGGATGTAAAATTCAACCTCTTTAGAAATATTCTGAAGGCACTTCTTGAAAAATGCATCAGGCTTTGAAACATTTATCCTGAAGCAAAATGAAAACAAACATCCAGTATAAATATAAATAGTGCATTATTTCCCGTTATGCTGCTAAACGTCAATATTAAGCCTTGCCAAGACAGAGGAGAGGTTAGTTGAGGACATAGCCTAGTTCTGAATGTGCATTGTATTGAGTTACTGACTGTCACATTTTTGTAGTTGTATATTTTTAACATGGATGCTCTGAATGTAAGATTGTTTTTTTTCGGGATTCAACAGATTCCAAAGGCTTTGGGCAATGAACCGTGGACCTAAAAATTTTTTAACAGATGTGCAATTTAGCACATCTACATTAAGCACATAAACTTAATCTGATTGCCATAAAACTGATGTGATTTGAGTAAAATATTCATGTTTAATATGATTAGCAATAATTTATTGATTTTTTTTGCGTGAAAATGGATTAGACCAGGGCTATACTGACATCTGCTTTCTTGACTGGTGCAATTTAAAACTAAAGGTGGATATAGATGCACAGATATTATTGTGCAATATTCGGTGCATGTATGGTGGGTGACGGGCCAACCGATTGGTCAGCTCGATGATCGACCAGGTCAGAAAGTTTTGATCAGGTGTCTTTGAAGGAGCCCGAACATCGGCAATGGTTTACTCCTGAATCATCAGATACAGGAAGAATCCTACTGTTTCTACCCGTATACAGTATCTGTAGATTCAGCTTTAAGAGGCTTATTTATTAAATGTCAGGTTTTGTGGTTTTAGGGTTTTTGAAATCACTACTAAATCCACAAACTTAAAAAAAATTGTTATTGAATTTATTAAAAGTTCTGAATAAAAAAATTACGAATGAAAAAATGCACTGAATGATCCAAGAAAAAAAAAATCTGAATACCATAAAACCCTCTAAAAATTTTAGTTTTCAGGACGATTCGTAGTGAACAAAAATTACAAAAAACTCTGATTGGTATACAAATGGTCTAAAATGGTCAAAAACATAGGATCGGTGCTCCTTGTATAGCACCTCGACAACTTATACTTGGCGACGTTTGGCACAAAAGGCGTTCGCGGCTTTTTCCAGTGGTGTAATTACCGGGGGTGCGATTGGGCCAGGGCCTGCACATTCTCAGAGCCCAAAATTTTAAATTTAAATTAAAATTTTCAAATTTTTAGAGCTTTTACAGAAATTTAGAAAACCGCAGATTTTTCTTGATTAATTCAAAAACATTCAAAATTCTTGAATTCTTTTCTTGAAACATTCAAAATTTGATTGTCAGGAAATGGGCCCCTAAGTGTCGGTATTGAAAACGATCGATCTTTCCTGCAGGAAAGCTCACAAGTGTAATGTCTATGGTCATCTTTAAACTTGCAATACAATACAAAACTCAGTCATTTGGCTAGGTAGAGATTTTCCACCAGATATCAGGCAGGCAGTCCCATATGTAGGCCAGCTCTGTCTGTAAGGGTCTCAATAGTAGCAAATGTAAAAAGTGTTGGTGAACCACATAAGCAAAATGTTTGTTGGGCAGTCCAAATAAGGGGCTGTAATTGAGTACTTAATAGCTCCATGTGGACTGCTAGCCAACAGGAGTCTGTTTTGGAGTAAAACTGTGTCCATGCCAGAAATTTGAAAACGGGTACCTACTTTGACACAACTGGCAGCAACATCAAAGTGGGTGGTGAGCAACATGTTGCTCATGATCCACAGCTTGGAGATCACTGGTGTAAACAAAATACATGGAGTTTATAGATTTAGAACTCATTTACTTGCAGACCCCCCTCGACCAACTCCAACACAAGAAAACTGGGTGAAGAGGGCAGCACTCTTCAGGATTCCTTCATTTTAACCCTGATTTGCATATTAAAATATAAGAGAAAAGAAAAATGTTTGTATTCTATTAACTAAAAAAAAGTTCCTTTCCATTGTTTAGAACTTTAAAGTCACATGACTTCAAGAGGTCAGATTTATGTTCAGGTAAACACTGGATTTGGCCAAATCCTAATACTGCAAAAAAAAAAAAAAAAAGAGAGAGAGAGGGTTCATTTGAATCCTGAACAAAATCCTGGATTTTCCTAATCAAACCTGATAAATGATTTGTTGTAAATAACTACACTAGGCAATTAAGCACCTTTACTTCTAAATCAGACCCTATATGCATATTATCTTCAACTCTGCTGTAGCTAGGGTTGCCACCTTTTCTGGGAAAAAATACTGGCCTTCCTATATATTTATCTTTTTTCCCTATTAATAACATTGGGATCAACCATCCTTTTTACCAGCCAGGCCAGTAAAATACCGGCCGGGTGGCAACCCTAGCTGTAGCCTCAAGTCTCTGTAAAATTTTGTATAAGGAGAACCTACTTTGTGCCATGAAAATATTGACTTACATGTCACATTCTATCTGTCACGGTTAGAGTTATGCAGGTCAAAGTCTGCCCTTTACTTGTCCTTTGTTGCAGAACTCCCGTTAATGACATTCATATACCAGGTTCATGTTTAAATTTAGTGGGTCTCGTTTTTAAAGATTTAACTGCTACAATGTAGCCTCAATACCAGCTATCTATTTTTTCACTTGATTTTGAATTTTTGACACTGACTGTACAGTATATTAAATAAAGGATAGTCACATCCCTTTGCTGGCTGCTAACTTTCCAGTAAGTAGCTATTGCACATAAAGTACATCTCTGCAAAATATTGCACAATCAATTGTTTAATGATTACTGCATCTTTACAGAAAGGAGGTTAAATTACAATTTCTCATCTGTATTGGTATTCATATATAAACCCCAGTATGTTACTATGTGAATGTGGGGTTTAGGCCACAAATTAAGTTATGGGAGCATGGGAAGAGTGTCAAAGTAAATGACACCTCGGTACAAAAATAAAAAGAAGTACACAGATGTAGAGAGCTAGAGAGCTGTAGATAATACTCAAAGGTCGTTCACCTTTGAGTTCATTTTTAGTATGATGTGATATTCTGAGACAATTTGCAATTGATTTTTATTTGTGGTTTTTGAGTTATTTAGCTTTTTATTCAGCAGCTCTCCAGTTTGCAATTTTAGCAGTTCAAATTAACCCCAGACATAAAAACTGTGTAGCTTTTAGGGATGCACCGAATCCAGGACTTGGTACAGGATTCGGCCTCTTTCAGCAGGATTCGAATTTGGGAATGCAGATTTTCACTATTGAGTGCTGTTCTTATATCTACCAGGGAGCTGTTATTTGGTTACCTTCCCTTTATTCTGCTGATGGGCTGATGGGATAGTGGGGGGAGGGAAGGATGAAACCACTCCAGCTTGCAGTACAGCAGTAAAAAGTGACTGAGGTTCATCAGAGCACAAGTCACATGACTGGGGCCACCTGGGAAACTGACTATAGGTCTATCCCCATGTCAGATTTCAAAATTAAATATAAAAAATCAGTTTGCTCTTTTGAAAAAACGGATTTCAGTGCACAAGTCTGCCGGAGCAGCACTATTAACATTAACAAGGTGAGTTGCATTACACCATAAGCCTAGGGGGTGGTTAACTGGTCCCTGCATCACAGGCATACAGGATTTATGAGGTTGAGAGAAAAGTATGATAGCATGCTTCTCACTCCCTCACCTTGCTCCACATGGAAGTGATGGATTAGGACTTTAATTCACCCTGCTTTCCAGACAATCTGTGCATCACCCACCATGGAAAACAAAGGGACTTTAAGAGTCAGTCACTTCAACATGGAACAAGAAGAGGAAGGGATTGAATGATTCTGTGAGCCTAAAGGGGGAGTGGAAAAGGCCTCTATGAGACAGAGGCAGACTATATTGGTATATATTTATTTTACCATTTCAGATTTTTTTTTAACATATAAGCAACTTACTGAGCTCATGTCTAGAAGGGGTGTATTTTTCACTTCAAATCAATTCTGCTACAGACAAATATTGAAATTTTGTATTCAGAGAAACACAAGTAATCATTATGGATGTTTTGGATCTCTCTAATAGCACCCAGTCACGGGCCTTCTTCCTGCTAGCAAAGAACAGAAAGATGCCTGGGTTCGAGACAACGTGTACAGTATTCTGGCGGTCTGGGGGTTGGGAATGGCGTATCGCAAAAATGCTGATCGGGATGAGGACAAAGCCAAGGCGTATGAACTAGAGCAGGTACAGTATTATTATTTCATCAATTAATAATAGAATAAATGTGCTTGAACAGTTAACTTCAAGGAAAACTTAAAGGAAAACTATACCCCCAAAATGAATACTTAAGCAACAGATAGTTTATATCAAATTGAATGACATATTAAAGAATCTTACCAAACTGGAATATATATTTACATAAATATTGCCCTTTTACATCTCTTGCCTTGAACCACCATTTCGTGACTCTATCTGTGCTGCCTCAGAGATCACCTGACCAGAAATACTACAACACTAACTGTAACAGGAAGAAGTGAGGAAGCAAAAGGCTGAACTCTGTCTGTTAATTGGCTCATGTGACCTTACATGTGGTTTGCATGTGTACACAGTGAATCTTACGATCTCAGGGGGCGGCCCTTATTTTTTAAAATGGCAATTTTCTATTTATGATTACCCAATGGCACATACTACTAAAAAAGTATATTATTATGATAATGGCTCATTTACATGAAGCAGGGTTTTACACATGAGCTGTTTTACTCAGTATCTTTTAATAGAGACCTACATTGTTTGGGGGGTATAGTTTTCCTTTAAAGGAAACAAAACATTTTAGCCAACCCTCCAAGTGATTATAATTTCCTCATAACGCAGGCACTCCTCTTCGCTAAAAAAAAAACCTCTCCGTTCTTGGTTACTATTCTGTTGAGTGCCAGGCCGCCATCTATCCTCTAAGTAAGATTTGTAATATTTGCCCAATGTTGACTGGTATTTTACTGACCTATAAAGGGGCTACCTAACAACTTGAAACCTCCAGTTATTGATTGTTTCCTAATTATATTTTCATAAAGATGTACCCCTTAGTGATTTCAGTGTAAAAACAGGAGCAAGGTTTGATCCTAAAAGCTGAAATATATCTGTAGAGGGCTTGAGCAATATGAGACCTTTACAATTAGGTGCAGTGATTATCCCGTTTTGTTTTACAGAGTGTTGTAAAGCTGATGAGAGGAATTTTGCATTGCATGATAAGACAGGTAATGTATGATTAGGAATTCATTATTAATATTTAATATACATCTTTATATCTTATAAAACGATGTATCTGTGGCTTAGTACAACTTATCTGAGACAAAGAGCTTTCCTGTGTAACGGAACCTGCAACATCTGATAGTAAGCTTTTAAATGTTATGTAAACATTACAAACCACAGTGGGGATATGAAGCAATGTTTCTGTCTGTTTCGGAGAAGATTTTGTAAAATAGCCAGGTTACTACTCATCTAAAATTGCATATATGCATGGATGGAATAGTTTTGTCTTTGTCAAAATAAGCATTGCTGAACATACCAAAGTAATTTTGACATTCCTATACTAAGGGGCAGATTTATCAATTTGAATTTTCAAATTCTAATTTTCCAGTTTTCTTAAGTGGAATTCGACTAGGGAATACTTAAAATTCGATTTGAGTTTTTAAATTCAAATTAGATTTTCGAAATTTATCATGTTTGTGGGTAGATCCCATTCACCTGGGTTTGAAAAATTCAAATTTTTTGATAAATTTCGATCGGTTGTTTTGTTTCTTTTTTTTAGATTTTTGAAATTTATCATGTACTGGTCCTTTAAGAATTTGACGATTTTCCACCTTAAACCTGCTGAATTGCTCTTTTAGCATATGGGGGATGTCCTGGGATCAATTTGGAGTTGTTTGCAGCCTTCCAGAAAATCAAGTTTTTTTCAGAGAAAATTCGATTCGA
This sequence comes from Xenopus laevis, assembly GCF_017654675.1. Taxonomy (NCBI): domain Eukaryota; kingdom Metazoa; phylum Chordata; class Amphibia; order Anura; family Pipidae; genus Xenopus; species Xenopus laevis. The sequence goes on along the minus strand of NC_054374.1, from coordinate 35,746,286 downwards.
ATTTGATTTGAGTTTGCAGGTCGATTCCTTTCACCTGGGTTTATTTTTTGATAAGTTTCGATTGGTCGTCTTTTTCCCCGAATTTCAAGTTCATGGGAGTTTATGAGAGTTTTTACAAACTCCCATGAACTCTATATTTGACCCTTGATAAATCTGCCTCTAATCGGGAAAAAAGGGAGATTTGTACCTTGTGCCCTTTATTGTAGCCTTCCTGGCATGCTGCAGGGGCTATTAAAATGTAATAATGCAGTGTTCATGATGCAGGAACCAGATGAATGCATCAGAAGGGAAAGGTTACCCATGAATGAACTACATAGGGTTGCTACCTGTTTGGTTTTGACCCCAACAGTTTAGTTTTATTTAGGCTGTTCGGTAGTGATCTGCTGGTCGACATAAATTCAACCCTAACCCGGCTGACACCTCCATTTAAAGACCCACCTCTGACACCACAAAAGGGGACGGCGCAGGTGTCTATAATTGGAGGCTGCCAGCAGAGTAAGGTTGTGGGTGGGGAGAGTGGAAGAAGAGCTCAAGTCGAACCCTCTCACGACCTGCAAAATGTGTGTGAAAGTCGGCCTGAATCTGCCCGACCCACAGGTAAGCTTGCACATTTTGGGCCGGCACGCACATTACTACTGTTCAGCTCTAAAGTGTCTATTCTGGTTTCAGCCTTGTGAAACCCAAGCAATAATTTGACCAGTATGCCGATGTCACAGCTATGCCTTCCGTAAGCACAAGCACACCCCAAATATCATGATCCATGCCCATTATGTCACTCCTCTGCCCCTAGTGTTATCATCCTGCCCTCTTGTATGTTTTTTTCAAGGTCACAAGTGGCAACCCTATATCTGTGTCTGGAGCAGGTATTATTACTTATGCATTTGATACCTCTAAACAGATGGCTTGACCTTTATTATACTGTTCTACTGTATTTCATGTGTCATGAGATAAAGGTCTGTTTGTAGGCAAACTTACTAAGGAAATTGGCATGCCATAAGCCTTTCTCCATTCAGCAACTTCTTTATTGTCAAGAATTTAACAAGTGAACCGTATCATAAAAACAATATTATGCTTTGTGTTTGCCAGGTGGATAAAGTCGAGAAATTCAAACACACGCAGAGTACAAAAGATTGTCTGCATGCCAAGTACAACACAGCAACTTGCAGTACTATAGTTGGTGACGACCAGTGGGGGCATCTGCAAGTAGACGCCACCTCCCTATTCCTTTTGTGCTTGGCACAAATGACTGCTGCAGGTGATGTGACATATTGATGACCTTATATGTTCTTATCGGATTGGATGAACTTTGTTTCCTTAAAGGGCACCTGTTGGGTAAAAATGTTATCCCCAATCAAAGGTGCAGGCTAATAGAGCCCGCATTCAGGTTGGGGATAACAGTAGCAGTAGTTTTTTTTAAAGAAAATGCGCAGGAAAATACGCAGGTACAGGTAGCATAGCTCTGGCAAGGGGCATTTTTTAAAAACCCCAAAAAACTACTGTTATTCCCAACCAGAATGCGGGCTCTATTAGCCTGCACCTTTGATTGGGGATAACATTTTTACCCAACAGGTGCCCTTTAAGCTTTCAGATCCAAAAATACATTTTTTTTATCTTTTACCTGTACATTCAAAAATGTGTTTGATTCTTAAACTTGCACATCCGTGGAGCATAATTATTTCAGGAATCTCATTCTGCCGTCCTGCCATTTCAGCTAAAGTACAAGCTGAGAACCTTGCCACATAGGGCGCTATCACTAAAAAAGAAAATTCAAAAGGGTCCCGGAAGTTCAATCCTGTAGCCGTTTCTTTCCCTTCTCCAACTGGTAAAAATCTTGCAAAATCCAAATACTATACAGCACTTCTCAAGGAAGCTCAGGAAAAGACAGCGAGATAATAACATTTTTCAAAATAGTGTAGTATTTTTTATCAATTTTTTCAATACCAACTTTCTGTGTTAACACTCTGTACTATTCAATCACGTGAAACCCACGCCTTCATTCAAAAGCTGCAGTGGACTAAGGTTGACCTTTTCTTTATCAATCAACCTTTAGTATTCCAACACCGGGGAAGGTGGGTACTTACAAACATTTAAATGGCTGTATGCTTTTCAACTCTCAGCAATTGTGCTGAGACTCTGCTCCAGATTTACTAGGGAAAATGTGCTTCATATAGTGTAAAAAACTTTAATAAGCCTCAGATAACTTAAAGATACACTCACATAAAATAAAGCAGAAAGGTGCTTATCAGTCTCTCCAGATTCTGTTGCGTTTTCTCAGATTGCTGCATTTAAAGTTCATTTTCTTGTGTTGGCATATTTTTCTCCCTGCAGCGTTTCTCCCTGGGTGCACCCTGGACTACGTCACTAAGCTTCACATAGGGAGCTGTGCCAGTTTCCTATTGGATAGTCAGTTCTTTTAGTGCAGTAACCTCAATTGCATGCAGTAACATGTAAATGTTAGTATTTGATACTGACTTAAAATAAGTGAAGAGTCATTTTATTTTCTAAATGTTTCGTCTAAAATAAAAGCCTAGGTAATTGATCACAGAGAACATATATTCCCTGCAAAGACCCACTGCTTTTAAAGAGCATAAGTAACCTGCATATTCCCATTACTCACATAGAGCCTACAGTATATTCCCTGCATATTGCCATTGTTCAAAGAGAGCTCAAATTACCCACATATTCCATTACTCACAGAGAGTCTATATTACCTACATATTGAGGCACATATATTGAAACTATTAAATTCGAATATACCAGAACTACGTCTGGGGGGTTATTTATAGAAAAAATCGATTATCTAAAACTCAGGCGAATATTCCCGACCCGAAAACTTTAATTCGATTCGAATTAGACTAAACTCAATTCAAGTTTTTTTCTCCGAAAAAAACTTGAATGTCATGAAGGCCACTAACAGTATAAAAATGGTCACAGGACCTCTCCCATTGACTTATACATGACCTCGGCAGGTTTTAGGTGGCGAATAGTCGAATTAGAGTTCTTAAAGAGCCAGAGTATGATAAACCTCAAAATTCGGATTCGAATTAAAACTTGAACCTAATTTGGAAAATTCAAATTCTAATTTTCAATTCAACCCTTAATAAATCTGCCCCATAATGTTGTGACTGTTACACTATAACGCAGTATCTTCCACTTTCAGATTTTTTACAAATTTCAGGAAATTACAGAAAGCTTTTTTTTTTTTTAACAAAACCATTCTGTTTTAGTACTCAATGTTCTAGAGTAAATAGAGATGCTTTAGTTATTGGACTTAATTCATATTGTACTGCACTGCCAAGGAACATTGCCTCGAGCAAAATAAGAAGAGCAATGAAGTGTGCAGTATTCATTTATAAAACTCTTCCCAACCCTTAATTGTTATTATTAGCTGAAACCTAGTCAGTTCCGTGTTAAAAATTGTGCAGTTACAATAACAGATGATGGTACAGGAAACAAAAAACACAAATAAAAGAGTAGGACCGTCTGGTATTGTATGCTATAGATACTTATCATTCACGGTGTCACAACTGTCTATCAGTGCCATCAACGTAAATTTTGACATTTTGGTTGACTCTTTGACATATGGTGTGGTTCTGTATTTGTATTGTGCATTTCCTAGTAAACAAACCTAGATCAGTTAGATGAAAGTTCTGGCCACTGGCACACAAAGGGTTAAAACTATATGCTAAATGCTTCATGGATTTTCTAAAGTAACTAGGACAGTATGCACTGAATGCTAATATGTGTCTCTGTTGTGCCATTTATTAATACTTTACCTGCCACAGCAGACACGTATCAAAACAATTAGCCTCCAACTGGTTACATCTTTCAATAGATATTCATTTGTCCTCTGAACATTCCAGGATAGGGAGATACCAATTAATTTGTCGAATTAATAGGTTGTACCAAGCTAGGTCAGTGGGTAAACTGGGAATTATGGGAAAACAGGAAATCCAGCATTTATATATGAGTGACTATTTGGTAGCTGATGTTATTTATATGAGTCATATTTTTTCTTAGTTAGGGGCCTCTTTTTTTGTTCCCAGATCCATATGTAAGGGTTGGTCTCATTCATGTAGATGCCGTAGAAGCTTGAAGGACCCGTGTTCAACATGAGTGCATGAATAGGGCTTGTGAAGTACCCTGTATGGTGTTTCTTATTCCTTTAGCCAAAGAGGTCAAACAGGGAAATTGAAGCTACTCCATGTTTGGCCCTTGCGAGGGTAGATACTCAGATTGCTAATATATATATGTGCGCTGGTTATCTAATTATCTAATTTGCAAGTAGTATTTCTTTGCTGACATCCTATATCTTTGCTTATGTATTTTGCATCCTCTAGGCTTACACATTGTGTTTACACTGGATGAAGTTTCCTTTATACAGAATCTTGTTTTTTACATTGAAGCTGCTTATAAAGTTGCTGTAAGTAAACCAAGAATTCAAATGTGCTCACAAAATGTACTTTACTAATAATAACTATAACTTACATTTATCATGCTAATACTAGGGGGCAGATGTATCAAGGGTCGAATTTCGAGGGGTTAAATCCCTCGAAATTCGAATAGAATCAAATAGGCAATTCGGGCAAATTTACGCACTGGTGAATAGTCGAATGGGCGAATATTCGCCAGGCGAATAGGCGCACGATCAAAAACTTGGAAAACAAGCCTATGACACTTTCCCATAGGCTTTTAAAGCAATTCGGTAGGTTTTAGGTGGCGAAGTAGGCAGTCGAAATATTTTTAAAAGAGACACTACTTTGACTATCGAATGGGCGAATAGTCGCATAGTTTTTGCGCTCGATCTATTCGAATCATCCTACTCAGGCGAATTTACTCCAATTCGATAGTCGAGGAGCACAAAAAACTACTCGAAATTCGAGCTTTTTTCCCCTCTATTCATTCACCCAAGCTTGGTGAATGGGCCCCTAGGTCTTCTTATTGTATTTTCTATAGTTATTTGTCTTCTTCTTCTCTGTCTTTTTCCATCTTCTAATTTAAAATAGTTTATTTTTGTTGTTTGCCACTGACCCCAGCAGCCAAAAAATTATTTCTCAGTGAGGCGTTTTTGTTTTTGTTACATTTTATGACTTATATTTATGTTCAGGCCCTCACCTATTCATCTTCCAGTCTCTCATTCAAACCACTGCCTGGTTGCTAGGGTAAATTGGATCCTAGCAACCATAAATTCCATACAAAGCACTGCGTATCTTGACAGCGCTATATAAATAAATGATGATGATGAAGATACAACATTGCTACTGAAAAGAAAGCTAAATAATTCAAAGACCACAAGAAATAAAAGATTAAGATTTTAAGTTGTCTCAGAATATTGCTGTCTACAAGATACTAATAGTCAAATTTAAAGGAGAACTAAACCCTACGAATGCATATGACTAGAAATGTCATATATTATATACTGAACTTATTGAACCAGCCTAGTTTCAGCTTGTCAATAGCAGCAATGATCCAGGACTTCAAACTTGTCACAGGGGGTCACCATCTTGGAAAGTGTCTGTGACACTCACATGCTCAGTGGGCTCTGAGCAGCTGTTGAGAAGCTAAGCTTAGGGGTCGTCACAAATTATCAAGCAGAAAATAAGGTTGGCCCGTAAAATAAGCTGATGCTACAGGGCTGATTATTAAATTCTGAAGCTAGTTGCACTGGTTTCTGTGCTGCCATGTAGTAATTATCTGTATTAATTACTAATCAGCCTTATATTGTGACATTAATATTGTATGTGTACTACAGAAAAGAAGATGGGAAGCCACTGGGGCAAATTTGGAGACACAGATCTTTACTGCTAAAGGGCTTTGGTTGCCTTGGGCTGGTACAGACGCCCAAAACATAATGTACAACATTTCTAGCTACTTCTTTAGTTGAGCTTTAGTTCTCCTTTGAAGGTAAACTGTCATGATTTTTATAGTGTAGTTTTTATGATCCTGTGCTTTTAGAAAGAGCCAGCACATCATGATGGAACTGCTTTCAGGCAGGGTACTGTTTCTCCTACTCAATGTAACCAGAGGAGTGTGTTCTTAGTGCTGTTCTTAGATCTGGTTATCTGGTTACCTTCCCATTGTTCTGTTGGGGGGGGGTGATATCACTCCTACTTGCAGTACAGCAGTAAAGAGCGACTGAAGTTTTTTAGAGCACAAGTCACATGACTGGGGGCACCTGGGAAACTGACAATATGTCTAGCCCCATGTCAGATTTTAAAATTAAATATAAAAGACCTGTTTGCTCTTTTAAAAAAAGTATTTCAGTGCAGAATTCTGCTGTAGCAAAACATGTTTTCCCGTGAAAGAATTCCTTTAAGGGGTACTACATAATTACATGAGCCATTGCAGCCACTAAAGCATATTTTCTCGATCTATGCTGTAGTGCTTTTGTCGCTTTAACAAAGTTTAATGGATAGTACAGGTATGGGATCGGTTATACGTAAACCCATTATCCAAATTACAGGAAGGCCATTTTCCATAGACTCCATTATAATCAAATAATTCCAATTTTTCAAATGTATTTCTTTTTTCTCTGTAATGATAAAACAGTACCTTGTGCTTGATCCCAACTAAGCTATAGTTAATCCTTAGGTCCTAAGCATTCTGCATAACAGGCCCCATACCTGTATTTGACAAAATATCAAGATTTTAGCTGGCATCTAAAGCACTTACTGTATAAGTTATCTTTTTAGGGCAATGGCACTACTGTGTGATTATGAGTGCTGTGTTCCCTACCCACTGACTAGTATTCAGCGCAGGGACTTAACACTTAGGTGGTTATTTATCAAAATCCCAATTTATCTCATTATTTTCTGAAATATACTCTGACCAAATCCTCGTGGGTTATTTCCCCTTATTTATCAATACATTTTTGCAAGAAACCCAGCAAAGATCAGGATATCTTCAGGACCTCTCCCATTGACTTATATACAACCTCGGCAGCTCTGAGATGCCTCAATTAGAATTTTTTGTGTTTTTGGCATTTGGACTTTAATAAATAACCCCCTTAGAATAACTCCCCCATCCCCATCATCTTACCTTGTGCTACTTAGGAATGGCTTACAGCTTGTTTGTTATTATGTATATTGTATTCAGTCTTTAATTGTAACCAACATTCAGTCTGTAATTTTCATTTTCACCCCTACCCAGGATTATGGAATGTGGGAGCGAGGAGACAAGACAAATCAAGGGATTCCTGAACTAAATGCAAGCTCTGTGGGGATGGCAAAAGTAAGACAAGCTTCAGTCTCTACTTATAGACCGGCTTAACTATATACAGTATTTATGTCTTTATTAGAGATGTTGGTGAAATTGATTGAAGTGGCCACTTATTATTAAAAATGTCCAAGGAAGCAAAATAAAGACAAAAGAGATCCTTTAATACCCTAGACATGAGCCCACCCTAAAACAAATGTGCAATGACCTTCAAATAGTTAAAAAAATAAAAAAATATATACATTTAACAGTTATAACTTTTAAACATAATCCCACTTTAAAATATTAAAAAACACCAGTATTTTAACCTTTTTTTAATGACTTTTCGGCACAAAGGATATGATGTCACGGACATAAGATTGAGGAGAATGTAGCTTCATCTTATCAGTTTGCCAGGTATAACCTGGCGAAAGGAGTAACGTAGCAGAAAATTCGCACTTAAGTGAATTAGCGGAGTAACGATCCTTCACCTGAGCGAAAATTCACCTGGCGATTAGGAGAGAAACTTTATTAGCGATTTACTTTTGCTAGTGAATTGTCCTCTATGGCTGTTAGTAAATTGGCGCCGTCACAGCAGATGGGATTTTCGGCCACTTCACCTGTTGTGGAGTAACACAAGTGTTACTTGAATTCAGGATGAGGAGCCCAATGGGTAACACAATATGACCAGCAACTTGTGCTATAACCATAATCCTTTAATGGAATCAGTGGAAGTGACTATTCAGAATAAAATATGTAGAACATTTGGAATTCATGCTCTTTTAGGAAACGGTTTTCTATAAGTTTAATGTCTGCTTCTCTTTTATCAAATGTTTACAATAAAAAACACCTGTTCTGCTAAACTGTTTCATACAAGTTAAGGTATTCGATACACATTTTTTTCTGAATCTTGAATTTTGATAAATCAGCTTATGATATACTTCACCCAAATTGTAACTGCTGATGACAGTAAGCCACAAATTCAAAATAAAGTTATTTGCTGAAGCAATGATATTAGGAAAAGCTATTTCAAGTGAGAATAGCTTTTACAGCATGTTAGGTAATTTAGCTGAATGTGGAACTATAATATACTGTATTATCTCTATGTACCCGCTCTATTTAAATTGATCTAACCGTAAGTGTGATATCATAGTTTTGCTAAGCACAAATGAATTGTAGCGAAAGTTCGCTATGAAATGCTCGGGCTGACAATGTTTCGCTGGCAAAACTTTACCAGCCTTTGTCTGCCTAGACGTAAATTTGCATTTTGATGAATTAGTGTATGCGCTGCGAAATGATGTCTGACGAAGTGCCTACTCTTTAATTAGAGACCTATTTATTAAAGGTTGAATTTTAGAGGTTTTTGAAATCAGGAATAAACACATTTCTACGAATGTCAGTAGTTTATCAAAAGATTCCAACTGAAGAATCATGAACGTGAAAAAGTTGCAGACAAGTAGCAAAACCTCAACTTTTTCGACTTGTTGCACAATAACTACGCACAAAAGCCAGCATCAAAACCCAAAAAAGCCATTGTCTTCTACATGATTTTGACAGGCTTTAGCTGGAGTATTTTCGGATTCTGAATTGTCGCAGTTTTGTTGCATAATAAATCCCGGATAGTCACACTTTTTTTCCTGTGACTTTTCCTGTTTTTTGGGGACCAAAAGCCTTTCCTGAAAAAGTTGCGGTTTAGTAAATTGGCCCTTAAGGGTAAGGGCACACCTGGTGATTCAGGGAGATGTAGTCGCCTGGTGACTAATCGTCTCTTCTTTGCGGCGACTAATCTCCCGAACGCCTTCCCTCTGTCTTGTGCTGGCTATAATGAAAAGTCGCCTGCGGCATGGCACACGCGTCGCTTCGTATTCTGAAGTCGCCTGAAGTTTCTTTGTGAGGCAGCTTCGGAATACGAAGCGCAGTGTGTGTCATGCCGCAGGCGACTTTTCATTATAGCCGGTGCAAGACAGAGGGAAGGCGTCCGGGGAGATTAGTCGCTACAAGGAAGAAGCGATTAGTCACCAGGTGACTAAATCTCCCCAAATCGCCAGGTGTGCCCTTACCCTTAGAAACAAGTGGCTACCACCATAATCAAATTTAAACATCTGAAAAACACACAACAAATGTACCTTCATGTTTTTGCAGGCTGCTCTGGAAGCCATAGATGAACTTGACCTGTTTGGAGCTCATGGGGGACCCAGATCTGTGATTCATGTTTTACCTGATGATGTAGAACACTGTCAGGTGGGTAAACCAAACAAGTCACAGAAGAAGTGCACATTTGTAATCTGTACATGGGCTCTTACTAGGGAAAATGTATTTAAGAATGCTGCCTGGTGTGTGTGGTGCTGCATGTACTGAGTTTTCGTGCAAAAAAAAAAAAAATGTTGCCTTTTCACTGCCGTTGCTTCCTCTTAAGAGTTTTATCTGCACCCAATGTCTACTATGCCTGCAAAAGTATGCCCAGGGTACTTATCCAGGGCTGCATTTCAGGCTAATGCATTGATACTGTTTTCTTAATGCCTGCAACTGTCTTGCATTATTAACAACATACAACATATAAAGAATAGACAATCTTGGAGATCACCTTCCCAATTAGGTTTCTCTATTAATATGAATGATTATTTCTATTGGCTTACCGGTGTAGCGTAATATATTATATATAATACCTGTATGTCACTTTTGATGTAGATAAGCCTGTATGTTATAGTTTATGAATAATAGATGTTATGCCCCCTCCAATTATCCCCGATTTTTTAAAATCATAAATTAAGAATTTAGTAAAAACATATTAAATGGATCATCTTTGTTTTACAGTCAATCCTTTATTCAATGTTGCCACGGGCTTCCACCTCCAAGGAAATTGATGCTGGCCTCCTCTCCATCATTTCATATCCAGCTTTTGCTGTTGAGGACATAACCCTGGTTAATGCGACCAAAAATGAAATAATCACCAAGCTCCAGGTATGATTTTCAGGAGAGTAAGAGAGAGAGCAGCTTATATTCAGAATACAGTATATGTTTAACATATACTATAAACAGTGCCAATTGTAATATTATTTTCTCTTTAAATTACATTTTAGCATGACATAGACAGAGATAATCTGAGACCATTTGCAATTGGTTTTTATTTTCAGTTAGGAATTTTAGGAGCTATCTGGTTGCTAGGGTTGTGGTTATCTTAGAAACCAGACAGTGGTTTGAATGTGAGTCTGGAATATAAATAGGAGAGGAATAAAAAGACAAAAGTAACAATCATAATACATTTGTAAACGCATAGAGAAATAGTTTTTTGGCTGTTGGGGTCAATGACCAATATTTGAAAGCTGGAAAGATACAGAAGAGCAATGCCAATAAATCTATATAAAACCATAACTATATAAAGAATAATGAAGATGAAAGGCACATTTGCTTGGAAGAGGTTATTCTGTAATATACTAAACTTTATTTTGAAGACGAACCACCCCTATAAAATTGCAACCATCTTTTACTTAGCCATCCCTTAGCCTTCATCTGCAGTCCCTGGTGCACTGGACACATGTCCTTACCTAGCCACATATTTGTATCAACTCACTACAATATCTGTATAGTTATTGCTACAGGTTACTGTATGAGTTTAACATTGTGCCTATGCTAGAACAGCAGATGAAAGCCATAAATGTAAAGTGACATACTTAGGGCAGTGACACACCAGGAGACTAATTGCTAGCGTAAATCGCTGCTTCTCTGGGCAACTAATCTCCTGCACTCTCCAGTAAAAAGATTTCCCATAGGCAATAATGTGAATCGCTGGTGGTAAAACCCATGTGTCTCTCCAGACTCCTAAAATCGATACAAAAGGAAACTTCAAGCGATTTTGGGAGACTGGAGCAACTTCGGGCGACTTCGGAAATCGAATCGCCGGGAGTGCATTAGCGCAGGCGATTCTTCATTCAAGCAGTCGGAGGGCAGACGGAAGGCAGTTCGGGGAGATTGTCGCCTCACAGAAGATGCGATTAGTGCCAGGCGACTAAATCTCTCCGAGAGAGATTAGTTGCCCAGCGTCAAATTGCATCTTCCTCGGACTAATCTCCCCTTAATGCCTTCCCACTGGCTAGAATGTAAATCGCCGGCGGGATGGCACTGGGAACATGTTTTCCAAAGTCGCCCAAAGTTTCCTCGTGAGGCAACATTCTAGCCAGTGCAAAGGTATTTAGGGGCCATTAGTCGCCCGAAGAAGAGTTGTTTTGTCACTGAGCGACTAATCTTACCGATTCTTAGCGTTTGTCACCACCTTTAAAGTACAAACCTTCTGTGATCCATTCTCCCCAGACAATGACAGCTATGACTACACAATCCACAGGATCCATAGTCTGGTAAAACTGAGGACTTGATAGCCACCTACTGTGCTGATTAGACAGCCTTACATTTTCCTTACAGAATTATCTTAAAAAATGGTCACCAACTGCCCATATACCATACATAGCTTTGCCTGTTTTGTTTTCTGGGTTAAGAAAACAAATCAAGTGAAAACCACTTCATGCAGATCTCCAACAATTGATTTATAGACGTGCCATGGGCTGGAGTTTTATCATTTGTTGCTGTCTTCTTTCTTTAAGGGGAGATATGGCTGCTGTCGTTTTCTCAGAGATGGCTTTAAAACACCAAGAGAGGTACCAGATTTTAATATATATATAATGTACTTGTTTTTCTGGGATGTATTTACTTTCTCATATACACTTGTTTATTCCATCCTCCTGGTTTACATTTCCTATAAAACGTATTCATTTTTATTTTCTCTCTCCTTCACGTTCCTTCATTTCTACACACTTCAGCCACTAATTATTGTATATGTATACTGTACATGGTTATCCCATACATCAGGGATCCCCAACCTTTACAACCCATGAGCAACATTCAGAAGTAAAAGGATTTGGGGAGCAACACAAGCATGAAAACTGTTCCTGGGGTGCCAAATAAGTGCTGTGATTGTCCATTTGGTAGCCCCTATGTGAATTGTCTGCCTACATTGAGGCTTGATTAGGCACTACATCTGGTTTTTATACAACCGAACTTGCCTCCAAGCCTGGAATTCAAAAATAAGCACCTGCTTTGAGGCCACTGGGAGCAACATCCAAGGGGTTGGAGAGCAACATGTTGCTCGCGAGCTACTGGTTGGGGATCACTGCCATACATAGTAGAAACTGTGTAGATTTGCGCTCTGCCTTACTTCCTTCTCAGTTGTATGCATCAATCCTCTCACAGAGATGTACCAATCATCCCAGGATATCCACTAAAAGTTGAAAAAGAGGAGAGCACTCATACGCAGATTAACCGCTTGTGATTATTTATTATTCATGCTGCTTTACACTAAAGCAGCATGAATAATAAATAATCACAAGCGGTTAATCTGCGTATGAGTGCTCTCCTCTTTTTCAACTTTTAATGGTTATCCCATACATATTGCCTTATATTATTATACTGGTATGAAATCTGTTATCCAGAATGTTCAGGACCTTGGTTTTTCCAGATAAGGAGTCTTTCCATAATTTGGATGAGAATACTTATAGGCTTTTTTTTTTTCATTTATATATTATTTAAAACCAATAGGTTTGGTTTGCCTCCAGTAAGAATTAATTATATCTTAGTTTGGATCAAGTACAAGTGACAAGTTTTATTATTACAGAGAAAAAGAAATCATTTGAAAAAATTAAATTATTTGATTATAATACAGTCAACAGGAGATGAACTTCCTGTAAATTAGAGCTTTCTGGATAACAGGTTGCCAGATTATGGATCCCATACCTGTGTATACACTGAGAGTGTTGCCTTAGTCCAAGGGATTTTGAGGCAGTTTATAACATCTTGTCATCCTTCTGCATGAATGTTTTTGTGCAACTCATTCAAAAACAGGACCCCAACAGATTACACTATGACTCCACTGAACTCAAACTCTTTGAGAATATCGAATGTGAATGGCCTCTGTTCTGGACATATCTACTTCTTGATGGAATCTTTAATGGGGATCAAGTTCAGGTAAGAAGCAAATGATCACCATACAGAACAGTTTATTAATTATTTCCCTTCCTCTTTTGCCTTTTCAGCTTTAAATGGGGGTCACTGGCCCCGGCAGCCAAAACAAAAAAAAACTATTGCTAGTAGGCTACTTTGTGATCTTTTTATTTAGTCCCTTACTCTTTATACTCCAGTCTCTCATGTAATCCACTGTTTGGTTGCTAAGAGAAATTGGAACCTAGCAACTAGATAGCTGCTAAAATTTTAAACTGGAGAGCGGCTGGATAAAAATCTAAATAAATCAAAAACTGCAAATAAATAAAAAATGAAGATCACTGGCAAATTGTGTCAGAATATCACTGTCTGCGTGGTAATTTTGAACTACCATCCTTTTAAAACAAAACTCAAAAGTTTGTACTTGTAATTGCAGATGCAAGAATATCGGGAAGCTCTGGAGGGAATTCTTATAAGAGGAAAGAATGGAATTCATCTTGTGCCAGAACTTTATGCTGTTCCTTCTGACAAGGTGCTTACCTAATAATAATTATTCTACAGCATACATATAGTTGTCGTCATTTTCATTTTTTTGTTCTTCCAAAGCAATAATTTTATAAATGTCAGTCCAGCTCAGAAGATTCACTTCTAGTGATGTGCAGCTTGAGAAAATGTTGACCCACATCCAGCCCTAACCCGCCTGATCTCCACCTGAACCTGGCCAGCACCTCCATTTATAGACCCGCGCCTGAACTGCCCATCTCTGAAACCACAAAAGGCGGGGCATGGCAGTCTTGTACCTATAAATGGAGGAGCCGAAAGCTTGCAGAATAAATTCACAAAATATGTAAGTCAGCCCGAAGCCACCTGACCACTGGGTCCCACCAAGGCAAGGCCACAAAGGCCCGGGCCCAGGGCAGCAAAATTTTCGAGGCAGCATGCTGCCCAGCCACTTTAGGAATGCATCGTTCCTGCGCTCGTGCGAGGCCTCGGATGGTGGGTGATAGGACCTCAAGGCCTCAGCGATGCGGACGCAAATCCGGCCCTGGGTCCCACGGGTTTTGCCCAGCCTGCCCATTACAATTCACTTTCCATTGACTGCAACTTGAAGCAATTTAACCTGTGATTGTTGCCTGGAATTTAAACTGAAGTGTTAGGGCAGAGACACACGGTATGATTCGGGGATTAGTCGCCAGATTAGATTAGTCGCCAGGTGGCAAATTGCCTCTTCTCCAGCTAGAATGTAAATCGACGGCAGGATGGCACTCGGAGCGCTTTGTTTTCTGAAGTTGCCCCGAATTTGCTTTACGAGGAAACTTCAGGCGACTTCAGAAAACAAAGCGCTCCGAGTGCCATCCGGCTGGCGATTTACATTTTAGCTGTTGGGAAGGCAATTTGGGTTGATTAGTCGCCCCGGAGAAGAGGAGATTTGTTGCCAGGCGACTAATCTCCCCGAATCTGACCGTGTGTCTCTGCCCTTAGGGTAAGGTCACAATGAGCGTTTCGCGGAGATTTAGTCGCCTGTCGACTAATCGCTTGTCTTTGCGGCGACCAATCTCCCTGAACGCCTTCCCTCACTCTGCGTTGGCTAAAATGAAAAATCGCTGGAGCTAATCACACCCGGCGATTCATTTTCCAAAGTCACCCGAACTTCCCTCACGACCATACCCTAACTCAGGCATGTCCAAAGTGCGGCCCGGGGGCCAATTGGAGCTGGTTTTTAAATTTAACCTGGCCCTCAGCCTCCACCATGAAATTAATAATAATGAGGCCCCCCAGCACAGTGCGATCAGGAATCCCATAGCAGTAATATTAAGGCACATTAGTGAAATGATCTGGCACGTAGAGACGCGCTGTTTTCTCATACTTCTTTAGGGCTGAAGGTGTCAATAGACGCCCTGACGTGCCAGTACAGTAAACTAAAGAAGTATGGTGTCACTATGTGCCAGTACGTGTCTATTGCTAACACCTTCAGCACACAGGCAGCAGTATAGACCAAGTGGCAGATCTTTTCACTAATGTGCCCAAATATTACTGCTACGATTACTCGATTCTTGTAATTTAATGTTAATGGTTCAAAGAATGTCAGGCTGAATGGTCGGCCCCCACACATTTTCACCTCACCAAATCTGGCCCTCGTTGCAAAAAGTTTGGGCACCCATGCCCTAACTGTTATCAATTCTAGCAGACACTACTTGTGGTGCCTTTCATGCAGATAGTGAGAAAAGTCCTGTAGAGATCCATAGCTTTTTTTATTACTGCTACAAGCAATAATCTACGTGCCCTGTTTTTAGGAGTTCCAGGCTGAGGGGTATTTGCACTTCTTATCATTCCAGTCAGTTGGAAGTGACCTGCTGCGATTTACCCCCTGGTTTGCCTTTGTACTGATGTACTGTCTCTCACTTTTGGAATGTTGTATATAAATTGTTCAAGCGTAACTAGTTCCTGTCCTTTATTGTAATACAGAAGTATTTTCATACTCCTCTACTAAAGTAATGTTTGTCTGTTCAAATAAGTTGTCTATGTTTAACTAGGTAGGATTTATTTCAGCAAATGGTTGCATTTTTGTGTTTGTGCCTTTTTCAACCTCATTTACTGTGTTGCTAACACAGTAATGTCGCATAGTTATATTTAAAGTGAAAATATATAGATTTTCAGAATTTGCCAATATTTCCTTAAAAAGATTTCTGGGTTGTGTTCCTACTATTTGTAATCAGTATGTTATAATGTTGTACATCATGATATCCCTATTGTTATTTTGTATATTCCTCATTGGTTGTTTATTCTCCTATTATTTAACTCCTATATTTAACTGTCTTTGCAACATACACCCTGTGTCATTAGGGGGTCAAATCTGTCCTCTAGGTTATTTGTCCTGCTCCGTGCTGTCTATTGACAGTTTTAACTGCCTTCATTAGTATTTGCAGTATGCTCTTGCCAGTCAGTAGAGATGAAAGAGCAGTAATCTGATGCTCTCAGAGTACAGTATCTTTCCACATGATAGATGAGGCTCAAAGCCTGTTTCAGTGAGCTCTGTCAGATGGGGAACGTTAAATTAATTGCTTGTCTGTATCTATGAATCATGTTTGTAAGATCACTGTAGTATATACAAAAGTACATAGGCAATATTGATAGTTATTAGATAGTATTACATATATTCATTGTATCTGAAAGAAAGGTAGAAAACATATGCACATGCCAAATTGCAGGAATTATAACATAGGATAAGATATATTTTCCAGAAGATGCCATTAATGTTTTGCTTTGTACAGAAAGGAATGGATTATGACATGGCCCTTCTATCTCAGCACATTGCTGTAATTACAGAATCGAGCAGCTTTGGAATACTATCATCCTTAGGACTTCAGTCTTAAAGGGGAACTATCGTAAAAATAAAAATGTAAAATAACTTTAATCATACTGAAATAAGAAACTTTCTAAATACAATTAAGTATTCTGAATCGTTTCTGAAATAATCAAGTTTATCTTCACTATTCTTCTCTCGCTTCTGTTTCTCTTCATTCTGTCTTCATGCAGCAATTGGGTGTCAGATGAATATATCTCATAGGGTGGCTCCTTTTGCTAAGAAGTTGTATTAGAGCTCACTTTATTAAAATCACCAGACATCATGTCTCTCTACTTGCAGAATTTGTGCAACTGGAATCAGTTATTTGAGTGAGCTCTAATTCATCTACTAGGAAAGGAAGCCCCCCCCCCTATAAGATATATTGGATCTAACTGTCAATTAATATCTGAAACCCAACTGCTGCATAAAGACAGAATGAAGAGAAACAGATGCTGAGAGAGGGATAGTGAACATAAACTAGATTATTTCAGAAACAAAGCAGTATATTTAATTGATTGTGTTTAGAAATGCTTCCATATGAGGAAGCTTATATCAAATTTTCATTTTCACGATAGCTCCCATTTAAGATGGCCATACACAGGCTGATAAAAGCTGCTGACAGACAAAGTCGGCAGCTAATTGGCCAGTTTGTGGTACCCTCCGAATTGCTTATCCAACTAATAACTCGGCAGAAATTGGCCAGATGTCGAACGGGCATATTTAAAAGGATCAAGGACCACTGATTTGTTGATGCGGTCGTCACAACAACTACCTGCTTTCTAGGGCCAACAAACTAATCAACCCGATATCGACCACTCGAGGTGGGCATATTGGGGCAAGATCCGCTTGATTGGCCACCTTTCCAAACGAGCGGATCAGCCCATGTATGGCCACCTTTAGAAAAGCATTGCATTAATCCCATTGTTTAATCATTTGGTTATAGTGTAACTAGCAGTGATAATTTATTTCAACCTAAAACAGTAACTGTATTTTGTTTACAGATAGAAGAAGAGTACCACAATCCTCATACAGTTGACCGCAGACCTTTGGGGAAGACACCTCACCTATGGGGACAATCACTGTATATACTGGGCTCTCTTTTAGCTGAGGTAACATCTGGCAAGTACCAATGCAATATTAGTTTGAGAAATGCGTTTACGATAAGTCATGTTATTTATCTGAAATTATAAAAGGAGTAAGGGGAGTAAACACTGGGCATATACCTGTTAAGCCTGTGTGCTGGAAATGTCATTGTTTCTTGGGTAGGGAAGTTTGGATAATGCTAAACAGGTGCATATGAATTTCATGGCCACACCTAGGTGTAAACCAGCAATGGGCTTGAGCACTCCCATGAGCATAGTAATGCTGTAAGTGAATGCTGCTTACAGGGTTCTTAAGAAGGGCTGTCTGCAGCCAAAAAGGATATTTCAGGGCAGTGCTCAAGAATGTGTCATATTTGAAATTAATCTCACTCTCTCTCTCTTTCTCTTGCTACTTGGCTTTTTACAACTGTATTGATGCAACTGTGTAATTCATTGTTTCTCTGTCCTACTAGGGATTTCTAGCTCCAGGAGAAGTAGATCCTTTGAACAGAAGATTCTCTACAGTTTTTAAACCTGATGTTGTTGTGCAAGGTTTGTCTGGGTCTCTGCTATTATTCATTATGCATGTAATGAACAGGG
This sequence comes from Xenopus laevis, assembly GCF_017654675.1. NCBI lineage: Eukaryota > Metazoa > Chordata > Amphibia > Anura > Pipidae > Xenopus > Xenopus laevis. Next base: position 35,728,079 of record NC_054374.1, on the reverse strand, counting down.
GCAGATATAGTAACCTGTCCACCAATCTTTGTGGGTTAAAAGTCACTGGGTGACCCAAGTATAATTGCTGTTCTATGGAGGAATAAAAGTACATGCTGTAATATAATATCAAGAAAGGGAGTGTGCCAGCAGCTGACCCCACATGGTAACACTTTGGAAATCTAGATAGAAGCTGCTTGCTCAGTTTACATATTCTTTTTGCCTTGAAGAAAATCAAATCAGCATTAGTAAAGATGCTCTAGTAACACCTCAGCGAGTTAACCCTCACAGAGCTAATTTCCCTGTCCCAGCCACAAAAGTTGGCCACAAAAGTTGGCAGTGGGGGCAGTGCACAGAAACTCAGGCTCTTGGCTGAAAAATCACCCCTTGTTACACTACCTTGTAGGACATGTTAAGTCTAAAATAGAATAAGGCTAGAAATGCTGTATTTTGTATACTAAATATAAACATGAACTTACTGCACTACAAACATAATCAAACAAATAATTTATGCTTTCAAAGTTGGCCACAGGGGGTCACCATCTTGTAACTTTGTTAAACATCTTTGCAAGACTAAGACTGTGCACATGCTCAGTGTGGTCTGGGCTGCTTAGGGATCGTCATAAACAAAGCTGCTTGAGTTCTGCATGGCTGGGAAGTAAGGCGGGGGCTCCCCCTGCTGTTCATAAGTATGATTGTTTCCCTGCTCAGCAGTTAGGGACCAGCTGACAATTCCTATCCACAGCAGTAAATGAAGGGAGAATTTCACTGCATACAGTCAGGTTTCTTATAAAAACGGTACACATTTTTTAATTAAAGTATAGTGGAGATAGGTTTCTTTTTCATTAAAGAAAGTAAAAATGGGATTTTATTTTGTTGCCTTTATATGCCCTTTAAAATGTATGCAGCACACAGTAGTGTGATTATACAGGAGAAATACACTTTGAGATATATTTATTTATTTTTGTACATCTTTCAGTTTCAGTTCTAGCAGAGTCTAAGCAAATTAAGAAAATGCTTAAAAACCATGATATTGAAATTCAGAGCTTTAGCGATATCCGACCAATCAGAGTGCAGCCAGCTCGGATTTTGAGTCATCTGTATGCCAAACTTGGTAAGTAATTGATATGAATGGCATTGCAGTCTCCTGTGGGAATGTTGTTTGCACATTGGTATGTTTGTTTAATGATCATACTTTATACTATCCATTATCCTATATCTGTTTGCCACAAGACTACAAAAACTACATTATACATTGCATCATATTTCAACTACTCAAGGTATCCGAAAACCTACCTGGAACACTTTCCTATATTTAGATTCACTTCCTTTTATTAGCTGTGGAGAAGCATCATATACGAGTAGTTATATATGAATGAATAATGAACCCCACAGACAATAGCACCAGAAATATGGGGGGGGGGATATTAGTCCTTATTAATGCACATCTTCAGTACATTCATGCAAAACACTCCTGGATAATAAAGCGAGCTGGGGGGTGGGTGGAAGCCATAAAAATGTTGCCAAGAACATTTTGACTTACTGCCCACAATTTAAGACTCTTCGGAAATAGAGGAAACCAATATACATAACGTAGGGATGACTCGGTATTGGGGTTATTTCTAGCTCTCCATCTCAGTAAGACACCCCCGCTCCAGGTGTAAAACGGTAATCCAATTAAATCAGAGGAACTGAGAGAAAGCACGCAGAGCAGATTTATTTATTGTCACAACATGTTTCGGGCTACTCGCCCTTTATCAAGTGACTTGATAAAGGGCGAGTAGCAGAAACATGTTGTGAAAATAAATCACTTAGCAGTAAATCTGCTCTGCGTGCTTTCTCTCAGTTCCTCTGATTTAAGAGGAAACCAATTATTAAGGGCCATATTTATCAAAATCCGAATTTGATAAATCTGAGTATTTTAATAAAAAAAAGTCTGACCAAACTAGAACCCACTATTGGACCTTATTTATTATCATTAAAAAATCACGATTCAATCGGATCAGGGTCAAACACAAGCAAATCTATCGAAAAACCGAATCCCTCAATTTTTTTGGGACTTTTTCCCAAAAAGCCTAAATTTTTCTGATTTTTGTCCGAAATAGTCGGATTTTCTGGGTAATCCAGTGCTAACCACAGAAAATTCCAAATAATGTAGGGTCCTGTCTCATTGACTTATATACAACCTCGGTAGGTCTGAGATGCCCGATTTTGGGATTCAGACTTTTTCCATCCTCGGGGTATAATAAATATTGAAAAATTCAAGCTTTTTTTTCCACTTATAATTCGGATTTTGTATAAAAAAAACCTCAAATTTTTCGAGTTTTGGCACTCTGACTTTAATAAATTACCCCCTTGGTGTAAGTGTAGAAAACTCGCCACATCACACAGTGGGTCCAGGTGCACATGACCCAGACCTTAGCTTAGGGGGGATCACGATACCAATTTTAGATGACAGGCTGGTAGAAAACTGGACCACAGTCGAATATCATCTGCAGTCTAGTTTTTATTTAAAAGAGGCTCCAACACCCCTTTTAGTGTTCAACAAGAAAATATCCTTATGTGTTTCATCCCTTTATGGGGGGACTTAATCATAGTGTTTATCATTACTGCCCACAATGGTTCACTTACTCTGAAATTATAGAGAAAAAGCTAGATATTGGAACATGGTGAATTGCATGCGAAATAGCATTTGACACACTGCACTTTTGGTCATTAGTGATCCTTTATGACTTTGTAAGGCATTTGTGTGTTAACTGTGAGCATTAAACTTCTGAATTCTTAAACTCCATCTTAATACTGTCATGGGAAAAAATATTTTTTTTTCAAAACGCATCAGTTAATAGTGCTGCTCCAGCAGAATTCTGCACTGAAATCTGTTTCTCAAAAGAGCAAACAGATTTTTTTATATTCAATTTTGAAATCTGACATGGGGCTAGACCCAGGTGCTCCCAGTCATGTTTCTTGTGCTGATAAACTTCAGTCACTTTTTACTTGTCACGATCAGCACCCTAAATCCAGAACCAATGCTAAGTACCCTGTTCTCGGCTCTTGCTTCTGTCTCTAACAGCCGCCTTTCACCTCGGGAGGAGCCCTCGGCTAATCGGATGCCGCCAGGTCTTATTAAGAGAGCTAAGGGTTCTGGGCAGAAGGTCACAGTACAAGGAGTAAACAGAAGGCGTATTCAAATCAGGCCGGGTTGGGGCAGGCAGAGTACAAGCAGAGTCAGACAGGTGAGGGTCAAACCAGGAGATCAATCAGAAGGGATACAGATACAGAAGAGTCGGTTACCAGGCAAGGGTCAGGATACAGAAGTCAGAATCGTCAAAACAGGCAGGGGTCACAACAGGTATCATATATCAGACAGGATTACAGCACAGAAGCACCAGGAACTCACTAAGAATCATCCTAAAACGGGCAATGAAAAAATACAAAATGTATCTTTAAGTACATTTAAATTTCGCGCCATTGTGTGCCGGCGTCATCACGCTAGTGCGAATGTGATGATGAATAAAGAAGATGCGTGCCGCGTGCGCCCTTAATTACCGGCACACACAGAAGAAGAGGAGTGGCGTGGTGGGCGTCTCCGCTGATGGCATGGCAGGCGTCCCCGCCGCACCACTAGACCACCAGGGTTATTACATTACTGCTGTACTGCAAGTTGGAGTGATATCACTCCTCCCTTCCCCCCCACCAGCAGCCTAACAACAGAACAATGTAAAGGTAACCAGATATCAGCTCCCTAACACAAGATAACAAATCCCTGGTAGATCTAAGAACAGCGCTCAATAGTAAAATCCAGGTCCCACTTCAAATCCTTCAGTTACTTTGAGTAGGAGAAACAACAGCCTGTCAGAAAGCAGTTCCATCCTAAAGTGCTGACTCTTTCTGAAAAAATACAGTTGCTGGTTCAGGAATTAAAAATGTATATGGTAGAGTGAATAATAAAACTACACCATAAAAATCATGACATAATACCTTTAATTAAACTGTGCCTTATTCTGATGAGGTGTATTTAGTTCAAGGAAACTGTTTATAAACCCCTATTCTTCCTTCCAGAGGACTCTGAAAACAAATATATAGACATTACTTACAGATGTTATATTTCCTTTGCAGGTTATAATAAAGCCATGAAGCTTAGTGGCCGGCCATACCGTCACATAGGTGTTTTAGGGACATCTAAATTGTACATGATCAGGAACCAGATCTTTACATTTACACCCCAGGTAAGTGTCATAAAACATAAATAGTGTATGATTTAGTAAAAAGTCAAACTATTAAAAAGTAGCAAAGTCCATATCATACAGTACTTTGTGTTGTGTAAATATTTTCTGAGAGTTCTCAGTTGAGCCAATTAAACTGCCTGTATGTTTTTGAAATGTGGGAGGAAATCAACGCAGAATAAATAGATGTGGATTATGGAAATCACTAGGGCGTCAAAACACCCCATGTGACATTGCCACTCTATCAGACCAAAACAAATAGAGAAGGTTTGTTTTCAGAATTAACAAAAGAGCGTTAATGATGTTCCCTAATTTATTAAAGCATGGCATGTGTTTAGGTTATGGTAAAAATATTATTTTAAACCATTTCTAGTCAATTACATCATCATTTCTTACAATACAGACTAATCTCTGCTATCCGGATTGTTTAGATTTTCAGGACGTCCTTATATAAAGGCACTTGGTTGCTTTAGGGCTAAACTCCACAAGCGCTTTTGTCGGATGGGGACAGATTCACAAAATGCATCTGACAAGTCGGATGTAGTCGCATGGGTTGAAATATAATGGGATACATGAGAAAATTCCATCTGACATTAGGCCAGAATTCATTGTGAAAAAGGTTTATTGCGTGAAAAGTCATGGAAAAGATTCAATTTGAGATACAAATCAATTTAGAAAAATTTATTTGATTGATGTCTATGGGGAAAAAACTGGAAATGAACTAGGAGAAAAGTTTTTTTCTCCTTGAATTGAATCTCTTAAATGAGTTTTCGTGTGATAAACAATGAGACAACTTTTTCTCACTGAATTTAATGTGGTCCTTTATCTTTACAGTGTAGTTATTGGGGATCTGATTTTATAGCATCCTACAAAATCTCATGCTGTTGTGTGGTGGTGCATGGCATGATCAGATAAAATATGACCCACAAAATCTGATCAAAATCGCTCATAGAGTTTAACCCTAATTAGGAGCAACCAGGTCATCCAGTTTGATGAGTGTGTTGTATCAATATACGGTCTGAATATTTCACAGTTATGTAAGGTGAGTTATTTACTTATTAACACAGTCATTTCTTATCCCCCCCAGTTTACAGATCAGCACCACTTCTATCTAGCTCTAGACAGCAGAATGATTGTTGAGATGCTCAGAACTGAACTGGCCTATTTGACTTCCTGCTGGAGGATGACTGGGAGACCAACTCTGACCTTTCCTATTACTCATTCTATGCTCAGTAAGTGTGGCTTTGTAGTGGCAGTGCAGTATCATTACTGTTTATCTAGTAAAGCTGATTAATAGGAGGTTATTTATTAAAGTCTGAATGCCAAAAACATTTTTTACTATGAAATCCAAATTTTTAGTAGAAAATAAATTATAGATTTATTATACCCCAAGGATAGAAACGTCTGAATCCTGCCGAGGTTGTATAAGCCAATGGGAGAGATACTTATCCCATTTGGAAGTTTCTGTGGTCTGCCCTGGAATTAGCCCAAAAATCCGACTATTTCTGACTTTTCGGGCAAACATCCGAAAAATCGTACAATTCTGGGAAAAAACTCTGGGTTTTCGCTTGATTTTATCGAGTTTGTCTCCGATACGATTAAATTGTGCTTTTTTAATAATAAATACGGTCCAATCATCGATTCTAGTTAGGTCAGACTTTTTTTTATTTAAATACTCAGAAACATTTTGTATTTTGATAAACAACCCCGGTAGTGTTAAAATGTTTACATCCAGCGGGGTAACTATAGCTTTTGAGTCCAACAACTTCCAAATTGTAGTACCCAACTGCTGATACAGAATGTTGCTTTGTCACTGCTCTTGCACTTTAAGTCCCTTTTTAAATAGAAGTCCCCTATTTTTGGAATACTGTCACTTAAGTAAACGCTGTGTTTTTTTTAACAAGAGACATCTTACTGCATAACATTCCATACCAGATGATTCGTGCAAAGCTACATGATGAACCATTTCTATTTATAAGCCCATGCATGCTCTTATTTCTGCCATCTTGTATGTGACCTGCTGCACGTATCATGTCTGTGGAATGTAGTTTAAAGCACTTAAAGGACTTGCATATGTCAGTTGCTGGTAATAAATGATTGTTAATACAAATGGAAAATGCCAATATTTTCATTATATCCTTTAAAGTAGAATAAAAAGTAATTAAGAGTGCATTTACATCCGCAGCTAGAGGGCTGGGCATGTACAAGCATTCAGCATATTTTTCTTTCTGTTTTTTTTTTTTTTTAGATGAAGATGGCTCTGATATCGATCCTGCTATTCTTTCTACAATTAGAAAAATGGAAGATGGATATTTTGGTGGAGCAAGGTGAACATAATAACAGCATGGCTGTAATTTATATTCTAGTTAGAATAGCTAGGGGGTTATTTACTAAACTCTGAATGCAAAAATCACGAAAAATTTGTGATTTTTTAAAATAAAATCAGACTTTTAAAAAATCACAAATTTTTTGGAATTTATTAAACCCTGAGGATGGAAAAGTCCGAATCTGAAAGCCCGGCATCTCAGACCTGTCGAGGTTGCATATAAGTCAATGGGAGAAGTCCCAATGCATTTTTGATGTGCGTTGGGTTTCGTGCAATACCGCAAAGTTTTAGGAGTTTTCAGGCAAAAATCTGAAAAAATCTTGAAAATCGGATGAAGAATCCAAAAAAATCATGAAAATCAAAGCAAATTTTCGGGAAAATGTAATAATAAATAAGCGTAAAAAACCCAAGCAAAATGGATCACTTAGCAAGACATAGATTTATTTATACTCCAGGATGGAGGATGCAGAGGAAATCACAAAGTCTCATTATTAAAGCAAAGGTTAGGTGTCTGTGTGTGATTAGTATGGCTGGACAGTGCACAGAATGTGTGTGTGCTCTTGGTAACAGGCCTGTACTGTCTGGATCTAGAGCAAAAACAAGAGTCTGCATGTATTAGATTTAGGGCATATGGGGCATTTTGTCTATTGATACCATTAGCTGAAAAACAGCAGTGGACAGACAGACAGACAATATGCGCTATGTAGGACTGACCTTAACAGTACACTCTGGGACACTTTAAAAAAATATCAGAGCCTCTGTCTTTGAATGCACTATAAAACTATGCACACTATACAATACACCAATGCAAAGAAGTTGGACACCTCTTCAGTCACAACCCTTTTAGTAACACGGAGAACCACTGCCGGTTCGTTGTTGTGGCTCAGAATAACACAACATTTTAGTGTGGAATTAACTCCTACTTCCTATTATTTCCTTTGTAGGGTTAAGCTGGGGAAGTTATCAGACTTCCTTACTACATCTTTCTACACTCATCTAAGCTTCCTGGATTCTGACTGTGACGTAAAGCTTTTTGATGATCTAGATAAGGAATGTTACAGTCCAATCAACGACTATGAAGTAGAATTATTTCCAACCAATGAGTGCGAGAATGGTAATTTAACAAAACCCAGAGATCAATCGACCTACCTATATATCTGTCTGTCTGTCTGTCTGTCTTTCTGTCTGTCTGTCTGTCTATCTATCTATCTATCTATCTATCTATCTATCTATCTATCTATCTATCTATCTATCTATCTATCTATCTATCTATCTAATCATCTATCTATCTACATCTCTCTCTCTCTCTCTCTCTCTCTCTCTCTCTCTCTATCTTATCATCTATCTATCTATCTATCTATCTATCTATCTATCTATCTATCTATCTATCTATCTACATCTATCTATTTATCTACATCTATCTGTTTATCTACATCTATCTATCTATCTATCTATCTATCTATCTATCTATCAATCTATCAATCTATCTTATCATATATATATATATATATATATATATATATATATATATATATATATATATATATATATCATCTATCTATCTATCTTTCATTCTATCTATCTATCTATCTATCTATTGATCGATTTATCATATTTCTAACCTACGTCATTTGTATTTCTTATATAACAATATAGTAATTAATACTAGTTGCTTAGAGAAGGTGTTACTTGGTAATGACCAGTATGAAAATTCACAATGCTTTTCATATGGGATTTTAAGCAGGCATAATGAAAGAGATCATTTCGAGATAGACATCTCAGATCTGTTTTAAATTAATTCTTTTCAGAGGAAATTCAGGATGAGCTTGATCAGTATATCAATCAACTGCAGCAAAGCATGGCATCGACATCTTACCTACCTCCAACTTCCAGTCAATCAGACACATACCATGCCTTCAGCACACTCCATTCCACCCGGGATATTCTCTCTTTAATGGCTAAATCGAAAGGCCTGGATGTACCAAGTAAGTATAACAGAAAACTCATATCCTGTAACCCATTTAAAGGGGCTGTTTAACTTTAAGCTAACTTTTAGTATGTTAAAGAACTTTGCAAACTTACTTTTAATTCTTTGTTCTTGAATTTGTTTCTAAATTTTTTGCTTTATTCTCCTGCTTCTTCCTGCTTTCATATGGGGGTCACTGACCCTGGCAGCCAATGTGCTCAATGTGGCTAAAGTTTCATTGTTGCTCATTTTTAATAACAAGAAAGCAAAAATAGTACTGTAAATGATTCCTTCCATATTGAAGGGTCCTAAAAATCTCTTGGAAACCTGCATCTTCCATACAGTATGCAAATGATCTTCTTTAACTAATAATTAACTTTAAAACTGCCATCCCGATCTCTCTGTGTTTAACAAATATAATGCTTCATTGCAAATGTAGTTTTAATACAAACAAAACACCATGGCTGCTATACTGCTATATTTGTCAAAATTTGAATCTTTTTTAATCATTGTGCCTTTATTTCAGATTCCTCCTTATTTCTTCCTGCTAAAAATTTAAGTGCTCACCGGAGATCTTTAAATCTGTTAGAGGTTCCACAACCACACAAACACCAGGTAATGTAGGAAAACAATATCCGCTTGGAAAGCCTTAGGCTAGGGCCACACATGGGCCAAAATCAGCCTGCTGAAATACGCAGGCTATTTTCAGCCCCTATGTGTGCAGTAGCCACCTCTCCTTTTCGAATCTGGAACACTTCTTTGTCAAATCCGCTGAGTGTGTTTACACTGGAGCCAACACAATGGTTTTGAAAACTGATTTTGCTTTTAAGTGATCAAATACATACTTTGCACACTATATAATTGCTGGGAATGCTCAAAGAGGTTTTACTGTACTGATAGGAGATTTAATTGTGGATACTACATCTAGGCTTTATGCACTGTATCAAAATGAAAAGAGAGTCTGAATTCCACATTAAAGGAAAACTATACTCCCAAAATGAACACTTAAGCAACAGTTCATATCTTATTAAGTGGCATATTAAAGAATCTTGCCAAACTGGAATATATATTTAAGTAAATATCGCCCTTTTACATCTCTTGCCTTGAGCCACCATTTTGTGATGGTCTATGTGCTGTCTCAGAGATCACCTGACCAGAAATACTTCAACTCTAACTGTAACAGGAAGAAGTGTGGAAGCAAAAGATAAAACTCTGTCTGTTAATTGGCTCATGTGACCTAACATGTATGGTTTGTTGGTATGTTTTGTGTGCACAGTGAATACTACGATCCCAGGGGGCGGCCCTTATTTTTTAAAATGGCAATTTTCTATTTATGATTACCCAATGGCACATACTACTAGAAAAGTATACTATTATGAAAATGGTTTATTTACATGAAGCAGGATTTTACATATGAGCTGTTTTATGCAATATCTTTTTATAGAGACCTACATTGTTTGGGGGGTCTAGTTTTCCTTTAAGATTGAAGCAGGCCTATATTATGATGGCAGGTGTAAGTTTCAATGTAAGGAGCATTTCCTAAATAATGAATATGTATGTAGTGCTCCTTTTCTAAGCCTGTCCATTCTACTTAACATAAAGATTTGCTAGCTGGTCTATAAAAAGAACCAATATAGGACAGGCTGGCACTGGTCCGGACCAAAAAGTTGAATATTTACAGCAGCTAGTTGCTTTAAAACAATCATAGTTTATTTTACTTCATTAAATAATCATAAAGATAGCCCTTGCATGTTTCGAGCCACCCAAGAGCACTTAATCAAAGGCTAAACAGCAACACTATACTAAAAGTTTCTAAGCCTATAATATTGTAAAGGGTGGTGCTTCCAGTTACAATGCCACTAAACAAAATAAGTTTGAAGTGGTATTTAAAGGCGACAAGAGCAAATGTAGATTTTTTTTTCCTTGATCCACAGAATCATGAAACAGAATTAAATCTACCAAAAGATGCCCGCGGGGATGTTGATTGCCACAAGCTGTTGGATAAACTCAAGGAATGTCCAACTCTTCAAGACCAAGCAGATATACTGTATATACTGTGTGTGATAAAGTGAGTTTGTGTGATACATGTGGGTATTGTCTGCTGAGGGTGGGATCTTAGCTTCTTCCGCACCATGCATTATCATGTATCATGTATGGCGGAACCAGTTGGTGTCTAGTTTTGGCATATTCCAAACATTTTTTGGTATACATTACTATAGCCGCCAAAATAATAGAATTTAAAAGGTGAGTGGAAAATAATAACCACTGACAAACAGGATTCAATCAATTACAATTTACCCAACAAGCATAGAGCAGTCTATGGTTATGGGCTTCCTGAGGATAGAATTATCTTAGAAAAGTATCTACCGTACTCTTTGCTTTGGCCATTGTGTGTGTTATCAATATCGGTTTTATTATAATCCAATTTATAAATTTTTTACATACAAATCAGAATAAAAATGGAATTGGCATTTTCAAGTAAAGGTGGCCATACATGGATAGATCCGCTCGTTTGGCGATGTCGCCAAACGAGCGGATCTCCCTCCGATATGCCCACCTTGAGGTGGGCAATATCGGGCAGATCCGATTGTGGGCCCTAGGGCCCAACGATCAGATCCTAGCATTCGGCAAACGGGCGGTCGGATCGCGGGACCGCATCAACGAACAGATGCGGCCGCGATCCGACGGGATTTTCTGTCCCATCCGATCGAGATCTGGCCGACTTTCGGCCAGATCTCGATCGGGGAAGCTCGTCGGGGGCCCCCATACACGGGCCAATAAGCTGCCAACACAGTCTGTCGGCAGCTTTTATCGGCCCGTGTATGGCCACCTTAAAAGTGACCACAACCTGAATTTATGAAATTATTATGGTTAAGTACAGTCCACCATATTCATTGTTCAGTAGATGCAGAGGCGTAACTAGAGTATGCTGGGTCCCAATGCAAAAAAATCTTCAGAAGGGCCCGATGCACTCCGATCCCCATCCTCCCACCCACTTCCCATCCCCTCTCAGGCCCGCCCATGTCCCACCTACACCCTGCCCACTTCCAGCATCGACTCTCCCCAACTTGCATCCCCCTTCCCTGCTGCATGTAAGAGATTGGCGGAGGAGGGGTTTTTATTAGCTATAGAGAAAGCAGACCCCACAGTCCAGGTTCCCCTGTTCCCTGGGCCCCTCTGTGACTGCGGTGTCTGCTTCCTCTATAGTTACGCCACTGAGTAGATGTGAGGATTATTTCTTAATTGGTGCCATGCATGCATTGTGATCAAATTACTATCGATGGTGCCACCTGCCTATTGTACAGCAGTAAGTTTAGATTGGATGAGACCTTGGCCATATTACATTTGGATATAGATTAGTTCATTTGTAACCATCCCTCCTCTTGTTCTAATACACAGTACAATGTAAATCAATATGCAATACAACTATAAAAAAAACATCTTAAAATAGACATGGTTTCTATAGTAATTCAGTTGCATGCGATAATGTGTTCTATAAATGAGTTCATGTTTATATTTTACATTTTTTTGAACAGAGGATTGGACTGGGATACAGGTTTGAATGGACAGTGTGGCGTGACTATACATTTGCTGCTAAATGAGCTGTATAGTAAAGCAGGTCTCAATCGGGAATGGGGTCTGATCCGTTACATCTCTGGCCTTCTGAAGAAGAGAGTGGAGGTCCTTGCTGAGGTATAGTGCATAATCATAAAGAGTATCAGCTTCCCAATCATCTTTAGCTGCCATAAACCATCATTTTCAAGTAGTAATGGGCTAATAACATCACAGGAGGGCTATGGAAAGCTTTATGGTAGGTTATAACTTGACAGCAGTAAGATCTTAGAACGGAATGGAACTGAAAGATGAGTCCGTAAGATCTCAGTAGTTATAAGAAGGAACAAAGCAAAAGTCCAGTAATTATATATTCATCTATTATCATATAATGACCCTTTGAAGGCGTAAAGAAATATTTTTTCAAAGAAAAAGTGAAAATTCTCCATAAAAACTTGCCAAAATATATACCATGTTTACAATATAAGTCTGTAGATAATTATCTTCATTTTAAACATGCCCAGTAGGTGTTATTAAAGAATGTATATGCTGACCCATAGCTTTTTATGAAAAACATCTGTCATTTCTCACTTAATATGTTTGTTGTTTTCCTTCAGGCTTGCACTGATATCTTGTCACACCATAAGCAGCTTACTGTAGGCCTGCCCCCTGAACCCAGAGAGAAAACCATCACAGAGTAAGTGCTTCTCCATGGGGTTTATTAAAGGGACACTTAACCATTTTTCCTTATTTGCACATTCACAGTTATGCTATATGTTATCAGTGGAAGCTGCCATGCCATTTGCTAAAACATTTAACACAAAGAGAAATGGTAATGGCACCCTGTTTCAATTTCAACTAAAGATGTAATTCTTGACCTACCAAGACAAGTGATAAAACAGCTCACTTCCCTATGTTCATTGAAAATATGGACCCTTTATACAACATGGTGACATTCTGTACTGTCTGCATAACTGAAGCAAAAAACAAAATTATAAACCCTGTCCATTAAATGTAAATATAGTTTGCCCTTCAGTTAAATATAATGTAAATAACAATTATGGCTGCTGAAAGTTAATTTATTGATGGTGTATTTTTCCATGGCATTTTTCACAGTCCCCTTCCTCCAGAACAGCTGGCAGCCCTGATTTATGAAGCCAGTGGACAAGATATTAGTATTGCTGTACTCACACAGGTAGGATCATACTACATGCTATTAAATAAGAGAAATAAAAGTTCTATTAAAATGGTTTAGAACATCCTGGATTAAAGGTGGCCATACACTATAAGATACGCTCGTTTGGCAAGGTCGCCAAACGAGCAGATCTTAACCCGATGTGCCCACTAAAGGCTGGCCGATATTGGATGAATGCTTGGCCCTGGGGTAGAACGATCAGATTACAATACTACGAATGGGCTCCGACAGGTCGCAGGACTGCATCAACTAACCGATGCGCTCCTGGATCATACCAAAAATCAAACTTGAACGATCGATATCTGGCCAATTTTTGGCCTGATATCGACCGGGAGGACCCGTCGGGAGCCCCCACACATGGGCAGATAAGCTGCCGAATCGGTTTAAAGGACCTATATCAGCAGCTTTAAGCTGCCCGTGTATGACCACCTTAAGACTGTGAAACTTGTGTGCTTTGAGCAATTTGTCCCACTCTCACATTATTTCATCTGACACGTGCCAATATGATTTCCCCTTTTGCCTAAGAGTTCTCAGAGCATTATATCCAATGTCATCTGCAGAAACCAATAAATACAACTATAGACTCCCACAATCTAATGACAAATAGATATTGGTGCCTACGCTCAAAATGCAACCTAAAGAACATGCAAAGTATAATTTTTGCCAAGATTTCCAATATGGCAAATAGCATCTGTTTAGCAAGCTGCTTGCAAGTTGCACAGTTTCAACAGAACACTGTATAGGAACATGTATGGGTGCAAGTCACTTTGTGAAACTAGTCAAACACATGCTCAGTTTTGCACCCATTTTAGTTCTTTGAACTTGATCCCGGGATCATATAGGCATAAGGCTTATTTTCTATTTGGAACAAACTACAAACACACTCGGCACTGATATAATGTGATATCACTTTATATAAGAAGAGATTCTATACATTAATATCATCCTTCCTAGGAGATAATGCTTTATCTGGCTATGTATGTCAGATCTCAGCCAAGTCTCTTTGGAGAAATGCTGAGGCTGCGGATTGGACTCATAATGCAAGTGATGGCAACAGAACTCGCACGCAGCTTAAACTGCTCTGGTAAGTCATTTTGTATTTACCTAACAGGCACAACATATGTTATATAGAACATTAATATACACTCACAAACAAACTATAGATAAGTTCTTCCAAATTACTGTACATACCAATACCATGTGCTGACCTCCAACGGTAAAATCAAGTGATAGTGGGCCTCTAAAGCATGGCACTGGGACAAAGTGAAAAACAAGCTCTTTAGACTCCTACACAGGACAGTCCATGTCTGCCTCAGAGGATGGTTTATGACAGTGGTGCCCAACCAGTGGCTCGTGAGCAATATGTTGCTCTCCGACCCCTTGGATGTTGCTCCTCATGACCTCAAAGCAGGTGCTTATTTTTGAATTTCAGTCTTGGAGGCAAGTTTTGGTTGCATAAAAACTAGGTGTACTGCAAAACAGAGCCTCCTGTAGACAGTCTTCATGGAGGCTACTAAATGGTCAATCACAGCACTTATTTGGTACCTCGAGGAGCATTTTTCATGCTTGTGTTGCTCCCCAACTCACATCTGAATGTGGCTCACAGGTAGAAAAGGTTGGGGTCCCATGGTTTATGACTTCCATAGAGGCTGGAGAGGGTTTGGTCTTGATGCACAATACATATTAACTCTCTAAATAATAATGTCTGTTTTCAGAAATAACAGAATTCTTTTTATCGCCACCATGGCAACATATTGAAATGTTATTGTGGTTATTTAAAGGAAAACTAAAGTTAACCAAAAAATTAGACTAGAAATGTTGTGCATTATGTTTTGGGCTTCTGTAGCAGCCCAAAGCAACCACAGCCCTTTAGCAGGGAAGATCCGTGTCTCCAAAGATGCCCCAGTAGCTCCCCATCTTCTTTTCTACTGATTCACTGCACATGCTCTGTGCTGCTGTCACTTTCTGAGCTTAGGGACCAACTGACAATATACAGTACACATAGAATAGAAATGTCACAATATAAGGCTGATTAGTAATTAATTCAGATAATTACTACATGGCAGCACAGAAACCAGTGCAATTAGCATCAGAATGTAATAATCAGCCTTGTAGCATCAGCTTATGTTTCAGACAAACCTAATTTTCTGCTTGATAATTTGCATGACCCCTAAGCTTAGCTTCTCAACAGCTGCTCAAAGCCCAATGAGCATGTGAGTGTCACAGACACTTTCCAAGATGGTGACCCCCTGTGACAAGTTTGAAGTCCTGGATCATTGCTGCTATTGCTGGTGTAGTAAGTTCAGCATGTAAAATATTGCATTTTACTTTTGTTTCGTTCCCCTTTAATGGCAGAAGCTTCTACTAATTTAGTGTAGGTCTTTTCTGGTTGAAGCTTCCCATTGAGGTTCCCACCTCTTAATTCATATCTAGGGTACAAATTTAGGAAAATTCCTGTGTCTTTTATCTGTATCTGGTAAATAAATGTTCTCCCCAAATATCAACCTAAATGATGTTCATTCTGGGCTTTCAGATGTATCAAGGAGAGCAAATAGAAATTCCCCTCAATTCTAAATAAGAATAAGCAGTTGCTTCAGGCCACCCAGGGGTGGGGGCAGAGTAGATCAACACACTTGGAACCGCTGATCAAGAAAAAGACAAAAATAAAAAAAAAGCTGTTCTCAACTTTGTTTTAGAGTGGTAAATAATGAAAAATATGTTTAGATAATTTCCCCACCTAGTAAATTTCGGAGATTTGTACATTTTAATGTTATGTTTATTCCTATATTTTTAGGTGAAGAAGCATCTGAAAGTTTAATGAGCCTGAGCCCTTTCGATATGAAGAGCCTTCTTCACCATATCCTGAGTGGCAAAGAGTTTGGCGTTGAACGAAGTAGTAAGTGGTTAATACATTCTCCCATTTGTCTGTTTGAAATAGCATCAGGTAACTAAAGGGCAAATTCATCAAGGGTCGAATATCGAGGGTTAATTAACCCTCGATATTCGACTGGGAATGAAAATCCTTCGACTTCGAATATCGAAGTCGAAGGATTTTGCGCAAATACTTCGATCAAACGATTGAATCCTTCAAATCGAACGATTAGAAGGATTTTAATCCAACGATCGAAGGAATATCCTTCGACCAAAAAAACTTAGCCAAGCCTATGGGGACCTTCCCCATAGGCTAACATTGGGTTCGGTAGCTTTTAGGTGGCGAACTAGGGGGTCAAAGTTTTTTCTTAAAGAGACAGTACTTCGACTATCGAATGGTCGAATAGTCAAACGATTTTTAGTTCAAATCCTTCGATTCTAAGTCGTAGTCGAAGGTCGAAGTAGCCCATTCGATGGTTGAAGTAGCCCATTCGATGGTCGAAGTAGCCAAAAAAACACTTCGAAATTCGAAGTATTTTTTCTTCTATTCCTTCACTCGAAGTTAATGAATTGGCCCCTAAATATAAATTTATTATTTCATATGTATTTTACACATGTTTCTAAACTGGCACTTCTATCACAAAATTACTCCAGAGTCTATACATATGTGTGCAAGGAGCAATTTTTGAGATACCATGGGGGAGCAGTCTTTAGAACAGTGATCCCCAACCAGTGGCTAATGAGCAACATTTAGGCTGAGTCTCAAGTAGGCTGCCAGTTTACATAGCCCTACCAAATAGCCAATCACAGGCTTATTTGCCATCCCCAGGATTTTCTTTTCAAGATTGTGTTGCTCCCCAACTCTTTTTACATTTCAGTGTAGGTAAAAAAAAGTTTGTGACTCCTGCCTTACAGAATCCTTACAGAATCAAAATATATAGCATTATTACTGAATTACCAGTAGTTGCCATTAAAGTAAATGGTAAGTACAGTATCAGGTGGTTTCTGCCACTGTAGGGATTTGCTCATTAATTTATTATTCTTATCTGCCTTAGGTTTATCACACTCCTAGGAAGGGTATAGCTACTGTGCGCTTAGCTGTAACTGGGTCTCTTGAGAGACAGATTTTTTTTCCAGTTAGCAGGAATTTTTCAGGAATGCTGGCTACGCACATGCAAGATATTCCTGAATATCAGATAAAGGTCACTATCACCATCAATGATGCATTTCCCTTTTATTATAAGTTCTAGACCTTTTGAGTATAAGTTCTAGACCTTTTGCAGTATAAATTAGAGGACCCCTGATCTAGAAAAGCATAGCAGCAGCTGCAAATTTAGCCATTCCTGTTCACTACAAGACATTATAAAAGGGTGAACATGATGGCAATATAATCCCATAATTTGTCCTTCTTTTATTCAAAGTGCGTCCGATTGAGTCATCAGCCACCAGCCCTGCTATTTCTATCCACGAAATGGGACACACAGGAGCAACAAAAACAGAGAGGAGCGGCATCAGCAAGCTTAGGAATGAAATGAAACAAGTGAGTTTTGTGATGCTTTCCCATCTGTTTCCCATTATTTGGGAAGTGGCTGACATTTTCTTTTTTTGTAAAATATCAGTCTCCCCCCCCCTCCCAAGGGGCCATGCAGTGCCAGAGATTCAAAAGAAACATGGATTTATTTAGAATAGTTGGTCATTGCCCAATCTGGCAAGTTTACTGACCTACACAATGTAATACTGAATGTGCATCGGTGTGAATGGAATCTTATATACGGATTATAAGATATTTTTCATGTCCTATATTCTTATAGGACAAACCCTGGTGCAGGTACTGGATATAAAGGGAGGGAATTAGCTCTTACAATTAACTTCCAACTGATTTAATCTACAATAAACTAATGGATCCAAATCACGGCTGAGTATATATATAGAGGTTCTACCTGCAACTTTATATATGTGCCACCAGTTTTTATTGTGTAACAAATTGATTCTAAGCAAATCTGTATTTGGGTAGAGGCTACATACTGTATAATGGGCCCCAGCATAACAGCAGTGCTGGCAGGAAGAGTGTCTGAAAGATTCAGTCACAAGTAGAACCTGTGGCACATGGGGTACATATTTACATAGTTAAATTGGGTTGAAAAAAGACAGTGTCCATCAAGTTCAACCCCTCCAAATGAAAACCCAGCATCCATACACACCCCCCTCCCTACTTTCACATAAATTATATATATACTCATATCTATACTAACTATAGAGTTTAGTATCACAATAGCCTTTGATATTATGTCTGTCCAATAAATCATCCAAGCCATTCTTAAAGGCATTAACTGAATCAGCCATCACAACATCACCCGGCAGTCTATTCCACAACCTCACTGTTTTCAAATTGCTTTATTCCTCTTTACACAAACAAATTATTATTTTTTTGTAGAAATCCATTTACACTACAACCCTTTTAACTACAGCTGATGCCTTCTCAAGTATATTTCTCTTTTGGGCCTTGCCAGCTCTAAACCTATCCCAATTATACATATCGTCCATGCTCCATCTCCTTGTGTTACATGTTGTCTGCTTATTTATTTTTGTTTAATCCAATTTATGATTTATTTTTTTATTCCAGATGGATAGGAGGTTTAGCCAAGATGATCAGGTGACACAACATATCATTTGCATTTTTCTTTGCTTTATCTTCCTCTTCTTAGTAGACATAACGTGTTCCTTTCCTTACTAATATCTAAATATTGCAACTCATTCTTCCTGATATCTGTAAAGAACACTGGCATTTCTGGGAACTATGAAACACCAGCACCACACTCTCATTCTCTGTATAGACTCCATTCAGAAAGTTTTTACTTTGAAGAGCGATTTGATTAAATAGGGGGACGGTGGCAGGCAAATTGGCAAATGAGGTTCAGTATTGATAAATGCAGGCTTATGTACCTGGGCAAAAATAATATTACTACTAGGTATATACTAACTAAAATAATGAATTTTATACAAAAGGGCATTACCTTAAAGCAGGGGTCCCCAACCTTTTTTAATCGTGAGCCACTTTCAAATTAAAAAAAGTTGGAGTGCAACACAAGAATGAAAAAAAGTCCTTGAGGATGCCAAATAAGGCCTGTGATTGGCTATTTGGTAACCCCTATGTGGACTGGCAGCCTACAAGTCTTTGGTTGGCAGTACACCTTGTTTTTATGCAACCAAAACTTGCCTCCAAGCCAGGTACTCAGAAATAAGCACCTGCTTTGAGGCCACTGAGAGCAACATCAAGGGGTTGATGAGCAACATGTTGCTCATGAGCCTCTGGATGGGGATCACTGCCTTAAGGGATGAAAGCTTAATTTTGCTTTTTAATAGATCCCTGGAAAGACTCTCCTTGAGGTTGCATTGAGTATTCAGTGCAGGGAACCATTACTCACAGAGAACCACAGAGAAGTCCAAATATAACTTCGAATCTCCAGAGCTGTGGTATCCCCAAGTCCAGCAATTACGTAGGCTCTCCTCTGCCCGCACAAAAAACACACTCTCCTGAATTGAATTGCTGTATTCCTCAAAAACTAAGGTTTATCGAGGGGGAGATAACAGAAAGTTTATATAGGATAGTATTTTTACAATTTGAAATTACACCCTTAGTGCTCTCAATATCCTTCAATCATTAGTGCATTAATTAAATAATTTTCAACCTTCTTAATGGTGGAAATACATTAACCATAGCATCTCGTGAATCAATGTGATACGCCTCTATTTACAAATATAAATGTGAAATTGTTAACTCGTGATTCTGTGGACATATACTTCTACATTCCACAGTGTAAACACGTAACTTAGGGAGATAGTGGTATAGCAACCAACCGCTGGAATCCTAATGGTCCCAGTGGTATATTATACTCACAAGATGTGAGTCAAGGCAGGCGTTGATATAAAAACAATTTAGTTCCGTTCTTAAGCTTCTTAAGCTTTTGTGAGAAGATAAAATGACATTTTCAGAAGCGATTTTATCAATTTTAATAAATATTTAAAATCACACTCAAAAACATTCTCTGTGAAACTCCACATTTAAAAGTGCCGTGTGCGCTCGGTATATTTCTCTCGATTCCTCTGCGTCCCTCAGAATCCAATGCGCATATCAATGGTGCGCTTCCGCAACAATAGAGCGTAGACGACTACGCTCTCAAGTTGCGGAAGCGCACCATTGATATGCGCATTGGCTTCTGAGGGACGCCGAGGAATAATTTTATTATGCACATGTCATTTTATCTCTCCACAAAAGCGACAGAGGAAGAAGCTTAAGAACGGAACAAAAACGTTTTTATATCAACGCCTGCCTTGTCTCACGTCTTGTGAGTATAATATACCACTGGGACCATTAGGATTCCAGCGGTTGGTTGCTATACCACTATCTCCCTAAGTTACGTGTTTACTCTTTGGGAATAACTGCATGTAGAAGTATATGTCCACAGAATCACAAGTTAACAATTTCACATTTATATTTGTGAGGTGTATCACATTGATTCACAAAAAGCTATGTGTAATTTATTTCCACCATTAAGAAGGTTGAAAATTATTTAATTAATGCACTAATGATTTAAGGATATCGAGAGCACTAAGGGTGTAATTTCAAATTGTAAAAATACTACACTATATAAACTTTTTGTTATCTCCCCCTCGATAAACCTTGGTTTTTCAGAACCACAGAGAAGTGTCAGGAAAGTTCACCAAAACGGTAAAATAAAAACTTATAGGCTTCCTGTGGTGTACTAAGTGCCTATCTCCCTATAACTAGATTAGCTGCTCCAGCCTTCTTTTGCAGTGTTGGATTTCCTTTTTAGTATTAAAGTAGCCTTACAGTAGAAAAGCGAACAGCATGAAGTTGAAGAGTGTATTGCTATCTCTTATAAGAACAGTAACATCTAAAAATGGAAAGACAATATAATGTAATTGTGCCCTGCACTGGCAAAACGGGTGTGTTTGCGTTACAAAAACTATAGATTATATAAACAAGCTGCTGTGTAGCCATGGGGGCAGCCATTCAAGGACAGGATATAGTATAGATAACAGATAAGTTCTGAAGAATCCCATTGTATACTTCAGAGCTTATATGTTATTTGCTGTGCATTTTCTCCTTTTCAGCTTTGAATGGCTGCACCCGTGGCTACACAACAGCTTGTTTATATATATCTATAGTTGCGTTTCTGAAGCAAAACCACCAGTTTTACCAGTGCAGTACAACAGTACATTATATTTTCATTACTTTAGGACACTTTAATTTTTTTGGTTTTACTGTTCCTTTAAAGGAGGAGTTTTGGCACTTGGATACTACTGTGTGAGTACAGGCCCCTAAGAAAGAATAGGCTGCATTAAGTCCTGTGCTTCCCGAACATAGGAAAACTGACCGCAGAGGAGCGCAGATAAGAAAGCCCATTAGTAGTAGCAATAGTTCCCAGTACCGTCCCTAATTCAAATTACAACTTTATTAAAGTTGTTCTTGTTAGTGAATAAGCTGATCCACATAGATCATTTTTTTAAAACTGTAGGTAAGAGCAAGTAAAGCCGCAAGGAAAACACACTTTCATGTTAGGACATAGAGATGTTGTACTCCTACTTATTATGGCCAGCAACTGATATCTTTTTAGAAACAATCCCCACGGAACCCCCCAGTTTAACTGTGGGTTCTCTTGTTGTGGCCGTATGTCTCCTCTAAGCCTGGGTAAAGACAATGTGCAACGGCACCCTAGGGTGCAGGTACTGTACATTTGCTACTTAAGCACTATGCCAAGGTCTTAGAAGTAGATAAAGAGATAAATCTTGGGAATGCCGGAAAAACCTTTTGGAGGCCACATGTAACACATGGACCTCCAGCTCTTGTCTACAATAAAATTTTGGTCCGCTAATGTTACCCATCAGTCTGTAAGCTGGGCAGTGTCGGACTGGGATGCCAGGGGCCCACCCCAAAACCTTAGACCACGGGGCCACCAGAAAATCTTAGACTGTGGGGCCACCAGAAAACCTTAGACCGCGGGGCCACCAGAAAACCTTAGTCCATGGGGCCACCGGAAAACCTTAGACCGTGGGGCCACCAGAAAACCTTAGACCATGGGGCCACCGGAAAACCTTAGACCGTGGGGCCACCAGAAAACCTTAGACCATGGGGCCACCAGAAAACCTTAGACCGTGGGGCTACCAGAAAATTTTAGACCGTGGGGCCACCAGAAACCTTAGACAGTGGGCCACCATAAAACCTTAGACCGTGGGGCCACCAAAAACCTTAGATTGTGGGGCCACCTGAAAACCTTAGACCGTGGGGCCACTTTCCAAACCATTATTCCTCCTCTCCTCACTCAACCTCTTTATTCTCCTAGTCATTTATATCTACTTACTATATTCTTCCATAATTTTTAGCCCATAAAGAAATAGGGAATGGCCATGAAATAGCTAAATGGTTAGAAGTGAGATGGTCCACTGACACCTGGGCCCACTGGGAGTTTTCCTGGTATCCCAGTGGGCCAGTCCGACACTGAAGCTGAGTCTATGGCTGACCAATTTCAGATTGATATTTATTATAAAACCAGGTGATAGAGAAAGAGAGGAATACAGTAAGGCATTACCTATTTCTACCAATACCTTTCACATCTGGGGCACTTTGCAAAGATTTCCATGTCTGTTTACACTTTGCGTGCTGTGTCATAGCTGCCCGTGGAGTGTTTAAATGCTCTCAAGCATTTAAGCCTTGGGGTGCAATTACCTATGGCCAATTACTTAGGATCTTGGAGAATGTAATTGAGGAGAGAGAGCAGTTTAACTGAAAAGCAGTGTAACCAGGAATATAATTATTGTGCCATTAAGTATTTCTGCACTTTAACAAACATGTTACTTTCTGTGATGCAACTGTTGTGGAACTACAGTTTCCAACGTCATCTATTCTAATCTGGGAAGGTGGGAGTTGGTGTTTAGATGTTTAGATGCAAAAAAAAAAGGGCTACATGTGTTATTGCCTTCCGAAAAGCATCACAATCTCTATTGTAAATATTAATTATATAACCCTGGACACTCAGTATATTTGTCAGTATCATAATCAGCCTTTATATTACTAGATAGTAAAGGATCAGGGATATTTCATGGTGTGCGCAAATATCCCTTCTCTGCAATCTAAATTTTAAGTAATGAAGCTCAGGTATTCGCTATAGTCGAAAGGAAGTAGGAACCATGAAACCTATCCAGGGTCAGCAGAGGGAGCAAGGAAACAGATAAAACTGCTGATGACCAATTGCGGGAGCCAGAACTAACCATGGACTATCCATGACCAGTGAAGCTATACCATAGAAATTGGAAAGGAAGTTGATAAGAAAGTCTGTGGCCAGAGAGTCAATGAAGAATGAAGTCACGATTCTAAGTCAAAATCAGTTCTTACTATTGAAATGATGCTAAATGAGGCCATGTTTTTCATTAACTTCTAGATACGATTTTAGAGAAGTTATTACAATTATATCTTTTAAGACTCCAATGCCTATGTCCTTTTCTCCCTGCCTTGCAGTTGCCACTATCATTTACACACCTTATTTTTATGTTGTAGTTCATGTTTGGCCATTCTGTCGCGAGCAGCATCCATTCCTCAAGGTCTACGGTAAACCGCCATATTGCTTTTGCTTTTTTCATTCTGTCTGCCACTTCTTCATTTCATTCATGAAACATATAAATAGCTTCTGACATTTACACCCTGTATAGTAGTAGTAGGTAATATTAATAGAAATAATAGAAATCAATAAATCATATATAATAGGTAGCTCGTTTTTCATTAGCAGAAACATCTTGTTATTGCCATATTATGAGATGTGCATAGGCAACTGCCAGTGTTGTCACCTTCATAAATCTTATTTAGGCCTTGTAGTTTTTCCCCCGCATTATGAAAATCATTTGGAAAATGTGATGTATTTATAAAAGAAGAAGAGTTTCTATGTTTTTTTTCCCCTACATCTATGTTATCTAGTAGTGTAAGCAATAAGGCACTTTTCTGCTTACAGTATAAGCATGGGATCCATTATCCAGAATGTTCCAAATTACTGAAAGGCCGTTTCCAATAAACTCTATTTTATCCATATATTCCAAAGTTTTAAAAATTATTAAAATTTTCTCGGTAATAATAAAACAGTTCCTTGTACTTGATCCAAACTAAGATATAATTAATCCTTTTTGGAAGCAAAGCCAGCTTATTGGGTTTATTTAATGTTTACATGATTTTCTAGACTTAAGGTATGAAGATCCAAATTACAGAAAGATCCATTATCCGGAAAACCCCAGGTCCAGAGCATTCTGGGTAACAGGTCCCATACCTGTAATTCTGTTATGTGATGTTACAGTTATATTAGCAGCCTTCCTATGGTACGTACCTAAAATCTCTAATGGCTTCTGTATTTTTAATGAGCAAGTAAACAACTGCTATAATAGAACTCATGTTTTTTCATTCCCAGCAGAACAGAAATTTGGCAGCAACTTACCTGTGAACAAAGTCTTAAAAATATCCCTTCCTTTAATCCTCATTGGCTGTGTACAATCTCTAATTAAGGCAGCCCGAAATAAATAGAAGTACTATACGCAGAAAAGGGCATTGGCTTTTATAATTATACAGGGTGCGGCTGGAATCTTACTTTGTACAAACAAATCATGATCTTTTATTGCACCACATTTCTTTCCTTCTATTGTGTACACATGGGCTTCTGTATCAGACTTCCTGCCTTCAGCTTAAACCTCCAGGGCTAGGGCTTGAGCATGCTCAGTTTGCTCCTCTACCCCCCCCTTCTCTGCTGTAATCTAAGCCCAAAGCTATAAGTGAGCTTTGGGCTTAGCCCAAAGCTATAAGTGAGCAGGGAGAGACTCAGGCAGGAAGTGATGTCACACCAAGCTTATACTGCAGCTGCTTTCCTAAACAAACAGAGAGCTTCTAGAGCTTTTTACTCAGGTATGGTATACCATTCTACAGAATAAATATAGCATTCTAGCTTGCACTATTGCAGCTAATCTATTGGCAATAAAATGCCTCTGTAGCTTTCCTTCTCCTTTAAAGAAGAGGAGGTAAGCTATAAGGGTAATTCAGCAATACCTAACAAATCTGTACCCCTCCCAGTGATCTGAAGCTTTCTTCTTCTTTAATATACAAAATTTAATTGCCTATGCTATTTCCCTACTGAGAGGTACACCTGTGGGATTGGAAATATGGTACATCTTATTTTGTGGCAATAGTATTATTGACAACAATTATATCTGCCATTTCATGTGCTTGCGGTGTGGGTGTATGTTAATTGAAGCGCTTTGTAATGCTTTCCTTGAAAGTCTTACACGTTAGAGAAGTTTGGCAATGAAATGGAGCAGGGGTGTAAAATGCCCGCGATTTGCCACGGGCGAATAAATTTGTGAAAAAAAACTACACATTTTTAGAACTTGAGCACTGAATTAATGAACCAATAAAGCCAAAGTATCCTGTTTGTTGGAAAGCAAATGTAATGTTTTATATGACAATAGGGTTTTCATTCTGTAGGAAGCCTTCAATGGCATTTTAGCCATATTTTTTTTTCCATGTATGCACTAAACCCATTGTGCATATACAGCTTTTTTTATATGGAAATGTGTCCCAGTTTCAGATTGAATGCCCCCCCCCCCCCATGGCTACAAAGCAGCTCATTTCTATAAACTATAGTAGTGTTTCAGAAGTTTAAGCAGTGCAGCGATACATTATATTTTAATGCACATAAAACCGTTTGTCCTACGGTATGCTCACACCTTTTAAATAGGCATTTTCACTTGTACTGAATATGAAAAATCCTCTTCTGTAACAAATGCTAAAGTAGAACCAGGGTAAATAGCAGAAACAGATTCATCAATTCGGGCACTTTGAGCTATCAATTGATATCGCTTAGGGGCAGATTTATCAAGGGTCGAATTTCGAGTTCATGGGCGTCTGTAAAAACACCCATGAACTCGCAATTTGGGTGGGAAAACGACCAATCAAAAAAAAAATTGCATTTTTCAAATTCGAGTAAATGGGATTGACCCGCAAACTGGAATCAAATTCGAATCGTATCGCATTTGATTCGAGTTCTTTCAACAACAAAAAAAATGGCTTTCAGGATGTTTCCAAACAACTCCAAATTGATTCCAGGACGACCCACATAGGCTATTCAGCAGGTTTAAGGTTTGCTAATAGTCGAATTCTAATTCTTAAAGGACTAGTACATGATAAATTTCAAATTTGAATTATATTTAAAAATTCAAATCAAATTTTAACTATTCCCTAGTTGAATTACAAGGGGCAGTTTTCGAATAAATTTTCGAAGTACAAAAAGTTCGAATTTTGAAGAAATTTTTTGTATACTTCGATCATCAAATAGGATACTACGACTTCGAATTCATTTAGACTTCGATTCAAAGTAAAAATTGTTTGAATATTCGACCAATTGATAATCGAAGTACTGTCTCTTTAAAAAAACTTTGACTTCAATACTTCGCCAAATTAAACCTGCCGAATTGCTATATTAGCCTATGGGGACCTTCTATAAACTTTTTCTAAGTCTTTACACATCGAATATAAATCCTTCGATCATACGTTAAAATTGTTCGAATCGTTCGTTTTTTATATGATCGTAGGATTGCCAAATTTGGTGAAAAAACTTCGAAGTTTTTCAATTCGATGGTTGAATTTCGAAGTTTTTTGTACTTCGAAATTCGACCCTTTATAAATCTGCCCCTTAAATAAACTCGAAAGTTTTAATTTTTAAATTCGAAATTCGAATTTATTGATAGTGTTTTCTTTTATAACATACCGTATATACTCGTGTATAAGCCGACCCGCGTATAAGCCGAGGTACTTAATTTTAACTAGAAAAATTGGGTAAACTTATTGACTCGCGTATAAGCCTAGGCTGAAAAATGATGGACTGGGAGACTTGGCACTCTATTAATAAATACCCCCAGAGCTCACAAAAAGGGTGACGGGAGAGGGGAAGGGTGGGAGAGAGGGAGGAGGATGAAAGGAAAGCAATGGCAGGACAAAGAACTGAGAGGGAATAGAAGAGGGAGAGAAGAGCAGGAGAACATAATAAAATAAAAGCAATACGGAAAAATAGAACAAAGAAAGTTCTAGTCACTTGTATAATATTGGCTCCATTTTATTGCTGTACTAATTAATAATAATAATAATAATAATAAAGGGACTGAAGAAAATAACTTTGAACATGGGACACAACAACTCCACACAAGTCAGGGATATTAATATAAGTGGATTTATATAGAATAACTGATGGCCGACGTAGTACCTCAGGCTGCGCTGGTTTCCTTCCTCCTGATGTAACGGAATCTAGTGTGTTTAGGGCCCAAAGATTTTAAACTCTGCTGGGGCAATGGGAGTGATGTTTAAAACTTTTACAGTGAGCGCGCTCCGCTCGCCTTCTCCCTGTCACAGCCGAAGTAATTTGATCCGGCAGCAGAGACTGTGACAAGGGAGGAGGAGCGGCAGCAAGGGAAGCTCTGAAAAGAAAAATCTGCTGCAGAGAAGAAAAGCTCCGAGGGAGCGGGAGACACTACTTACGGTAGGACGCGCTGGATTAGGGCAGTCTTGCAGGGGACACGGAGGAGCTCATGAAGCGCAGCCTGTTTTGCGTATGACCCGCGTATAAGCCGAGGTAGAGTTTTTCAGCACATTTTGGGTGCTGAAAAACTCGGCTTATACGCGAGTGTATACGGTATTAACTTTTTTTAATAGTTGTGCACAATATCCATGTTTCTACAATAGCAGAAGAATCGTTCTTCAGAGCTTATTTATCATGGGTGAAAGGTGCAAAGTACAAAATACTGGAGCAAAGGGCCATTTTTGCCCACAATGCACCTGCCACTGCCAAGTTCACCTCCTTGCACCACTGAAATGATTTACATACAGGAAGGATAATAATCACATAATGATTTGTGAAGGGCAATGGACACATTGTGCCCCAGGGTACTGTAATATACTAGAATGTGTAGCTACTTTATAGAACATTTGTGCAAACTAGTGCAAAAAAATGAAAAAGAGAACACCTGCTACTACTACGGAAATAATTTTCTTAACTTTTATGGGAACCAAAATGCAATTTATTATTTGTATATGTTATTTGTTATATGAATTGTCCCTTTGTTTGCATAGTATTTATTACTACATAACTCCCAAGAACAGGTATGGGATCTGTTATCCAGAATGTTTGGGACCTGGGGTTTTCCAGAGAAGGGATGCCTCTGTAATTGGGATCTCCATTAAGTCCGCTAAAAAAATCAGCTAAACAATAAATAAACCCAATAGGATTGTTTTGCCACCAAGAAGGAGTATCAAGCATGTGGTACTGTTTTATTATTACAAAGAAATTGGAAATAATATTGAAAGTTTTTAAATATTTGATGAAAATGGAGTCTATGAGACTCTATGGGCCATTTTGTAATTCAGAGCTTTCTGGTTAACGGGTTTCAAGAGATCCCATACCATGTTTTCATTTGTTTCTTTTTCAAGGAATGGATTTCCCAGTGTGCTGTGGTTTACAGGTCATGCAACGTTTTGATTAGTACTCAGAAGATTAGAAACCAAAGTAATAAAGCCTCAAGAGAGAATGACACTATGTAGTGACTATCCATACAACACAATCAACCTATAAACTTAAGGAAACTGAATTGCTTCCTGAATGGTGATGGTGTCACATAAAGATACAAAGGCAAAATTCTGTATTGATATAGCAATTAATTCTCTTGTTTCAGAGGTGCAGCAGCCCTTCTTCTCCCACTGGTACACTCTCCCCTACAGGGTTTGCTGGACCCCTCCTTGTTTTTGATGACCACCAAGGTCAGTGGTTGAGAAGAAGAAGGCTTGATGGGGCTATAAACCGCGTACCAGTCGGATTCTACCAGAGAGTATGGAACGTTCTGCAAAAGGTACAACTAATATCAACTTCATAATATATTAAAAGATAAGTATCTTCTATTAATGTGCTTTTATACAGCCAGTAGGGATGCACCAAATCCACTATTTTGGATTCAGCCGAACCCCCGAATCCTTCCCGGAATGATTTGGCCGAATACCGAACCCAAATCCTAATTTGCACATGCAAATTAGAGATGGGAAGCGGAAACCATTTTTTACTTCCATGTTTTGTGACAAAAAGTCACGTGATTTCCCTCCCCGCCCCTAATTTGCATATGCAAATTAGGATTTGGAGTTTATATTTGAAAAGAACATTAGTTTCCACCTTACTTAAGCTGGCATATAGTGTAGCTCAGAACCTGGAAAGAGGAAATTCCTGTTGATTTGTTGCTTTTACTTGTTTTTCCTCTAATATGTCCCTTTCTCACCTAGTGCCATGGTTTATCAATTGATGGGTATGTTCTTCCTTCCTCGAGCACACGAGAGGTAATAACTTTTACCATGTGTTACTTTACAGTTTTATGTATAAAGACTATATGCTAAATCTAGCTATAGAGACCTGGTTTTAAGAGCTACTGAAGCTCTGGTTGAAATAAAGCATGTGTCCCTGATATTTACTTATTTGGGCCCTGTCGTAGTAGAAAATAGGTCACATTGTTTTCTGTGGCCCTGAACACATAGGTGCATCTGTGAGGGTAAGGCCTGTCTGAAATAAAAGTGTCCAGATCTGCTTGTCTGTGAGGTCATCAAACCTACAGATCTTTGCTTGATTTGGACACCCACATGCTGGGCAAATACAGCTGATCCATTTGTTGTCCCTAGAGCCAACAATCAAATCATCCATTGGGGCCTATGGAGACCTGGTTGATGAGCACATCAACACTTTCATGTAGTCTTCATCTAATGGGACTCCCTAGGGCCAGCAACCAGATCAGCCCAATTTGTCTCACCATGTGGGTGATTTTTAAACTTGCCTGCCAATTTTCATAGCTATGTGAGCTTCTCTGAAAGGAGTATATTCAGTCAAAGAAACCTTTAGTCTATGTTTGTGACTCTATGCCTGGCTATATCTGTACAACAGTGATCCCCAACCAGTAGCTCATGTGTAACATGTTGCTCTCCAACCCCTTGGATGTTGCTCCCAGTGGTCTCAAAGCAGGTGCTTATTTTTCAAAGGCAAATTTTTCAGAGGCACATTTTGGTTGCCTAAAAACCAGGTGCACTGCCTCAGTTTAGGTTGACCTCAATGTAGGTTGACAATCCACATAGGGGCTACCAAATGGCCAATCACAGCCCTTATTTGGCACCCCAAGAACATTTTTCATGCTTGTGTTGCTTGTGTTGCTTTTTCTTCTGAATGTTGCTCATGGGTTCAAAAGGTTGGGATCCCTGCTGTAGTATAGGTACATTGTGGTATATCTGTTGCTTAATTACACTTATTTCTTATTGTGGCAGATGACTGCTTGTGAGATCAAGTTTGCTGTCCAAGTGGAATCTGTTCTAAATCATGTGCCCCAGCCTGAATACAGGCAGCTGCTGGTGGAAGCTATAAATGTGCTCACCTTGGTGTCTGACTTGGAAATGGATAACATTGGTAGCATTATCTACGTGGACCGCATTGTGCACTTGGCCAATGACCTCTTCCTTCAGGACCAGGTATTACACAATAGGGGCAAATTATATGTTTTTTAATGCAATCAAACAATAAACACAATTTGTCTTATTAACATTTAAGAATATTGTGGTTGTTACGTATGATCTGGGGGTCTCGTATCTGCCCAGTCCACTATACTTCTTTGGGAAATGCAGAGCAGCATAGTGGGATTGGTGGCCTCCATGTTTGGCCTTGTCACATTCAGTGCACAGGGCAAGGGCTGCACAGGGGGACTATGGGTTGGAGGCACATGCATAGGGCATAAAGGTGGGTGCTGGGCACATACCTCTTTTGTCTACCTAACCCTGTTCCATGCCCATGTCTCCCTCTGAAGAGAGGAATTATAAGCTCTGGTGCCCCTGCTTGACATCACAGGTTGTGCACATGCTGCTTTACGGAGGCATGCATAAGGGGGGTGAGGTGGCCCTCCTGGTAGCCTAGGGTTCCTGGCCGCCTTGGTCCGGCTCTGGCACAAGGAATGCCAACCAGGAGCATATACTCTAGAAGTCAGGAAGCCATACACTGTCAATAGACCCGCTGTTCATGTCACCAGCCTTAAGAACAGCTCACAAAATATACATTTCATTTTGAATTGGTTCCCCAGACCTGGGGCGCTGAGCAAATGATCTGAGATACCTGCTTTAGGCCTAGCAATGGCAAAAAAAATGCTCATGCTAAACTGCAACCTTTTTAGATTAAAGTTTTGTAATTTTTTCTTTTTTTAATTTTACAGAAAGCCCTTGGAGCTGCCGATTTCTACCTTGACCAGGATCAGGCTACAGGAATCTGCAACTTCTTCTATGACAGTGCACCAAGTGGAGCCTACGGTACAATGACGTACCTAACCAAAGCTGTGGCCATCTCCTTACAGGATTTTCTACCTAATACTAGTTGTGCAATGCAGTAGCAAATCATAGCCTAGTGTGGCTTGTATTTTATTTATTTTACTTTATGATATATGTTATTTATGTAATATATGTGTTTTTAAAAAAAGAACTAAGTCATTAAGGTAACATTCAGGAGAAAATGTGAGACTCAAAATGTTGTTGTTCTAAAATAAGAGGAACTCTTTTTTTCCTTAAAGTGTGTATAAGATGGATGAATGGATATACTGATATAAATGTCTTATATTATTATTATTTTTATTATTTAAGTAGATCTACCAAAAATATTAGTATAACTAGCAAAATCCACAAAAAATATTACAGTTTAATTATATTACAGGTCAGTTGTAATGAGACTATGGTCAGTAAAGCAAATTCTCTTCAGTTAAACCAGTGAAAGCAACAGTAGGCCTTTTTATTAATAGGAATAGTTAACAATGCTTCTCTTCTCGTTTCCATTTTTTTTTGTGCAGGTTAAAGCGGCGAAATCATTGTTTATATTGATTGTCTTTTAATTTAAAAATATTGAGAAACATATATTAGTGCATGCTTTATTGCCCAGGAAACCTTATTTATCTGGATATTGTGTTTATTTATTTGTAGGAGCAGCCATGATTGCTCTGGCGAGGTGGCCTCAGTCAAAAACTTGGCTTTAGAAATGGATAGTTTGAACAAAGTGTTTCACAAACATTTTTTTGTCAGTATAATGTCTCATTAAGACTAATGCTGCACACACACACCTTTTTCAGGGCATCACTTGAAATTCTCTGGCAGCAACAACTGATCCTTAACCCTTTAAAAGCCCTGCGCCTTTTTATTGGAAAACAAAAAAACTGTGTGGCAATGGTTCAGGTGCTAAACTGTACAAGTGTGTCATTAAATTAGGGATGCACCGAATCCAGGATTCGGTTCGGGATTAGGCCAGGATTCAGCCTTTATCAGCAGGATTCGGACAAATCCTTCTGCCCGGTGAACCGTATCTGAACCCTAATTTGCATATGCAAATTAGGGGAGGGAAATCAAGTGACTTTTTTGTCACAAGACATGGAAGTAAAAAATGTTTTCTCCTTCTCACCCCTAATTTGCATATGCAAATTTGGATTCGGCATGGTATTCAGCTAAATCTTTTGCGAAGGATTCAGGGGTTCGGCTGAATTCAAAATAGTGGATTCGGTGCATCCCTACATTAAATGGGCACAATCTATGTTGTAAACAGCTGGGTAGAACTCTGATAGCAAATGGGATATGAGGTTGTCCTTATAGTAGTCGTCTGTGTATTTAGTGCTTCTCAACGAGCCACAGACCCCGTGCCAGAATGCAAAAGTTCCAAGTAAAGAAGAGAATAGCCAGAGAGCAGATCTTCATTGCTTTTAAAGGTTTTCATTTTATGTTGCAGAAAATCCTGCACAACATTTTTCGGGTACAACAGCCTTCATTCATGCACCTGATGAAGGCCGCTGTAGCCGAAACATGTTTCGCAGGATTTTCTGCAAAAGAAAATGAAAACCGTTTAAAGCAATGAAGGTGTGCTCACCGACTATTCTATTCTTTACTTAGCACTCTGATAGGGTTGCCACTAGGGATGGGCGAATTTGACCCGTTTCGCTTCGCCAAAAATTTGCTGCCGGCGAAATGACGCTGACACCCATTTAAAGTGGACCCGTCATCCAGACACAAAAATCTGTATAATAAAAGTCCTTTTCAAATTAAACATGAAATCCAATTTCTATTTTTTTATTAAAGCATTCATAGCTGTTGTAAACTCATTTAAAAATCTTAGCTGTCAATCAAATATTGTCTGCCCCGCCTCTATGCCTAGGCATAGAGGCGGGGCAGACAATTACTTTCACTTTCCATTCAGCACTTCCTAGATGTCACTGCTCTCCCCACATTCCTCCCGTTCTCTTCACCATTTAATTGTGTAGCCAGGGCATGGGGATGGACATCAGGTCCCCCATTCTGGTGCACAAACAAGATTCTGAGATGATACAAGGCTTGTCTTAATAACAGTGTCCACAAAATGGCTCCTGCCTGCTTGTTATAATTATGAATTCCCAGACTGAACGAAACAAGATTCAAATAATTTATATAGTGTAATTAAAGTTCATTTTGCTTGACTAATGTGATAAAATAAGATTTTGAATAATTTTTTTCGGTGACGGGTCCACTTTAAGTCTATGGGCGTCAAAATTTTTGCCACCTTTCTGGAAAAAAATATCGGCCTTTCTGTATTCTTGCCGTTTTTTCCTATTAATAACATTGGCATCAAGCATCATTTTTACCTGGCAGGTGACAACCCTACACCCTAAATCTTTATCTGCTGATTGAGAGAAGCAACACCTTCCTTTTCAGAGAACCACATTTCCAGAGTTTGTCATTTTAGAGACCTTTCTGTTATGCAAATAACAGGTTCCCGCACTCTATAAACACAGATAATAATACACTTTCCCAGGCACATTTTCTCGGTTCACTGGGGAATTCAGTTCTTTTTCAGGTGCTTTAAAGTACCCAGCTCCTGATCTAAGTCCGTTAAAGTGGGCTCTAGTTCTAATCTGTGCAATTCTTCACCTTTTGAACCTTTGAAACAGAAGTCAGAAAGAACACTGTTATGTATTCATAGTGCAGCAGCTGCAAAACAAAGAGACAGGACAGGATAATTCTGCTTTTATCTAGGGTTTAAGGGAACACAGACATTATTCTAACAAACAGTACTGTTTTAAATATAAAATACTCCTCTTTTAAAGGAATGCTGTTATCAACAGTTTGCTGCTAAATCTAAGACGCATTTAGTTAGAAATAATATTTCAACCTATTCAGACTATACTGTCTATATATATATATTTATGTATAAATGTCTGCTCCAGACTGAACGAAGGCTGCCTGTACTAAAGCTTTTTATATTTACCATAACAAAGCTCTCAAGGCATTAGTTGCTTTCTGAGACCAGAATAATCAAGGAAATATACTCAAAACGAATCACAGATCGTGCTCTCATATTAGAATGTATTTACCAGACCAATTTATGCCATGCTTGATGTCTTATAAAACAAACTACAGTGACACGTGATTGTGCATGAAGATTCTGTACAAAGCTGGGCTGCAGATCATTGGAATGCAGAAAGAATGTATTTATTATAATGGTTTCTTTTCAAAGATTCATTTTACATTTGCACAGTGAAGTAGGAAATTGGTATTTATTGCCATTTCAAGGAGATATATAAAGTAAACATAAGTTCTGCTGTATTTAATAAAAGATTAATTAATAAGCCTTGTCAAATTATTTAACTAATATATTTTATACCCTTCTGGGTATCTGGGTAAAAAAAATCTATAAATAAGGTAAGGAAGGGAAAATTGCACTAATAGCATATGTTTTCTTTGCAAAGATATTTTGTTAGGCTACTTACATACAGTATACTGCTTTGCCATCTGTTGGCAGACATATTAAGTGCAGAGTGCAGATTTGCATTAAAAACAGGGATGGGGGGTCATACTCTGCCCCTTTTCTGCTGCACAAATCGGGACTGCCTTCTTTGAGACACTTGTGGTGCTAATGGGGTCTCTGATGGCAATCATGGTAAGCAACTCATGCAGCTGTCCAGGGAAGGAAAAGATGAACCATTGTACTGACATGGAATTTTGGTCTGCTGGCTGTGTGGACAAGATGGATTCCTGAAGCCTAAAGCTGGCCATAGACGCAAAGATCCGACCGTACGAAACGAGGATTCGTACGATCGGATCTTTGCGTCTATGGCCAGCTTGTGTGGAGAGTGCCGACATTTTTCATCCGGCGGAGATTGGTCGTTTGGTCGGACAGGTTAAAAGATTTCTGTCGGCTGCAGGTAATATCTCTGCGTGTATTGCCGATCGTACGATTTTCAGTGGGGGACTGTCACTAGCTTGGGTCGGACATAACTTTCGTACGATTGCTGTCAGGGGCAGAACATCGACTGATCTGTTCTTTTTCTACTTTATTTGATCTGAATGGTTAATGATCGGGAGATGGGGAAGCCCAATCGTACGATGATTCGAACAATCGGATCTTTGCATCTATGGCCAGCAGCATCTCTGGTCATTCTAACTCTAAAGTAAGTTATAAAGCAGACACTATTGAGAGTGCTTCTTGTTATTTGCCACTCTTTTACTCATAATGCAAAGTTTTATGCCTGCCAAAAGTCACATAGCACGTATTCCACACCAATAACACACCGATTTTTTTTTTGTATGATTTTCAGATTTTTACATTTGATAAATACATAGTTACAAAGTTAAATTGGGTTGAAAAAAGACAAAGTCCATCAAGTTCAACCCCTCCAAATGAAAACCCAGCATCCATACACACACCCCTCCCTACTTATAATTAAATTCTATATACCCATATCTATACTAACTATAGAGTTTAGTATCACAATAGCCTTTGATATTATGTCTGTCCAAAAAATCATCCAAGCCATTCACTGAATCAGCATCACAACATCACCCGGCAGTGCATTCCACAACCTCACTGTCCTGACTGTGAAGAACCCCCTACGTTGCTTCAAATGAAAGTTCTTTTCTTCTAGTCTAAAGGGGTGGCCTCTGGTACGGTGATCCACTTTATGGGTAAAAAGGTCCCTTGCTATTTGTCTATAATGTCCTCTAATGTACTTGTAAAGTGTAATCATGTCCCCTCGCAAGTGCCTTTTTTCCAGAGAAAACAACCCCAACCTTGACAGTCTACCCTCATAATTTAAGTCTTCCATCCCTCTAACCAATTTAGTTGCACTTAGTCTCTGCACTCTCTCCAGCTCATTTATATCCCTCTTATGGACTGGAGTCCAAAACTGCACTGCATACTCCAGATGGGCCTCACCAGGGACCTATAAAGAGGCATAATTATGTTTTTATCCCTTGAGTTAATGCCCTTTTTTATGCAAGACAGACCTTTATTTGCTTTAGTAGCCACAGAATGACACTACAAAGACCCTAGATCCTTCTCATTTAAGAAACTCCCAACACACTGCCATTTAGTGTATAACTTGCATTTATATTATTTTTGCCAAAGTGCATAACCTTGCATTTATCAACATTGAACCTCATTTTCCAGTTTGCTGAAATACAGTATATAAGACTCATGTAAAATGTCGGCTGGACACCCACGAGACTGACTGCCATGCACATTTTGCATGGGTTTGGGTTGAGCTCTTTTTCTGCTCTCCCTGACCTTACCACCTGGCTTTCGGCTGCCTCGATTTCAGCACACCTGCCTGACCCCCCCTCTTATGTGATGTCAGAGATAAGCAGGTCTATCAATAGAGGTGCCGCTTGGGTTAATTGCAGGTTATGAGCAGGCGGTTAGGGTCGGGTGCGGGTTGTGAGTGGATGGGTGAAGGTCGGGTACAGGTCGAATTTTTGTTGACCCCCACATCACTGCTGCATGAACATTTGTAAAAGATGTTTACTGCTGTAAACTCCCACTACCATAAAGATTAGATATACTGTATCTAGGGATGCACCGAATCCACTATTTAAGGATTTGCCCGAAATTCTTTATAAGATTCGACCAAATACTGAGTCCGAATCTTATTTTGCATATGGAAACGAGGGGTCAAAATTTTTTCACTTACATGTTGTGTGATGAACAGTCACTTGGATTTGACTGAATCCAAATCCTGCTGATAAAGGCAGAATCCTAATTGAATCCTGGATTCATTGCATCCCTAACATTACATACAGTGACAGTGCTGACAGCAGTTTGTATGAAATATGAACAAGTAGACAAATGTGGGCAATTTTTGTCTGGGTCTCAGGTGTGAACAGTACAGGGTTTTAGGGCTGTGAACAATAGAGGTGTCACAGGTGTGAACGATATGGGGTTTTACAGTCTGAATTTGAGGTTTAAACAATGCAGGGGCCAGTTAATCTCTGTACTGATACCTTTTAAATCTTACACAGGCAAGCAGGCAGACTTTCAAGTGGGGGGCCACACAAGGGGGTCACGGGCCACATGCGGCCCACAGGCCACAAATTGGACAGCCCTGATTTAGAAGATGTTGTTGAACCTGTTGACTCTCCCTGGTTTCAAGCATTCAGAGACATAATACATAGAATATACATTCAAAATTAACTTATACATTATGACTGTACATGTTTATGCATTAAATGGCATTGTACATAGTGAATGGGAGCAGTGTCCGACTTGGATGCACTTCAGAAAACCTTGGACCTTAGGCCTGCTCTCCAAACTCTTCATCCTTCTCCCCTTAGTCAACCTATTTATTCTCCTAGTCTGTTTTCTTTACATACTACAGTATATTTCCTTCTGTTTCTCCCCTTTGTTCTCC
Organism: Xenopus laevis; assembly: GCF_017654675.1. Classification (NCBI taxonomy): domain Eukaryota; kingdom Metazoa; phylum Chordata; class Amphibia; order Anura; family Pipidae; genus Xenopus; species Xenopus laevis. The sequence goes on along the minus strand of NC_054374.1, from coordinate 35,690,172 downwards.
CACAGCAGGGGTCCCCAACTTTTCTGAACCGTGAGCAACATTCAAATATGAAAAAAGAAATGGGGAGTAACACAAGCATGAAAAAAGTCCCTGGGGGTGCCAAATAAGGGCTGTGATTGGCTATTTGGTTGCTCGTATGTGGACTGGCAGCCTACAGGAGACTTTTTTTGGCAGTACCCTCTGGTTTTTATGCAACTTGCCTCCAAGCCTGAAAAATAAGCAACTTCTTTGAGGTCACTGGGAGCAACAACCTAAGGGATTGGTGAGCAACCTATTGCTCACAAACCACTGGTTGAGGATCACTGTCCTACAGAAACAGGGCATGACCATTAAATAGGCCAAATGGTTAGTAGCAGGAGGGGCTATTGATGCCTTGAAATTTCAAAAAAATCCCACAAGCATGCTATTATGATAAAAAAAATATTTTTATTTAATAATTTTTAAAATATCAAGCAATCCCCACATGGAGCCCAACATGTTTCATGCTTACCTAGCACTTAGTCATAGGCAATCCACTGATGCCTTGGCCCACTGATAGTTCTCCTGATATCCGGTGGACCAGTCCGATACTAAATGGAAGAAACTGTATAAGGGATACACGTCCTTCCACCTTTTGCCAGGGAGAAGCCTTTCCAACAGCTGCACTGGTAAGATCCAAACGTGTTGGTACTGATTTGCTCACACAGTTGCATCTCATTGCTGCATTTGTTTATGTCAGCATGAGAGAAGATATATTATAGGTTAAGAAAGCCATAATAACACTTTCTCCATTTTTGTGATAAATAAAAATAAATAAAAAAAGTTGTATAATAATCAGCTATTAATTTGGTATTTACAGTAGAAACATTATTTAAAATCAGGGGAATGTGCCCATTGAAATGCATTATAAATTGGTGGGATCATAAATAAAAATTGTAAAATGTGGGGAAACTTAAAATCAGGGTACTTAAAATCTAGGGGTTCACTGTATTTTAATATTTTGCAGAAAAACCTTTTATGAGGATTGCAAATTATTTCTATGCGATTTGTATGAAATTCTAAGCAATTTTACTAAGAGTATGCAAACTCAGGAACTGATTTACTTAGACCACTGGCAAAACCCATAAAATCCAAAGGAAGTGGATGGGTCTTTCATTGATGGAAGGTGAATCTGCATCATGTAGAATAGATTGGTTGTCACCACAGGGGTAACTGCAGATGAAGCAGACCCTGTGGTTGCAGAGGGCCCCAGAAGGCACCATGAGCCCCAAATAATTAGCTATTTCTATTGGTAGAACAACAACCTCTGGATATGTTTGGGGCCCTAAAATGAATTTGCTGTGGGGCCCAGTAACGTCAAGTTACATCACTGGTTGTCACACATATACAGATACCTTTAAAATAATTGCTGTTTTTTTTAATGAATGGATAGCGGAGAGCTGCTTACAATGTTGTTATCATTGATATGGATAAATGTTATTTTTGGGTTTGCATTCCCTTTAATTGAACATGGTATGGGTTCTGTTGTAACTAGATATTTATGTTATTAAAGATGCAGTAAAATATAGGCATAATGTAATTTGTATAATGTACCACTTATATATATACTTAGAAATGACAATAGGATCTGTGTTGGATTAATGACATGTGGTGCCCCTTGGCCTTACCTGTCTTCTTCTCCCAGCAGGTCCCCCAACCGGACCCAGCAGTGCAAATAAAAATAAATGTTGAAAGCAAGAAAATACAAATAATAATTGGAAAAAAAGCTAGATGGGCCCCTGATCACACTGGGCTCCTAGCCTATAGCCTAGGGTAGTGTGTGCCTTAATCCACCCCTGATTTGTTGTGCAGGTAAAAATGCATTCGTTGTGAACATGCAAAATTATGCAAATATTTATCTCACAAAATCAAAAAATCAGACCAGTCTACATCCTACACTTCGAGGGGGGAGGGTTAGTGGAAGCACTCTTAAGGCTAAATCAAAATATATTTAAGTATAATGGAAGTGCTACTTTCAATGCACTTCCCTGGTCCCCTGTCTCATAAGTAATTCAATATAAATGCAAATTCATGTGTTTACAAAACAGGGGTTTTTAGTTACAAAGTTATGATCATAAAGTTGAAAAGCCACCATACCACATCAAGGTAAACCCCATATGGCGGTCCCTAACTTGCTTAACTCAGGTCACAGCATAAAAAGACTTAATTCTCTGCATAATAGCATTACCTGTACACAGTGTGTGTTGAACATTGGTTTCAATCTGAAAGCTAAATCCTCCCTGGCCAATAAGGGCTTTTAAGAGAGAGAGATTGCTCAAACCAACGCCCATATTTAAAAGCATAGGACCACCATTAGTATAAAGGGGTGGGTATGGGGTGCTATTAAAAACCACATAGAGCTGAGCCACAGCTTCAGGCGAATACACAATTCGAGGGGGGGGGGGTTTAATGCTATTATGCAGAGAAGTATCTTTTTATATTATGACCTGAGTTAAGTAAGTTAGGGACCGCCATATGGGGTTTACCTTGACATGGTATGGTGGCTTTTCAACTTTATGATCATAACTTTGTAACGAAAAAACCCTGTTTTGTAAACATATGCATTTGCATTTATATTAAATTACTTATGAGACAGGGGACCAGGGAAGTGCATTGTAAGTAGCACTTCCATCATACTTATATATATTTTGATTTAGCCTTAACAGTGCCTCACTAACCCCCCCCCCCTGAATTTTGTACATCCTACACTTGCCACATTTTCTAAGTATTAATGAGCAATTTTTTTTGCCAGGCATGGATTCATAGCACAATTATGTTTCTCTTCCATCAGCAAATTTTTCAGTGAAACCACAGCAAATTCTTGCCATAAAAATTTATGGCAGAACAAACGACACGAGAAAAATGCAACCATTCAACCAGTATTCCACTTCACGAACCTCTTGGAGACGGTTAAAATTCAAAAAGCTTTATTCCACGCAGGATAAAACGTCTTTTTGTGTGCAAACACATGTAATCATATGATTAAAAGAAAAGCGTGAAGTGGGCGCTCAAAATTGGAATACTGGTTGAACGACTTCTCCCCTTGCTGTGGGGTCGGGGCTAAAGCACCTGAACCACTTCCTCCATTTGGTGAGCGTCTAAATGTAGAATAATTGATGCCCAAAATCGTTCGATTTGAAGGATTTAATCGTTTGATCGAACGATTTTACTTCCACCGCAAATGGCCAAATTTGATGTAAAAAAACATTGACTTTGATATTCGAAGTATTCCAATTCGATGGTCGAATTTTGAAGTATATTTACTTTCGAAATTCGACCCTTGATAAATCTGCCCCTAAATGTTATATTTAAAAAAACAACAGAAAAGGGAATGTACAGACCTTCACAAACAGGTGTGACTCCAGTCCACATGCCATTTTCCAAGCAGAAACTAAACACATCGCCCTGAGACATAGTATTTCCACTCGAGTATTGAATGTAGTACTGATACTGGTATGGGGATGGATCAGTCATGGTGAGAAATCGGACTGTCCCATGCAGTGTCGGACTGGCCCATAGGGATACCAGGAAAAGTCCCAGTGGGCCCAGGTGTCAGAGGGCCCTCATGCTGCTAAACATTTGGCCTATTTCATGGTCATTCCCTATTTGTATGAGAACAAAGAGGCTAAATAGCTGGAAAAATAGAGTATAGTATGTGAAGAAAAGAGACTAGGAGAAAAAATCGAGTGAGGAGAGGAAGAAAAATAATACTAAGAGGGGGGCCTCTGGTCTAAGATTAAGTGGTGGGCCCCTGGTCAAAGGTTTTTGGTGGGTCCCTGGTGTCCCAGTTCGACACTGGTCCCATGTGTGGGAACAGGTGGGTATGCGCATTGTTCTCCTTCTGAAATATTTCCTTTGGGAACCAGAATGCAAATAACGAATAGCTTTGGCAAGAGTGGTGGCAACTTTTGGGGCTTTGGATTCCGTTTCAGTTTTGTATGTTTGCACATTTTTTGTGGTTTGCATTACTGTGGTTTTGTAGAGTACACTGTGCTGAGGTACACTATAGTTGGAGCTTCCTTCAAGTAGTTTTTGCCTTAAGGTTACTCCCAAGTTGTCCACATTACTGCTGATTTTTTAGTTGAAGTCTCTTTTGCTTGCTCTGGCATCAAACTATCAGAGGAACCTCCTGAAGAATGAAAGTTGAGTAGCTGATAGAGCCTGAGTATGGACTGTGTTTAGCACTGGTGCATATTTGCTTGTTGAGAAGTTATCTTCATCTGGCAGGTTGTTTATTAAACTGGGATGGTGCTACTATATGATAAAGGAAAACTTGTTCGGCCAAGAATATGTTTCATCTCCAGAGTTGATGTATTAGCAGTAATTTCTGGTACCCCAATCAATATTATATTATTTGAAAAATGCATATACTGTAAGAATTTTTAGATTGTGTTGCATTTATATTGGTTTGGCTTCTATCATTCACCATTCTTTTTATAACTGAACTTTTAAACCTTGATTGTAAGCTCTGAGTTGTCTCGGGAGCGCTGTCTGGTATAGTTGTTGAAGTCAATGCTTAATCAGAGTTTAGAAATATTCTTGTGGTATGTGCCCCACATGGTGACAACGATGATGAGCCAAACATGTAACTGTTGTTCTTAAAGGGCATGTAAAGTCTAAAATAGAATAATACTAGAAATGCTGTATTTTGTATATTAAATATAAACATGAACTTACTGCACCACAAGCCTAATCAAACAAATATGCTTTCAAAGTTGGCCACAGGGGGTCACCATCTTGTAACTTTGTTAAATATCTTTGCAAGACTAAGACTGTGCACATGCTCAGTGTGGTCTGGGCGGCTTAGGGATCATCATAAACGGTATGGATCCTGGGGTGATACCTGTTATATTAGAGAGTGATCTTGGAGGCTTGTATGGTCCACAAGAGTGATTTCCTGGACAGCATATTTAAGACCCTTTTAAGGTTTTGGTGGGCCCTGGACAAAGAACTTGCAATCGAAGAAATTGACGAGCATCATCCGTAGGAGAAGAAGGCACTCTCCCTCCATAGAAACGCTTTCACTTACCTGCCATTCGGTGAGTACAACCGCTCTTAGAGCACTTCCTGAGAATTCCGGCCGTATTACACTGGTGCAGCTGTCTGTTACAGGTACACTCTGAGGACTGCATTATCTGACCAGAATCAGAGATTCTCGTTGCAATCCTTACATCGCAACAGGCCCGGACTGGCAATCTGTGGGTTCTGGCAAATGCCAGAGGGGCTGCTATAAGGTGCCATAGAAAGTCACTATTTAGTTGGCTGGTGGGGGCTGTTTGGGTCTCTGTGTGGGCTGATTGGGCCTCTTTGTACCTGAAATGCCAGGGCCTATTTCAATTCTCAGTCCGGACCTGCATCGCAACCTTGTGAGTAGATCCAATTAGCAGATACCATCTTAAAGGAAACTGTAATACACTATATACATCCTTTATTTTTATTTAGATAAGTTGGGACATAATATCCACTCAGCGCACCAAACCTAACTACATCATCATAAACAAAGCTGCTTGAGTTCTGCATGGCTGGGAAGTAAGGCTGGGGCTCCCCCTGCTGTTTATAAATATGATTGTTTCCCTGCTCAGCAGTTAGGGACCATCTGACAATTCCTATCCACAGCAGTAAATGAAGGGAGAATTTCACTGCATACAGTCAGGTTTCTTCTACACATTTTTTAATAATGTAAAAGTATATTCGAGATAGGTTTCTTTTATTATTAAAGAAAGTAAAAATGGGATTTTATTTTTTGCCTTTACATGCCCTTTAAGGATTGAGCCATCAGAGAAAACTGCTGAAGAACAAAATGTGATAGAGCATGCGCTTGGGCAGTGGTTAATGCTGGTGCAGATCCACTTGTAGGAAAATTGCCTTCATCAGACAGATTCTTATCCTTGATTGAACTGCTGCTGGTACTACTATATGATGACTCAGAGCCTGTTGGTGCAAGAATTTCCCTCTGTTTCAAAGTGGATGTATCTGGTATCACAGTCATTATTATTTTATTGAGAAAAGGCATAAAGGAAATATTAGATGATGTTGCATCTGAACTTTTAAATCTTGATTGTTAACTCTCAGTTGTCTTAGTAGCATTGTTTGCTGTAGTTGTTGAAGTGAGCCCTGTATCAGAGTTTAAAAATGTTCTTGTGGTATGTGTCAAATGTAATAATTCCACCGCACACCTGTAGTTTACATGAACTGCAGTGGTGGTGCTGGTCCTCTGTAGACCCAGCTGGGTCCCGTGGCAACTGCAAACGTTTGGAAACAGATCCGCACACACGGCATTATGCAGTCGGGGAATTGACCCCTTTTATTATGCCACCAGTAATATCCTTCATCAGGATATAATTCCAAGTGCACAACCCTATTTAAACCTAAAAAGCCCCATCCCATTTCCCATCATCATGCAGTCCAAAAGGTATTTTGGACTGCATATAAAAAATAATATAACAATTCAATTGTCCAATTCAAGCATCAGCATTAATGTGTGTCTGAATGTCCCAAGAAAAAGTCCACATTTGTTATAACATTACATTGTCAGTGAGGAAAAAAGTTACATTATTTGATACCACAACAATAGTGACGGAAATAGTTAAATTATTTATACCTCACTGCATTTATGGTGTAAAGAAACATAGTTACATAATTCTGTGTGTGCGGATCTGTTTACAAATGTTTGCCCTTGTGGTATATGTCTCATATGATGACAATGGACTAAACATATTATACTGTTGTTTTTAATCATTAAATGATCATGATTAGTTTCATCATAAGCTGTTCCAAAGAACTGATCTTTGGATTTGAGGCTTGGCGCAGCAATGGTAGTTGCAGGTGACAATTGCTTGGACTATGTAGGGCAGTGATTCCCAACCAGTAGCTCGTGAGTAACATGTTGCTCACCAATCCCTTGGATGTTGCTCCCAGTGGCCTCAAAGCAGGTGATTATTTTTTGAATTCCAGGCTTGGAGGCAAGTTTTGGTTGTATAAAAACCAGGTGTACTTCCAAGTAGAGCCTCTAGTACATATAGAGGCTACCAAACATATTGCATTATAATGTTGCTCTCCAACTTTTTCTATATTTATATGTGGCTCACTGGTGAGAAAGTTTGGGGGACCCCTGGTCTACAGAAATATTTTCATTTTTGACCCATTCACCAGTTCTTGGTTTGTTTGGCTGTGATTAACAATATTAGCAGAAATGGTTATCAGATGTTGACTGCTTTGTCTATCCTTTGGGATTATGTGGTTAGTAGCATAGGGATTAAGCATTATGGAAGTGATTGTACTATTTCCTGCTTTCAGGCGTGAGATGATATTTTGCTCAGTATTAGAGTAACCAGTAGTCTTCCTTAAAGGAGAAGGAAACCCAGTGGGCGCAAAAACCCTCAACCCCTCCCCTGTGTTGCTTCCCCTCCCTCCTCCCCCCTGGCCTACCTGTCCCGCTGGCCAAATGCCCCTAACTTGTTACTTACCCTTCTGCGCAGGTCCAGTCTACGGAGTTCACCGACGCCATCTTCTTCCAAGCGATCTTCTTCCTGCTTTGACCGGCGCATGCGCAGTAGGAGCATTTTGCCGGTACCGATCTACTGCGCATGCGCCAAAAGTCACGAAATGAAATTGGAAAACTTAGTGATTTTGGCGCATGCGCAGTAGATCCGTACCGGCGTAATGCTCCTACTGCGCATGCGCCAAAACGCCGGTCAAAGCAGGAAGAAGATCGCGTGGAAGAAGATGGCGTCTGTGAACTCCGTGGACTGTACCTGCGCAGAAGGGTAAGTAACAAGTTAGGGGCATTTGCCCAGCGGGACAGGTAGGACAGGGGGGAGGAGGGAGGAGAAGCAACACGGGGGGAGGGGTTTTGTGCCCACTGGGTTTCCTTCTCCTTTAAGTTTCACTTACCCCCCACCATAAGCTTCTTATTGGTGATTACAGCTTTATCTCTCGTACTCATCATATCGTACTCTGTGAGAAATATACTAATTAATTTAAAGAAATATACTAATTAATTTAAACTGTAGAACAAACCTATAAAATCACAGCAATAAACTGGGTATCCATTTTATTAGGACATACAAATATCCAAATGTTGCGCCAGATTTTACATATAGGGGCAGGGGCACACGGGCAGATTCGGGGAGATTTTGTCGCGTGGCAACTAATCGCCTCTTCTTCGGGCCGACAATCTCCCCGAACTGCCTTCCGTCTGCTATAATGAGAAAACGCCAGAGCAATGGCACTCGCGGCGCTTCGATTTCCGAAGTCGTCTGAAATTGCCTCACGAGGAAACTTCGGAAATCGAAATGCTGCGAGTGCATTGCAGGAGGCGATGGTTCATTTTAGCAGGTGGAAGGCAGTTTGGGGAGATCGTCTCCCCAAAGAGGCGATTAGTCGCCAGGCGACTAAATCTCCCCCCCCGTTTGCCCCTGCTCTAGTGAAGGAAAAAGAGTGAGAGCTGACTAGAAACTTCTGCTACACACAACAAACAGGAAGTGGTTTTCTAGTGTGTAGTAATCACCTCACACAATTATAGGATCCATTTTTTGGGGGTAAAAAAACGTAGAAACTCTTATTATAGATATTTCCACTGCGTACATTAAGGTTGTCTAGCCTTCCACCTTCTTGTTCTGAATATGATCATTCACTTTCATAGCTAATCCCAGAACCTTAGTGTGCTCTAATCGGCGGATGTATACAGGGTTACGTTACAGTTGTCATTTCACACACACTGTGCGGCCAGGTGGAATTATTCCGCTCTCCTGCGGAATGGTACATTTGTACTTGTGTGGTTTGTACATTATTGTGTTAGGGAACGTTTGGGTTTCAGCCACGTCGTGGGATAGAGAATAATTGTTTTTTGAGTTTAGGAGAAGCCGTGTCATAATAGAAACAATTCAGACAGTAGTGTAGTGCCTCGTACATCACATACAGCGCGCTAGCGCCACCTGCCGGCAAGTAGAGTAGTAACCTGCCTGTATCGGTAGCCGACTGCGCGTCCCATTGCGGAAGCGATAGAAATAATAGAGAGAGAGAAAAAGGACTCGCTGTGTTCCCTATGGCTCGAATCTAAGCTTGTTGTTGGATGAAGCTGTCGTGGCGCTGCTGATAATCGCACACAGGGAGTTGTAGTGAGGTATAGAATGGCCACTGTGGGAAAATAAAGGTGGAAATAGAACGAGTGTGTTGGTTGGTACTGTCATAGACAGGACGAGGTCTGCTGCAGAATTACATCAACTGGTTCCATAGTGTAGTGGTTATCACGTCTGCTTTACACGCAGAAGGTCCTGGGTTCGAGCCCCAGTGGAACCATGTTTTTTTTTTTTTTTTTTTAAATCGCATTTGAAATCATTGATTAGTATTTTGTTGTGTAAAAAAATCAGTAGCAATCCAGCATGGGACATGGAATGAAACATTCATCGTATCAAATATTTAATGGGGTTGATCACTTTTAGTAAGACGTAGAGAGTGATGTACTGAGACAATTTGCAATTGGTTTTCATTTTCTGAGTTCTTTCGCTTTTTAATCAGCAGCTTTTCAATTTGCATTTTAAGCAAGCTGGTAACTAGGGTCCAAATTACCCTAGCAACCATGCATTGATTTGAATAAGAGACTGGAATATGAATAGGAGAGGCCTGAATAGAGGGATTAGTAATAAAAAGTAACAACAACAATACATTTGTAGCCTTACAGAGTATTTGGGGTTTTTTTTAGAAGGGGGCAGCGACGCCCATTTCAAAGCTGCAAAGAATCATAAGAAAAAGACAAATAACTATAAAACTGTAAAAAAAAATAAACAATGGAAACCAATTGAAAAGTTGTTTAGAATTGGTCGTTCTATAACATGATAAAAGTTAAGGGCATGTAAAGTCTAAAATAGAATAAGGCTAGAAATGCTGTATTTTGTATACTAAATATAAACATGAACTTACTGCACCACAAGCCTAATCAAACAAATAATTTATGCTTTCAAAGTTGGCCACAGGGGTCACCATCTTGTAACTTTGTTAAACATATTTGCAAGACTAAGACTGTGCACATGCTCAGTGTGGTCTGGGCTGCTTAGGGATCGTCATAAACAAAGCTGCTTGAGTTCTGCATGGCTGGGAAGTAAGGCGGGGGCTCCCCCTGCTGTTCATAAGTATGATTGTTTCCCTGCTCAGCAGTTAGGGACCATCTGATAATTCCTATCCACAGCAGTAAATGAAGGGAGAATTTCACTGCATACAGTCAGGTTTCTCATAAAAACGGTACACATTTTTTTATTAAAGTATATTGGCGATAGGTTTTTTTTTCATTAAAGAAAGTAAAAATGTGATTTTATTTTTTTGCCTTTACGTGCCCTTGAAGGAGTTTACCAAAGAAATCCCCACGCCAGGCACTTTCTTACCGGCAGGTGGGGAGTGAAGGACACTGGGGCAGGAAGTGGGGGGGGGGGTTGGAGTGTCCATGCGCCAGGCCCCTCTAAAGGTTTTTTTTGCTGGGGGGCCCAGTGTCGGGTTGTTACAGTGCTGGTGCTTGACATTGTTCTAACTTTCCTCCTGAGCTTTGTACTGGCCTTGTAGTTCTGAAGATTTGTTACCTGTCCCTTTTTCTGACACAACTCTGTTTGTAAACCTGCCAAGCAAGCTCTTGTGGCATGGGCAGACTTTGGCATCAGTAGCCAACTCTGGAGATGTTGGAAGCAGGCCCGGACTGGCAATCTGTGAGTTCTGGCAAATGCCAGAGGGGCTGCTGTAAGATGCCATAGACAGTCACTATGGAGTGTGCTGGTGGGGGATTGGTTGGGCCTCTGTGTATTTAAAATGCCAGGGCCTATTTTGAGTCCCAGTCCAGACCTGGTTGGAAACATACTAGTGCCAAACCCCAGAATCTCAACGTTTGTGGATCGTTGCACTCTAACAGCCTTCTCCTTCTCCTTTCTCATTCAGAGCTAGCAACACTAAATGTATCACATGTGCTCATGTTAAAACAAACACATATATTGCTCTTATTCAATGAGCTATTTTCCTCCAATCTTGTTCCTTACCTTTGTGCAATTTGGCACTCAGCATCTGCTAATTTGTCCCACCTCTTATGAAGAATTACATAGAAGTTTTCCTGTTGATGATGGGGGGAACCCAGGAAGTACAGGTATGGGACCTGTTATCCAGAATGCTCGGGACCTGGGGCTTTCTGGATATCGGATTTTTCCGTAGTTTGGATCTTCATACCTTGTCTACTAGAAAATCATGTAAACATTAAATAAACCCAATAGGCTGGTTTTGCCTCCAATAAGGATTAATTATTTCTTAGTTTGGATCAAGTACAAGTTACTGTTATTGCACAGAAAAAAGAAATCATTTTTAAAATTCTGAATTATTTGATTATAATGGAGTCTATGGGAGACATGCTTTCCATAATTTGGAGCTTTCTGGATAACGGGTTTCCAGATAACGGATCCCATACCTGTACTAACATACTGAACATAGTGGTGGCTCCAGGGTTCCCTCAGAGGGCTGTGTCAATAGCAGGACCAGACTGGTGCCAAAAGGATCACATGCCAATGACATTTTATACGCCAGAAATGACGCCATCCCAACAAGGACATTTAATTTAGCCTCAGATGGCACCCCTAAGTGTACACAGTGGGTACTGTGTACAATTATAGCAGATGTTACATGAAGGACAGTCCCAACAGTTTTTATACACGCGCTCCTTACTTGACTAAATATTCGAAGATAACTCTGCTATTCATAAAAGTTTGCCCCCCCTTCAATTAACTTTTAATATGATGAGGGGAGTGCCATTCTGAGACAATTTGCAATTTGTCTTCATTTTTTATTATTCTTTTTTTTTTTATTATTTGTGTTTTTTTTAATTATTTTAAGTTTTGATCAGCAACTCTCCAGTCTGCAACTTCAGCAGTTATTTGGTTGTTAGTTTCTTCCAAAATACCTTAGTAACCAGGGAGTGGTTTAAATGAGATACTGATAGATGGATAGCACATGCCTAAAGAGAAATATATATGAAATAACAAGTAATTTCAGCAGCTATTTGGTTGTTAGAGTCCAAACTACCTTAGCAATCAGGGAGTGGTTTAAATGAGATACTGGTATATGGATAGCACAGGCCTAAAGAGAATATATATGTAATAAGTAACAAGTATCAATAAAATTGTAGCCTTACAGAGCAATAGCTTTTGGGACCAGTGACTCCCATTTGAAAGCTGGCAACAGTCAAAGGTAAATCATTAAAAAAAACTATAAAAAAATGAAAACCATGTTCCAGGGCCAGACTGGGAGTAAAAAGCAGCCCTGGCAAAAAAAAAAAAAAAAAATCAAAGTAGCCCACATATACTATAAACATAAGGGGCCAAGGTCCCCCCATAAAAGTTAAAAAAAAATGGTGGCCAGGGATAATACAAAAAAAAACACCTTTGATATCTGGTGGGTGGTCTTCTTCCTCCTTGGCTTTTTTGTTCTCCTTTTTGGGAGGCATCAGTTCTCATTCAGCAACTTCTGCTTTGACTCCCATTTGGCTCGTATTTGGTGGCATCGGCTTCCATTTGGCAGCTTTGCATCAGCACCCATTTTGGCAGTTTTGCTTCTGCCTTTTAAAAAATTGAGCAGCCCACTGGGCATTTGCCCAAATGGGTCTGCCTATTACAATGCAGTATCATCTCATAGTTTACCACAAGATGGCAACATTGCCACATGTTACTGATTTGCGTTACACTGCAATGAACAATCATTTCTTCTCCATTATTAAATTATACACAGAAATTCTACACTGCAGAAAACCCAGAAAAGGGCAATTCATTGTATACAATCAACATGACCTGACTAATGCTTTCACTATGTACATTTTTACACAATATAGGCATAATTTACCACAGAAAGTGCTACACCCAAAAACTGGGCACAAAATAAAATATCGACACAAAACTTTGTGTATGCCACTAGATGCAAACCGTGTAGCAACAGGAATACAAAACTTGCACTGGCTTGTAAATCTCGTGCAAGCTACACTTGAAGCATTGTGGGCATCAAGTAGGCCATGGGCTTATACTTATAGTACATACCCCTTACATGCATGTCATTTTGGAGGTACAAATGGCCCATGCTAAGCACACTGGCACTTGAGGCAAGAGACATTAGATGTTACTAGTTTGTGAGTGGCTATATAGTATATTGAAACAAGGCCATGTTTTCTACCTAGCACTTGGGCTTATAGTAAAAATGGCATCCCTATGTCTTTTCTACTTCCCATGCAGTTGTTTTCCTTAGAAATGCTCCTGTGGTGCTGGAGGACCCAAAGAAAATGCCCTCTCTGCCCTACCCTTAAACTAAGTGCCATGAGAAAAAGTCTACTCACGTGACTTCTTGAGTAAGCACAGCACTTTTGCAACCATTAAGTAACAGAACTACAAGAAAAGAAAAATAGTGAGTCCGTTCTCTATATTCTTGTTGGTTCAGTTTAACAGATCTTTATAGTACATCATTTCTTTAACCTTAGGCCTGGAGTTCTGATGGCCACTGCACAACAATATTCAAGGGAACCAAAAATTACTCCATGGATTTGGACAGATTATAACTGCTGTTTTGTAAGATTGTAGCATCACTGCTGGTGTTAGGAGGAGGGTGGCATCATTTGTACTTCTCTGACTTATGGAAGGAAGTTATGGTATGAAGATGCTTTATTTCCTGCTCCAGGAGCACTTATTTCAGTAGACAGTAATAGATATACTATAGTGTGAGCAGCAACATCAAGGATGGATTACTTATTTTTCCACGTGGTAGATTTCCAACCAAAGGCTTTCTCGTATTGGACAATGAGTACCATATTTTTAAGACATTCCCATATCAATAAGCTTTACTTGTGTTAAAGGGCATATAAAGGCAAAAAAATAAAATCCCATTTTTACTTTCTTTAATAAAAAAGAAACCTATCTCCAATATACTTTAATTAAAAAATATGTACCGTTTTTATAAGAAACCTGACTGTATGCAGTGAAATTCTCCCTTCATTTACTGCTGTGGATAGGAATTGTCAGACGGTCCCTAACTGCTGAGCAGGGAAACAATCATACTTATGAACAGCAGGGGGAGCCCCCGCCTTACTTCCCAGCCATGCAGAACTCAAGCAGCTTTGTTTATGACGATCCCTAAGAAGCACAGACCACACTGAGCATGTGCACAGTCTTAGTCTAGCAAAGATGTTTAACAAAGTTACAAGATGGTGACCCCCTGTGGCCACCTTTGAAAGCATAAATTATTTGTTTAATTAGGCTTGTGGTTCAGTAAGTTCATGTTTATATATAAACCTTATATATAGCCTTATTCTATTTTAGACTTTACATGCCCTTTAAGTTCTCAGCCCCTTCCATCAAAAGAACCTAATCACCCTTATGGCAACTAACCTTCTATGACAGTATTCCAAGCTCCTTCTACCTTACTTTTAGCTTTATAAAGCACCAACATGTTTGCAATGATTGTCCATAATTCACATCAATCTCTAAAGGAACAATGTAATGCTCCTACGGCATTTATAGGAAAAGGGATATCCCTATGTGCCAAAATGCATATAATGTAAAGACTTCTAATTAGTAGACCCTTGGGGTCCAAGTGCCAAGCTCCAGACTTCAGCCAGAGAGGGCAAATCACTGTATGCAACAAACTTGAGTAGATGCTATCAGGAAGAAGCCCATGGAGAGGCCAGTGTTAAATAATCACAGTTTATTGAAAAAACATGTCCAGAGGAAACCCACACAGACATAGGATGAACATGCAAACATTTAGCTCTGAATCAAGCTCAGGACTCCAGCACTAATCACAGAGCCAGTATGCAAGACTCCCGGTCCATACAAGGTAGCTGGTCAGCTGTGGGTTTAGATTTGTCTTGCACTTGATCAACTTTTGAGAAGGGTTCCATGGATTACTTTAAAGGGCATGTAAAGGCAAAAAAATAAAATCCCATTTTTACTTTCTTTAAAAAAGAAACCTATCTCCAATATACTTTAATTAAAAAAAATGTGTACTGTTTTTATAAGAAACTTGACTGTATGCAGTGAAATTCTCCCTTCATTTACTGCTGTGGATAGGAATTGTCAGAGGGTCCCTAACTGCTGAGCAGGGAAACAATCATACTTATGAACAGCAGGGGGAGACCCCGCCTTACTTCCCAGCCATGCAGAACTCAAGCAGCTTTGTTTATGACGATCCCTAAGCGGCCCAGACCACTCTGAGCATGTGCACAGTCTTAGTCTTGCAAAGATGTTTAACAAAGTTACAAGATGATAACCCCCTGTAGCCAACTTTGAAAGTATAAAATATTTGTTTGATTAGGCTTGTGGTGCAGTAAGTTCATGTTTATATTTAGTATACAAAATACAGCATTTCTAGCCTTATTCTATTTTAGACTTTACATGTTGTGAGTCACAGCTTCTCCAAGAGACTTGCTTATCATAAATAATTGCAATTATTAATTTGGTTATCTTAAATTGTTACAAATGTATCAAAGTTCAGCTGCTCAGTGTTCTGGGCTCCCTGCCAAAAGTCCGCTTATTTTAATTGTTTCAGAAATGTTGTATCTTTTCTGGCGTCATTGCAGGAGATCAAAGAGAAACTCGGGACAGTTCAGTTAGAAATTTGGGACTGTGGGCTGAGCTGGGAAAATCGGGACTGTCCTGCAGAAAACGGGACAGTTGGGAGGTATGCTATTGGCACATAGAGGTGTGTAACTATGTGTTACTTGACCAATGTATAGCTATTTTAAGGTAGATCCAAACTATTTTCTCCTGCAGTCCAACCACACTATAGGACTGAGGCTAAAAAACAAAATAAAGCATCAACTAAGACACCTACTTTGGGCATGTATATATGAAATTAACATTATCATGTCCTATATATACTGTAGATTTCCAAGTATGGCTAAATATGCTTTAATGCAGACTCTTTTATCTCCACATAGTTGTAGAGTGGATGCTGCTATCCTGCATACCATCACATAGCTACTCCTGTCTCAATAAGTCTTTAGTATATTAATATAGAATGGGTACAATAGGCTGTTGTGGGTGCTGGTAGTTGTAGATCAGAAATATCTGTATTGTTAAGAAGAATAGGCAGCTTGACCATGATATATACCCCCGATATGTAATAGAATTGACAGTAAGCAATACAATAGCTGTTTAGCACTCTGCACATCTTTCTGGCCTTGGTGAAGGAGACAAAAGTTGAATGAAGAAAGGATACATTGTTGGCTGTTAATTCACAGATAAAAAACAATAAGAATGGACTTTGTATGAAGACAGCGTCTAGCAGTCTTTCCCCCGTTTTGTTTGCTTGTCAGTTCTGTCTGATAATATGTCCCGTCTCCCTGATTTTATCTGCTCTTGATTAATCCTGTCTTTCCAATCCTGGGTGCTTTTTTAGTCACTGTCACTAATCTCACTGTATTCTCTGTACCTGCCTGTCACAATCTATTCAGTCACACTGAGATTCGGCACCAGTAAATGCCTAGGGACAATGCTATCATGCATAGACACCTCCCAATTTCCTCTCTGCCAGACCAAGAACAGTGCAGTATATCCCATATATATATATATATATATATATATATATATATATCTATATATATATATATCTATATATATATATATCTATATATATATATATATATATATATATATATATATATATATATATATATATATATATATATATATATATATATATATACACAGGGCTATATAAATAAATGATGATGATGATATATATATATATTGTGAAATATGATGATTTATATAATTTCAGGAACCATATTATGTTTATAACCACTGATTAGTAGTAAAGTAATAGTAAAGGGTCTGTTAAAGGACTTACATATCAAAATATGTTCAGCATATGGCTTAGGCTTCTACTGCAAATGTGTCCATTCAGTTTATTTTTATTTGTTTGTATTTTTATTAGTATTTTGTGCCTGTGTAAACCTGCATTCTGCATTGCATGAATTTTACAGCATACATGTCAGTGTTACTGATGATATTGAATCATCCTTCCGAGTCCTACCCGATGGCATGGGCTCCGTTGCCCAAGTGTCCCAGGCACAGCCCGCGGACAGCTTGCCGAAGCTAGGGAGCTAGGGCCCACCATCCCCGCCCCCGAAAGGGTTTGGGGTCGTTTGGACTTCCCTTTGCCAAAGCTAGGGGGAGTCCCCGTCTACCCTGGGTTCTGCCGAACTTCCCCCAGGGCGTGTCATGGCCTGCGAGTCCAGCCAAAGGGACTAGGACTCCATCCAGGGTGCTCAAACCAAACATGAAAAGGGTGCTGGAGAGAGCGGTGCAATGCCATGATTGCCTTGTTAGGGCTCTGGCTGGCGGCCGGCAAAAAGAAAGAAGAGGAAAGGAGTAGTGGAGAGAAGATTCCCCCCCCTAGCCAAGCAGCTGGGGATAAGGGAAGCGAAGCAAGATTAAGCAAGCACGTGTATAATGCAAGACCCAAGAAAAGTGTATCGAGCACTTCTCCATATAGAATCATTGTGCATTGCTTTGGTCCACTTCATCGGCCTATTCCAGTGGATCAAGCGGATCTGACTACACATGATCTTAGTGGCCCAAAGACCAAGTGTTTCCACTTCCTTACATAGGAACATAAGAAGTTACTACAATTGATCTTAGCCAAAAGGCCGAGAAGCGATCTGATGTGTCAGAGGGAAAATGGCCACCGGTGAAAGCAGCTATTTGTTTTAGGAAAATGTGATGGCGCTGGCAAATGGATCTGGAATATGCAGTACAAATTATGTGATTTGGGTGGGGAAGATATGCCCAGCTTATATACATGGTAGGAAAATGTAGGCTTTACATATCCTTTAAATAACAAAGCAGAACAGGACAAGTAAAACTAAAGCTCACCAAAGTGACATTAAGCCACTCTGTCATTCTTAGCAGACACTGGCCTTTCATATTACACAGAGGCCCAAACAGCACCCACCAGCCTAATAAAAAGTGACTGTCTATCCTGCAGCAGCCATTCTAGCTCAGTGTGGGACTGATTCTTAGAAGCATATTTAACAAATGGTGAACATTCACTGATTAAAAAAAATGTGGTGTCATATTATAGTGTGTTATAGAAAATAAATGCAAAGATGTAGTCCTTTATAATGACTGCCCCAAAACCCAACATGCCAGTTCCCTGAAGCCAAGCATTACACATTCCAGGTCACATGGTTACACAGGCACAGAAAGAAAGAGAAAAGAACATGGGTAGAGAAGTAGTCGGCTTCAGCTGCCAACTCCATCATCATCATATTGCGCACACAGAGACAAAAGCGGCAGAGAACACGCTACCATTATCTTCCGTATTGGATTTCCTTGGCTGGATCTTGTGGATAGACTGTACTGTGTGTGAGATTATTCCGAATGGAGGAGCTCTGTGAATCATATTTAAAAGCAAATAAACATAAAAGATAGTGATGACGCGTTTTGTAGGAAAATTTGTGAAACTGTGAAAAAACCATTGAAACAGGAAAAATCTGCGAATAACATTGAAGTCAGTGGGCATCAAAATGTTTTTACGCAACACATTTTTACGCATGGGATAATTTTTTCTCACTCCAAATGCATTAAAGTCCATGGGTGTTTTTCGACTCTTTTGTCCAAATGCATTAAAATCAATGGCCATTTTTTCTTATAGTGACTTTTTTGTCTTGGTGACAATTTTTTTATTGTCGCTGCAATCACTATTTGAAAAGTCAATTTAATGTGTTCCCAACGTGTTTCATCAGTGTCCCTACTTTCTCAAGAGTAGCGGAGTGCTGTATAGAGTAAGCTCTGGAATATGTTCTTTAAATCTGTCGAATTGGGCGAACAAGGAAAGGTAAATTAAAAAAAATTTTTTTTCCATTGAGTGGGTGTGATGTCAGTCAACTGAGCAAGTGACATCATAAAGGAAAGATAAAAAATTCAGCTTACTTTACCCATAAGTCCAAAAAATGGAAAGAGGCCATCATATATTGCAAAAGGATAAAAAGTTGTATCCTTTAAAAATGTCAAACAGAGCCTCCCTGTCCCAGCAAAATAAGAACATACCATGAACAGACCCAAATTAAAACTAAAAAAAGCAATTCCAAAGCATTTCAATGTACAATCACCATAATATAAATGTCAATCTCTTCAATTCAATTCAACTTATCCTTTTGCAATATATGATAGCCCCCTTTCCATTTTTTGAGACTTATGGGTAAAGTAAGTAAGTAATATTTGATCTTTCCTTCATGATGTCACTTACTCTGGTGTTCAGTTGACTGACATCACACCCATCCAAGGAAAATGTATATTTTTCATTTTGACTTTCCTTGTCTGCCCATTTCAACTGATTTAAATATCATATCCCAGAGCCTACTGTATACAGCACTCCATTAGCCTAGAGAAAGTAGAGAAAACAGAAAATCCTAACATACTTACCGAGATGTTCTTTTCCTGTATTGGAACATGGCAGTGGCCAACAAGTGTGGTTAATTTCCCCAGCTATGTGATTGGAACAGGGATATCCAATAAAAACGCAATTTCCGCCCCCTGCTGCCATCTTTATTGACTTAGCCTTCTCTGATTTCTCCAGCTGCAACGTAAACAACAGATGGTGATTTTTCCAGCAACCAATAGACGTCACTAGTGAGAATGGTGTCACTTTTCATATAATTGAAGAATGATATTTTATATTATGCAGATTTAATATTGAAATTATTTGGAATTGCTTTTTAGTTTTAATTTGGGTCTGTTCATGGTATGTTTTTTTTTACTGTGATAGGGAGGCTCTGTTTGACATTTTTAAAGGGGAACTTCTTTTTATCCTTTTGCAATATATGATGACTCTCTTTCCCTTTTTTGGGACTTATGGGTAGAGTAAACTGAATTTTTGATGTTTTATGATGTCACTTCTCAGTTGACTGATATCACATACATCCAATAAAAATGTCTTTTTTCATTTTGGCTTTCCTTTTCTGCCCATTTCAACTGCTTTAAAGAGGATATCCCAAAGCCTATTCTATACAGCACTCCAGTACCCTAGGGAATGTATGGGAAAAGAATATCCCCATCTGTTGGCTATATTATGACTTGTAGTGGGAGATATTGGCATCTCTTTCTTATAGTATAAATTGTGGTCAAAAAGTTCACCAACCAACAGATGGCGATCTCTCCAAATGCAACTTGCTGTATATTGTAACCAACAGATTTTGATTTCTCCAGCTGTAATTCATAAGTTAACCAACATATGTCACTAGTGGATTTTTTTCGATTTTATATTGAAATTATGTGGAATTGCTTTTTAGTTTTAATTTAGTTTTAATTTGGATCTGTTCATTGTAATTTTTTCTTTTGCTGTTACAAAAAACCTTTGTGGTGCTTAATAATTAGTAATACTGACATGTTCCTATCGGTTATAGTGTTCTTATACTGTGGGACTGGTCTCCCTAGGGGTTCAGAGCATTCTTTAGGGTAGCCCCGCTGAAGGCCAATTAGGGAGAGCTTTAGGAGAGAATTTTCTTTCATAAATACTCCTGCAGGCTCATCATGGAGTTCAACTAGAGCAATATTTGGGGTGATTACTTATTTTATATCATAGATATAACTAAGTCTGATGTTTCATCAGTGTCCCTACTTTCTCAAGAGTAGCGGAGTGCTGTATAGAGTAAGCTCTGGAATATGTTCTTTAAATCTGTCGAATTGGGCGAACAAGGAAAGGTAAATTAAAAAAAAATTTGTTTCCATTGAGTGGGTGTGATGTCAGTCAACTGAGCAAGTGACATCATAAAGGAAAGATAAAAAATTCAGCTTACTTTACCCATAAGTCCAAAAAATGGAAAGAGGCCATCATATATTGCAAAAGGATAAAAAGTTGTATCCTTTAAAAATGTCAAACAGAGCCTCCCTGTCCCAGCAAAATAAGAACATACCATGAACAGACCCAAATTAAAACTAAAAAAAGCAATTCCAAAGCATTTCAATGTACAATCACCATAATATAAATGTCAATCTCTTCAATTCAATTCAACTTATCCTTTTGCAATATATGATAGCCCCCTTTCCATTTTTTGAGACTTATGGGTAAAGTAAGTAAGTAATATTTGATCTTTCCTTCATGATGTCACTAACTCTGGTGTTCAGTTGACTGACATCACACCCATCCAAGGAAAATGTATATTTTTCATTTTGACTTTCCTTGTCTGCCCATTTCAACTGATTTAAATATCATATCCCAGAGCCTACTGTATACAGCACTCCATTAGCCTAGAGAAAGTAGAGAAAACAGAAAATCCTAACATACTTACCGAGATGTTCTTTTCCTGTATTGGAACATGGCAGTGGCCAACAAGTGTGGTTAATTTCCCCAGCTATGTGATTGGAACAGGGATATCCAATAAAAACGCAATTTCCGCCCCCTGCTGCCATCTTTATTGACTTAGCCTTCTCTGATTTCTCCAGCTGCAACGTAAACAACAGATGGTGATTTTTCCAGCAACCAATAGATGTCACTAGTGAGAATGGTGTCACTTTTCATATAATTGAAGAATGATATTTTATATTATGCAGATTTAATATTGAAATTATTTGGAATTGCTTTTTAGTTTTAATTTGGGTCTGTTCATGGTATGTTTTTTTTTTACTGTGATAGGGAGGCTCTGTTTGACATTTTTAAAGGGGAACTTCTTTTTATCCTTTTGCAATATATGATGACTCTCTTTCCCTTTTTTGGGACTTATGGGTAGAGTAAACTGAATTTTTGATGTTTTATGATGTCACTTCTCAGTTGACTGATATCACATACATCCAATAAAAATGTCTTTTTTCATTTTGGCTTTCCTTTTCTGCCCATTTCAACTGCTTTAAAGAGGATATCCCAAAGCCTATTCTATACAGCACTCCAGTACCCTAGGGAATGTATGGGAAAAGAATATCCCCATCTGTTGGCTATATTATGACTTGTAGTTGGAGATATTGGCATCTCTTTCTTATAGTATAAATTGTGGTCAAAAAGTTCACCAACCAACAGATGGCGATCTCTCCAAATGCAACTTGCTGTATATTGTAACCAACAGATTTTGATTTCTCCAGCTGTAATTCATAAGTTAACCAACATATGTCACTAGTGGATTTTTTTCGATTTTATATTGAAATTATGTGGAATTGCTTTTTAGTTTTAATTTAGTTTTAATTTGGATTTGTTCATTGTAATTTTTTCTTTTGCTGTTACAAAAAACCTTTGTGGTGCTTAATAATTAGTAATACTGACATGTTCCTATCGGTTATAGTGTTCTTATACTGTGGGACTGGTCTCCCTAGGGGTTCAGAGCATTCTTTAGGGTAGCCCCGCTGAAGGCCAATTAGGGAGAGCTTTAGGAGAGAATTTTCTTTCATAAATACTCCTGCAGGCTCATCATGGAGTTCAACTAGAGCAATATTTGGGGTGATTACTTATTTTATATCATAGATATAACTAAGTCTGATGTTTTCATATGTTTAAATGTTATTAGCTAAGAGGGGACCTGACTGAGTGTTAGACTGCCAAGTTCCTATCAGTTATAATAGCGGTTCACACACTGTGGAGCTGGCCTCCCTACGGGGTTCAGAGCTATAGTTAAGGGCCCCATCTGATGGCCGGTTAGGTCAACTGAAGCAAGATTTAAGGTGAATACTTTTTTTTACATATTACAAAATCATGGAACTTTGGCTGAACCGTATTATTAGCTGAACCGTATTATTAGCTGTTGGGTCTCAGCGAAGGACTTAAGTCACTTTAAGATTTTGGTCATCTAATTTAGAGAGCCTGTTACAATTTTGGAGGGTTTAGCCATACTTACAATTCGAAATAATATTAAAGGATCACTCTTGTGTCAGTAGGATTGCTACACAAAGTCTAAAATACTCTCTGCACCTTTATAGTTTTAGAAAAGAGAGCAAATAGCAAATCCCTTACAGAATAATCTCTTAGTAGTTACATTACATAAAACAACGTAAAAGCATTAAAATTGCACCTTTCCCCCATTGAATAAGAAACATCTTATTTAAAAAAAGGTACAGTAGAAAAGTACAGTATTTTTAAATGAATATCTTAGATCCTACCAGGTTGCTTAAAGGGCATGTAAAGTCTAAAATAGAATAAGGCTAGAAATGCTGTAGTTTGTATACTAAATATAAACATGAACTTACTGCACCACAAGCCTAATCAAACAAATAATTTATGCTTTCAAAGTTAGCTACAGGGGGTCACCATCTTGTAACTTTGTTATACATCTTTGCAAGACTAAGACTGTGCACATGCTCAGTGTGGTCTGGGCTGCTTAGGGATCGTCATAAACAAAGCTGCTTGAGTTCTGCATGGCTGGGATGTAAGGCGGGGGCTCCCCCTGCTGTTTAGAAGTATGATTGTTTCCCTGCTCAGCACTTAGGGATCATCTAACAATTCCTATCCACAGCAGTAAATGAAGGGAGAATTTCACTGCATACAGTCAGGTTTCATATAAAAATGGTACACATTTTTTAATTAAAGTATATTGGCAATAGATTTCTTTTTTATTAAAGAAAGTAAAAATGGGATTTTATTTTTTTGCCTTTACATTCCCTTTAAATTGTCACTGCATTATGCATAGCCCTAAAGGTACTAATCATTAAGGTGGAAGAACTGCAGATAAACAGAGCATTTTCAGCTGAAAACATAGGCTAGTACTACAAAGCAATGGAAATGATTCTCAGCTGAATTCATTCTATTTTCAAACGCTTTTTTTATGGTCAAATTGAGGCAACTTAAACTCTTCATCCCAGAGTTTTATATTCCTGACTCATTCTAAAATTATCTGCCAACCACAAAACGACTCTGTTGGGGACGATACGTCCTGGCTACTTTTATGTTGTTGTATACAAGCTACAGGTATATCCACCTCTATCCAGATCTATCCTATATCATCTGCTAACTCTGAATGTTTAATTTCCAACTGGCATTATTAGGTTTATTGGAACCTCAACCTTATTGTAATAAAGAATAATATACTCCAAATAATAAATACTTATACATTATTTATTTAAATATCATTAATAGGGCATTAAACATGAGCCAGTTGGATTAATTAAGCAAAGCATGAGCAAAGGATGGGTATCCTTATAGGAAGCATAGCCAAACTTGAAATTCCATATGGTGCTTGTTCATTAAATGAAGTCTGCATGAATCTACAAATATAGCAGCAGAAAATATCTGTAATATGAAACATTCTAGTCAACTAAAGAAAGCAAAAATCACATGTAACTGGAGCAATAGAACATGCTTTTACAGTATAAGGTTAAAAAAACTGGCAATAGGCTGATTTTGATTTCAATAAGGATTAACGATTAACTATATTAACTATATCTAAGGCAAGTACAAGGTATTGTTTTATTATTACAGAGAAAAAGGAAATAATTTTGATTATTTGGATAAAATGTAGTCTATGGGTTACAACCAATTCTGAGCTTTCTGGATACCTGAATTAGTCTCAAGTAAAGTTCAGAACACCAAATACCTTAAATAGATGTTCATCCAAACTATTTCCCTTCAGCAACCAGCCTCCTCAGTCCTCCAAATTCCATAAACAGTATAACTGATGGTTCACAATTAGCTCCATGAGTGGATGGCCAGAATAAGTGGATCTTTCTTGTAGAGTCCACAAGTCAAATGCACTTTTGTTCTGCTACCTAATCAGTAAATTATGTCCCTCATACACCTAATGAAATTCACTGGTTGAATGTTGTTTGGTATTTTGAGCAGTCCCATGTGATTATATTTAAATCATTCAAAGGAATTGTTGAGTCTCTTCATATACACACAGCAGTGTTGGCCAATTTCCTCAAAAACAGCAGAAACTTGGGGATCAGCTTTAGACATTTGCTCCATGATGAGGTTACTTGCTTGAATGACACAAAACAGCAAATTATGGATGATGACTGATGAACATGCAATTGTGGATTAGAGAAGCTCATTAATTTATCAAAGTTTAAACAATTATTCTACTTTTTACATAGTAGAGCTTAACTGTGAAGGGAAAATGATCTAATGGGGTTCCCATAGACTTTAATGATTGGTGGAGTCTAGAAAAATTCAGTTCTTTTAGTGAAAAAACACCAAAAAATAGGGAGAAAATGTATAAATATATAAAATTCCTATAATAAATATTCTATTCTTAGTCTACTCACTTGCATCTATGCTTATTTTAAAAAACATTTACCATAATTAGCAATGGGCGAATTTGTGGCGTGAAACGGTGAAAAATTCACGAAACGGCGGTGGCGTCTCATTTTTTTTACGCCATAGAATTTTCGCGGGGGTTTCACAAATTTATTTGCCGCTAATTCATGCCTGGCGAATAAATTCACCCATCACTAACCATAATTCATAACAAAAATGCCCCTGCTTTTAACAATTGTATTTTACAAAAATAATACATTTGATTAAGTTAAAGGTTGCTTTAAAAATATACATAAAGCTCTATTAAAGGGCAAACTGCTTGTAAATAAAGAAAATGGAAATATGTGCCATTGTTTTTAAGCTTATGTATGTGAGGTAGTTTGAAGCAAGTGAGCAAATAGAATACTGCAACATCCACTACAAATAAAAAGGTGCCAATGTGTTCATGGAGATTAGAATGAAGTTGGTTCTATCCTATGACTGGCATTCTACAATGTTTACCTTGTTTACAATATGTCATTACTGCACATTGAATATCATTGCAGTAGCATGAGACCTAGATTTGGGAATACAAAATACATTGATTAAAACAGACATGGAGCACGTATTTGAATGCCTGTGACACTTGAAGAAATATAGAACACATGTATATATTCTTTAAAGAAACGGAATCATAAACACTGCAAAGCTATTAACACAGCACCTAATATTCTTCTAGGGCACCTGAGATGTGGATAATAGACTGAATTTTTCATTTTCCACTTCACCAGTCTTTCAAAAAGGATCTGAGGGCACAACGTTGTCAATAAAGGATCAATTTTATTAAGCAAAGGTCAAGATGTCAAGGCATTTCTTTTTATCTAGCCTCAACATAATCCGCCTTCAACATTTCCTTATGGGAATTGAGTTGCAGGGTTAGTACAATACAATGGCTGAATGGTACTGGGCACTCGAGTAGCTATTTTATCACTGCAAAGTCAAAATGTAATATGAAGTAATAATACATATATTTAAGAGCAATATATATATATATATATATATATATATATATATATTCACTGGGGACGACGGTCAAAACGCATCGATGCCCACATATAGGGGGTTATTTATCAAAGTCCGAATTTATCTCAATATTTTCTGCTATAAACTTCGCTTATTTACATTTGCTAATTTATTATTACAATTGCTTTGCAGGAAAAAAACTGATTTTCAAGTTTTTTTTCGGATTTTTCACTGATTTTCAAGATTTTTTTCGGATTTTTCGCCCAAAAACTCAGAGTTTCGCCCAAAAACTCTAAAAAAAGACCTTGAGGTCTGAGATACTGGATTTTCTGATTCTGACTTTTGATTTTTGCATTCAGAGTTTAGTAAATCCCTTATCGTGATGCAGTAAAGCATTGTTTTTGCCTTTATCAGATGATTGCCGTGAGGGCTTTCTTCCTCCACAATCACACACATATATATATCAATATATGTATATATATATATATGTATATATATATATATATATATAACAAACAAGGGAAAGTTGTGCTCACCACTAGTTTTTAAAATTATTAGGCGGGGGTGCAATGAGGGTGTGACCACAAAATACATATAGACAAATACAAGAGGTCCTCTGCACTCAACCCATTATCAATATATTTAAGACAGATACATTTTGTGCATACTGATACTGAAAAATGCCTTACCCTTTAAACAAAACAGGGATTGTTTGTCCATATATTGCAATATATTTAAGCTGGCCAACTACGTCAAAGTCATCCCATATCTGGCCAGTCCTACGCTCAATTTTCATTTGATTCATTAAGAATTCTATGGTTTAATTATACATTTTATAAAAGGGACGAATACGTTTTACCTGCAACTTACTAGCTGCTTTCAAAGTAAAACTCCCAAACTTGGCTGCCCTTTTATTAGACACCAGTGGGATCACCTGACTATAGTTGGAGGGGGTGGGAGCTACAACATGGAGCTGGTCACTGCTCCTGTAGAACTATAACAAACAAGGGAAAGTTGTGCTCACCACTAGTTTTTAAAACCATTAGGCGGGGTGCAATGAGGGTGTGACCACAAAATACATATAGACAAATACAAGATTCCTCTGCACTCAACCCATTATCAATATATTTAAGACAGAGACATTTTGTGCATACTGCTACTGAAAAATGCCTTACCCTTTAAACAAAACAGGGATTGTTTGTCCATATATTGCAATATATTTAAGCTGGCCAACTTTTTCAAATGAAAATTGAGCGTAGGACTGGCCAGATATGGGATGACTTTGACGTAGTTGGCCAGCTTAAATATATTGCAATATATGGACAAACAATCCCTGTTTTGTTTAAAGGGTAAGGCATTTTTCAGTAGCAGTATGCACAAAATGTCTCTGTCTTAAATATATTGATAATGCGTTGAGTGCAGAGGAATCTTGTATTTGTCTATATATATATATATATATATATATATATATATATATATATATATATATATATATATATATATATGTACAGTTTCACTAAGTACTCACTTATTTCCAGCAAATTGTGCTGATCCATCATCATTTATGTCAATGCTAATAGTGCTGAAGTAGGAGTCCTAGGGCACAGAAATTAAGTTACCTGCTCTGCTTTCACTAATTAAGTTGCATATTATTCCATTTTAATATAGTCTGCCATAAACTAGTACAATTAGCACAACACCAAAGTCCAACTGGCTTAATAGAACTCATTTATACAATTATATCTCATACATTTTGGGCAAATTCATAGTCCCTGGTCTTTCATAAGAAGATTTATTGATATATTTATTCACAGAGTAATGAGCTCTTCTTCTATTTATCATGCCTTCTATCTGTAAAGCAGAACTGAATGTACAAAAGGAAGACACTGCCATTGAAGAAAAATCATGTATTTGAGGATATAGTCAGTGAGTGTGACCATTGCATAGACACAAAATAGGATTTGTTGCATTTTTGTGCTTTGGGAAGTTGGAACTGAATTAAAACAGAAATATCATGCACACTAGTAGAATCATTATTCTGACCTTAAAAAGGAGAACTAAACCCTAAAAATTAATATGGCTACAAATGCCAAATTTGTATACTGCACTGGCTTAAAGTTTCAACTTCTCAATAGCAGCAATGATCCAGTAATTCAAACTTGTCACAGGGGGTCACCATCTTGGAAAGTGTCTGTGACACTCACATGCTCAGTGGACTCTGAGCAGCTGTTGAGAAGTTGAGCTTCGCCGTCATGAATTATCCAGCAGAAAATGAGGTTGGTCTGTAATATAAACTGATGCTACAGGGCTGATTATCAAATGTTGATGCTGATTGCACTGGTTTCTGTGCTGCCATGTAATAATTATCTGTAATAATTACCAATCAGCCTAATATTGTGATATTTCTATTCTGTAAATACAGTATATTGCAAGTTGCTCCCTAAGCTCAGTAAGTGACAGCAACACTGAGCATGTGCAGTGAATCAACAGTAAGAAGATGGGGAGCTACTGGGGCATCTTTGGAGACACAGATCTTTACTGCTAAAGGGCTTTGGTTGCCTTGGGTTGGTACAGAAGCCCAAAGATAATGTACAACATTTCTACCCTACTTCTCAAGTTAAGCTGTAGTTCTCTTTTAAGTATTTAAAAAAAAGGACCAGAAGATGATTGATGCATTAGTGAACTGAAACAAATTATTTATCAATGCTCTGGGGATCACATTGGGTTCACTGCCACAGATAAAACAAAACCCCCAAAAAACAGAATGGAAACAAGTAAAAGAACAGAAGACTTGATGTCTTTGTATAAACAATTTGCAGAGTCAACAGAGATGATAATGAAAAAAATCTCATACACAGTAGATATAAATCAGGAGGAAAAAAAGTAGAAGGCCTGCATAAGTACAGTTGGCTACCATATAAACCATGATTTGGTGCATCTATTCATATATCTGAATGTGTTAACCTATGTTGCAAGCTTGTCCAACAAACAGCAGTAGTAATTGTATCACTGTACAGAAACACTTTAGTAACATAGTGAGATAGAAAATAGTAAAAGTGTTCATCTAAATAACCAAAAAAACCATATGGGTTCTTTCTGGTCTTGATTGCTTATTTAAGTTTTCCTGCATTTTACACGATTTTTAAAGTCTCAAAAATGCTGGTGCTTCTCTTTTATACCTCTTTTCCTTGCATTTTGCAATAAAAATGTGTCCCTGTTTTCTAAAAATGTCACGTCTCTCATTGCTGTCCCAGGGCAATCTGAGACACGTGACTTAAATACCCTGGACAATTAAATGTGAAGGTTTTTGTTTATGAAAGTTATGCCATTATTATTTAGCCCAAACGAAAATACGCTAATTAGGTTTTGAATAGTTTAATGCTTTAGGCACATGCATGGACTGCTCACCATTGGTGATGTGCAAATCTGATCCACTTTGCTTCTCCAAAAATGTACGAAAACAAATTGAAGTCAATGGGTGTTTTTTCATGCAACATTTTTAAAAGCATGTGACATTTTGTTTACTATCCATTAGGGATGCACCAAAACCAGGATTCGTTTTGGGATTTGGCAAGAATTCTGCCTTTTTCAGCAGGATTCAGATTCTGACAAATCCTTAATAATGCTGTTAATTTCCAGGTGTAAGCAGTACTGGTAATGGTGCGGCAGATATCTGTCACATTAAAAGAACAAAAGCTGATTTAACCTTTGCTTCACCAACCCTACTTCATGCTCTCTCAATTTTGACGCCGGTGTGAGAGTCAATGGGTGTCCGAATAGTGTTGACGCGCAATGATTTTGATGCAAGCAAATTTTCTGCCACACTTCCAGAATTTTTAGACGCCACTAATTTTGCTGGAGTTTTGCGAAATGCGGAAATTCACCCCTGCGAATTTATTTGCCCATCACTACACATCATACTTTGGCTCCTGCCTTGAAAGCATTTATTGCAGCAGAAATGCGGCACAAGCTTTCCTTCTTGTTCAAAAGGCATTGTGTGTGTTTTTCATTATATACAAGAATCTTATTAAAGGTACTTACTCGTTTTGAATATATGGATTAAGACCAATATTTTTTATTCTAAAAATGTATTACATTCAAACCTGAATATTTTCATACACAATCCCGTATACAGTGTGTGCCTAATGTATACTCTGTGTAATGATAAGCTGTGCTCCCAGGCAAGCAACATGCACTAAGCAATGCAACTGAATTTTATACTATTACTGAAACTTTATATCATTTTTATATCATTTCTAAGAGCATGGAATCCTTATCCAGGATAGTCGTGAACTTGTCCTGGGAATAAATGAATATGTTGCTTTCCATCTGTTGTTAACCCAAAGCTACTTGCTGAAATTACACTTGGATGGAGAGAAAAATGTTCAGAATATGTTCAGCTTCCCAAGTGGAAAGAAATGGCTCCAGCTTTCAGTTCCCAAAAGGTTAAAGGGCATGTAAAGGCAATAAAATCCCATTTTTACTTTCTTTAATAAAAAGAAACCTATCTCCAATATACGTTAACTAAAAAATATATATCGTTTTTATAAGAAACCTGACTGTATGCAGTGAAATTCTCCCTTCATTTACTGCTGTGGATAGGAATTGTCAGATGGTCCCTAACTGCTGAGCAGGGAAACAATCATACTTATGAACAGCAGGGGGAGCCCCCGCCTTACTTCCCAGCCATGCAGAACTCAAGCAGCTTTGTTTATGACGATCCCTAAGCAGCCCAGACCACACTGAGCATGTGCACAGTCTTAGTCTTGCAAAGATGTTTAACAAAGTTACAAGATGGTGACCCCCTGTAGCCAACTTTGAAAGCATAAAATATTTATTTGATTAGGCTTGTGGTGCAGTAAGTTCATGTTTATATTTAGTATACAAAATACAGCATTTCTAGCCTTATTTTATTTTAGACTTTACATGCCCTTTAAACATTGTAAGCACTTCAGCTGAGATAAAAATCATTTTTAATGACTTTTGTCTAGTGAGGAAAGTATGAGGAATACAAAGAGTATTAATGTGTTTCGGATAGTCAATGTGCATTTATAGTGATTATAAGAGATGTAATTTATTGTAAGAATGTGACAGAGAATGGCATGATGTCTCTGTGAAATAAAAGAACATCGACAAGTGGTGTCATAGCGCAAGAGAGGGCTATTAGCAGCTGCAGGGCATCAGTAGAGTGCACATATGTAATGTACGGTGGTTCTTTCCAACTCACTTGCTTCTATGAAAAGAAGAACTAGGCCCAATGTATAAAGAACATCTATTGCCATTTCTGCTTTTATACCCATTTAGAATCACAGAAGTGTTTTCTTGCACAAAGTGTGTTTTTTTTTATTGGAGTTGAGATGCAGAATCATTTGACAGTGATCACAACATGAAATTGTGGGCACAAAGGAAAAAGTTGCAATTAATACCTTTAAATATTGCTTCCTTCAGTCCTTGAACTTATATGAGGCCCATTAATTAAAGGTCGCATTTCGAATTCATGTGAATTTTTTTTAATTCGAATAAACTCACAATTCGACTGGGAGGTTATTTAAGAAAATAATTTGAATTATATTCAATTCATATTCAAATAGAATTTTTCTCCCCAAAAAAACCCTCAAATGTCAGGAAGGCTATTAACATCTCCAAAATGGCTCAACAGTCCTCTGCCATTGACTTGTAAATGAACTTGGCAGGTTTTAGGTGGCCAATACTCGAATTAAGACTGTTTCCATGGTTGAGGTGTGATAAATCTAACATTCAAATTTCGAATAGGGGATTTAAATTAGAAAATTTGAATTAACTATTTGACCCTTGATAAATCTGCCCCATAATGTTGCTGGCTAAATCCCTTGTGGAAATCATCTGCTAAAACTTTCAGGAACATGCATATTTAAAAGGGTTTGTTCAACTTAACTTTTAACAACATTAATCCAAAACCACTACTAAAAGCTGAAAATATACATCGTAATACCTAAATATATACACAGGGTCTGACTGGGCTGGTGGGACACCGGGAAAAAATCTGGTGGGCCCTGCTGCCCACAGCTCCGTTTCTGAGACACCTGAGGAATCTCCCGAAATGTCATCCCCCCTCACCCCCTTACCTGTCCAGGAGGAGGAGGCAACACTAGTGAAGAGAGAGGGTTGGAGAGGGTTGCGGCTGGGCCCAGCGGGGGCCCCTGAGACAGCAGCTCCGATGGGCCCCCCAGTCCAACCATAATACCAATTACAAACAGGGTCTGACTGGGCTGTTGGGACACAGGGAAAAAAATCTGTTGGGCGCCGCTGCCCTTAGCGCCATTTCTGAGGGAGGAGCTGCCTGAAGCAGCTCCTGAAATGCCGCCCCCCCTTGCCCACTTACCTGTCCAGGGGGAGGTGGCAACACTAGTGAGGAGAGGGTTTGGAGAGGGTTGCAGCTTGGCCAGGAGGGGGCCCCTAAGACGGTTGCTCCGATGGGCCATGGGCCCTCCAGTCCAACCCAGAATACACATGCTTAATTCCCAGTTCACAGGGAATATTTTTCAATGTTGTTGTTAACTTCTCATATTAAAACAAGCTCTTGTGTAACCCCAGATTTACATGAAGACTGTTGTAACACTGCAAGACATTGTAACATACATACACCTCCCAGAACCCACTGATGTATTGATAGTAGCACATCTCAACAACATCAACGTTATCACTTGTAATGGATCATGTACAACCACAATGGCAAGTGAATTGTGGCACATAGTTGCATAGAACATGAATCAGTGCAAGGGCAGAAAAAAGTTGTGAGTAAAAAAGTAAAAGCTTTTTTTGTCTGCAATGGCTGCTACAGGTCTAATCACTTAAACTAGCAGGTAGTATTTACTGATCCCTAATATCTTATTGGTTACTGTGAGTTACTGCACCTGGGCAAACTTTGTGCCTTTTATTACATGGGGGCTAATATCTTAAAAGCTTTTAAACAAATTGCACTTTTTGTGCAGTGTGAGAAAGCAGCATATCTCAATGCCTATAAAGGGTCCTTATTTATAAGCAACATTCATATTTAATCCTAACTTGCAATGCAAAAAGTTGTATCTGTCGTGACTGCAATTGGTTCCTTTCATGCTAAAATATCCTCAAGCTGGTTCTCTGCTCTCCCACCCACTAATGACCTCCCCATTTCTCTGCTCAATGAGTTTCATCGATTACAACTGAGTGTGAGTGCCATGTCTCTGATAATCCTTATGAAATCATAACGGGAAGAATACATTGAAGTGGACAGGTCATTAGCAGCTGGCAGGAGAACATCTTGTTTTATTTTAATATGGGGTGTGAAGGCTTCTTTGGATTTTTAAAAGTAAAGCATGGCACTTCCAAACACTAGAAATGTTCATGTGGACAAAGTACTAGTATTTGATATTAACACAATAGCATAGTGTGTGTTCACATTACTGTATATGTTCTGGGCCCCATCCATTTTGGGTTGCCCTCACTGCCCAGCTCAGCTCAGTGTTTTGTGAACATAAAACAAGTGCCTTGAAATGGCATAGCAAATATTTAGTTTTAGAGACCACTTCAACTGCCCAGTGTATAAGGGCATGTCTTTGAGTCACTTTTAAAGCAGAAGCTCTGGCTACAATACTGATATTCTCCACTGAGGTGGTGGACAGCCTTCTTGTCCTCTCTGGAGGAGGAGCTCGCTATATGTGTACTGTCCTATTGCCTTGGAAATTTATGCTTGAGGCTAAAACAACCTTGGAGAAGGATTTTGCTATGATTATCAATAACAATAACCTGTCCCTGAAAAGGGCTGAATTCTGGCCGAATCCCGAGCCAAATCCTGGATTGGGTGCATCCCTAAATACAACTATCAGTGGCAATTCCAAAACTTCATGGTTACAGAGTTACATAGTTGACTTGGGTTGAAAGAAGACCAAAGTCCATCAAGTTCTACCCCTACAAATGAACTCCAGTGAACATATATGCACATACTTACACTGACCCCTCCATTCACTCACATATATAATTATACATATCAATATCTAAACTAACTATTAGTAACTAACTGGCTAACTGTAGATCTTAAGATCACAATAACCTCAGATATTATACTTGCTCAAGAAATCACCCAAGCCCCTCTTAAAGGCATTAATAGGATCTGCCATTACATTACCAGTAGGACATTCCACAACCTTACTGCGCTCAACATGAAGAACCTCTGTCTCTTCTTCAAATGGAAGTTCAGGTTCTGAAGTCTAAAGTGGTGGTCTCCAGTTTGTTGATCTTTTCTGTGGGGAAAAAAAGATCCCCCATCATCTGTCTATAATGTCTTCTCCAGAGAAACCCAACCTTGAGAGTCTTTCTTCATAGTTTATTTCTTCCATCCCATTTATCAGTCTAGTTGCACATCTCTGCAATCTCTCCAGCTCATTAACATCCTTCTATAGCACTGGAGCCCCAAACCGCACTGCATACTCCGAAAAAGGCCTTAACAGGGATCTACTGTATGAATGAGCACAAATGAGTTCATTCTAATAAGGTATTTGACTAGTGCCATGGACTAGGTGAATGGGAGATTTCCAATGAATGCACTAAAATATGATCGGAATTGTAACTTGTAACTTTTATTCTAGCAGTTTTTGTAGTCTGCATAATGCAACAGTGATTATCAGCAGCTTTAGCTTTGGAATCCCTAATAGCAAAGAATTATTGGTAAACCCATGGCAAACTGTGATGGCCTTTCTGTAGCTGGTTTGGTTTTGGGACATTCATATATATTCCTTACCCCAGTCTACAATGTTTCTTTTAATTCGGTTTCTTTTTAGCCTTGTTGCTTTTGTTTTTTAGCTTT
The DNA here is from genome assembly GCF_017654675.1 of Xenopus laevis. NCBI lineage: Eukaryota > Metazoa > Chordata > Amphibia > Anura > Pipidae > Xenopus > Xenopus laevis. Next base: position 35,655,152 of record NC_054374.1, on the reverse strand, counting down.
AAGTGTTTTTTTGTGCTTTAATAAATAATCCTTTGTTTAATATTTATACTTTGTGACCACATCACAGATTTACACTTTTATCTGCCAGTATGTTTTATTTTTTTGTTGTAGCTCTGGCTGTAAAGCTGTTGTATTTCGTTTTGGCAGTCACATTTAGATGCAGTCTGTTTTGTTGCGTTTCATTTACTGGGTGACTCATCCTGTTTAGCAATTGCTTCAGGCTGTTGACATGGAAGTCATCCAGGGTGATTTCCCCCCTTCAGTGTCACTGACAGAAAATAAATCTAATGGAAAGATGAAAATATATCATTTTTATATTAATGAAAACTATAGATAGAAATGTAGCACAGTCATTAATGAGTCTAGTATATATTCCAGTTTGGAAAAATGCATTTCTATCACGCTAAATTTGAGGTATTTCTCACCTTTCATCTTATCAGAGCAGTACAGCACGAGTTATTATATGAGGTGTTAGCGATTTTTTTTTTTAGTATAGTATAGTATAGTAATAGTAATAGTATTCTGTATAACAGGTTCCATACCAGTCCATTTCTTTATGCTTGGTTCCTCAGTCAGATGTAGGAGGCAAAAAGGACCCTGCTCATTAGAGTATACAATCTAAAGAAGAAGGACTTGATCTGTCTGTGTGTGTCTGTCTTCCATCTATATATATCTACTGTATATCTATCATATAACAGGCAGTATTCTAAGGTATAAACTCAGTAGCTTTATCTAAAGTATTGGCATCGAGAAAATAACAAGTCTGTCTGATTATGGCAAATTGAGCCATAAAACACATTAAGTAGACATTCATAACTAAATTGCCCAAAACCAAAACTCTTAAGGGAAGAGACACACGCTGCGATTCGGGGAGATTAGTCGCCTGGAGACAAATCTCCTCTTCTTCGGGACGACTAATCTCCATGAACTGCCTCCCTGACTTCCCGCCGGCTAGAATGTATATCACCGGCGGGATGGCACTCGAAGCACTTTGTTTTCCGAAGTCACCCAAAATTGTCTCAAGAGGAAACTTTGGGCGACTTTGGAAAAGTAAGCGCTCAGAGTGCCATCCGCGATCTACATTCTAGCCGGCGGGAAGGCAGTTTGGGGAGATTAGTCACCCCGAAGAAGAGGAGATTTGTTGCTGGGCGACTAATATCTCCGAATCACAGCGTATGCCCTAAATGCAATCGGAGATGCAAGGTTTTGTAATTTGTTAACCTTATATTTTTTTAGTTCTAGATGCATTAAAGCCATTTAGATTTGAAATACACTGAATTATGTCACCACACCTTTTAGATGACATCATTTGCACTACCAGGTGAAGTATATTGAATATTCTTAAATAATTACCAAATGTTAACTCGATTTCAACTTCAATTTTTCTGAAGTGTGCTTCCAACCCTGCAGTAAAAACCTGAATGCTTCATTATGCATTTTCTGTCCCAGGGAGAAAGTGCACATTAGTAGAAGGAATCGTTATTAATCTTTAACCATGAGAACATGTAACAGTTCCTTAAAACCCCTGGCTGCTCTGGCATGTCAGCACAGTGGAAGCAGAACAAATGAAGGGGCCTAGCTCCCCTTTAAACAAATAGAGCGGCAGATTCTGTTTAGTGGAGCTGAAAGGAAATATGTATATTTAAAATGAATAACAGAAATTGTTGCTTGGAGGAGAATTATTAAAGATATTCGGGCAGAGAGAAAAACTTAAACACCATGACAAATGCATAAACTAAATCATAAGATTAGTGAATAAATGTGGATTTTTTTCCCTATATAATTATTTAAGGTCATCCTTGGCCACTGACTGTAGGTTTTGTGACTGATTTCTTAAGGGAACAGTTCAGTGTAAAAATAAAAACTGGGTAAATAGATAGGCTGTGCAAAATAAAAAATGTTTCTAATATAGTTAGTTAGCCAAAAATGTAATGTATAAAGGCTGGAATGACTGGATGTTTAACATAATATACAAAACACTACTTCCTGCTTTTCAGCTCTTTAAATCTGACTTGAAGGGGGGCCACATGGGACATAACCATTCAGTAAATTTGCAATTGATCCTCAGCATTCAGCTCAGATTCAAAAGCAACAGTTATGGCCCATGTGGTCCCTCAAGTCACTGATTGGTTACTGCCTGGTAACCAATCAGTGGAAACCAAGAGAGCTGCAAAGCAGGAAGTAGTGTTCTGGCTATTATGTTACACATCCAGTCACTCCAGCCTTTATACATTACATTTTTGCCTAACTAACTATATTAGAAACATTTTTTATTTTGCACAGCCTATCTATTTACCCAGTTTTTATTTTTACATAGTTCCTTTAAAGAAACAGTAACACCAAAAAAAGGAAAATGTTTAAATGAACAAAAATATCATGTACTGTTGGTCTGCACTGGTAAACTGGTTTCTTTGATTCAGAAACACAACTAGTATATATTAATAAGCTGCTGTGTAGCCATGGGGGCAGCCATTCAAGCACAGGATACCCCATAGATAACAGATAAGTTGTACACCACAGAGCTCATCTGTTATTTGCTGGGTATCCTGTGCCTTTACTTCTTTTTCAGCTACCCTCATGGCCATCCAGCAGCTTGTTTATATAAATTATTATAGTCTACCTGAAGCAAACACACCAGCTTTACCGTTGCAGCACAACACTACACTATATTTACATTACTTTAAAACACTTTAATTTTTTGGTGTTACTGTTCCTTTAAGAGTATGTTAATAGGATGAAATCAAATTTTAGAGCAAGACTTAGAGGACATTGAGGGTGAAGCTTACATTTACAGTAGGATAAAAGGCAACTAAAGCCTAACAAAAGGTTAGGCTTAAAATGAAATTCCTTGTGATTCCTGTACCAGAATAGACATAAAGCTGTAGCCCTACAGTAATGACACATATTTCTGATTTTGGCCTTCCCTTGCCTTTGTGTTGGCAAAGGCAGACTCCAAGCTGCTATAGGTGTTTAATGGGCTTGAGTTCTGATCAACACAGTACATGCACAGTGACATCAGCAGTGGTGTGGACAAGGCAATGCTACATGAGGATATGGATCGCTGGGAGCAAAGTTCATGTTCTTTGTTGTCAAAGTGGCACAAAAAAACAAATGTTTGAAATAATACAGGTCAAAACCGTAAGCTCAGACAGTAATACCCTTACTGAATCACTTTACTAAGACAATTATAAATATATCCAAGTATTGGAACTGTTATTCAAAATACTAAAGTTTTAGGGACCTAGGGTTTTCTGGATAAGCAATCTTGCCGTCATTTAGATCTCCACACTTAAATCTGTTACAAATAATTGAATTATATTTTAGTTGTGATCAAGTATAAAGTGCTGTTTTATTATAGTCATGGGACCTTTTATGCAGAATGCTTGAGACTTGGGGGTTTCCAGATAAGGGGGAATTTTAAGTCTACTAAATTATTTGAATATCTAATACACCCAATAAGATTGCCCAGTAAGGATTAATTATAACTTAGTTGGCTTCAAGTACACAGCATCGTTTTAATGTTTAGAGAAAAAAAAAATATTAAAATTAAATTAAAAAAATGTAATTATTTGATTAAAATTGTGTCTATGGGAGACAGCCTTCCAATAATTCTGAGCTTTTTGGACAACCCCCCTAGGGAAAATAAATAGGCTGGCCCTGTAATGCTAATGCTATCTAGATTTTTTTATATAGTGTCAGTTTCTGTAGTAAAGTACAATTGGTCTAATGCAGACGTTGCCAACTTTTTATACCAGTTTTACACCCCACATTGAAATGTAAAAAGAGTTGAAGAGCAACCCAGGAAAAGTTTTCCTGGGGATACCAAATAAGTTCTCTGATTGACCATTTGCCCCTATGTGGACTGGCAGCCTACAGGAGGTTCTGTTTGTCAGTACACCTGGTTTTGATGCAACCAAAATTTGCCTCCTAGCCGGAAATTCAAAAAAAAAAAAGCACCTGATTTGAGGCCCCTGAGAGCAACATCCAAGGGGTTTTTGAGCAACATGTTCCTCAAAAGCCACTGGTTGGGGGATCACTGGTCTAAGGGATTTATTAAGGGGAAATCTAAAATACTTGGACAGGAGGGTGGCGAGTCGGGCAAGTTGGGGCCAGAGGGCATTTAAGGGACTAGACAAGGTGGAGCAGGCTAAGGTATGGACAGACAGGAACACAAATGGGCAGGATAAACTGGATCAGAACAGAGTCGTAGAAGAAGCAAGGCAACAGACTAGCAACAAACTATTTATATATACACACGACACAAGAGCTTCTCTGTAGACTAAAGTATCAGTGATGTATGACATTTACACAACATAATCTCTCTGTGTGTTCCTGTGTTTTATCTTATTTTTTAAATGATACTGTATGTTTTTGCCTATCTTAAACCTTTGAATTTGACAGAATATACAGGACGTAGTTGTAAGTGGATAGTGCTCTTTATCCTATGTATTATATCCAATGTTTTTCATATTTGGAATGTGATTTAATTCACTTTATGTTCCCTATGTAGGTTTAATGTGCAAAAGCACTATGGTACTCATGGGTGCACACAAAGAAAAATAAAGGAAATATAATGGAAATTCTTCTGGCTAAAATTTCTACAAATAACAGTGAATGTGGCTCCAAAAAGGTTTCAGCACACGGGTTCTCCTGGGAGAACAAAGCAATGGGTTGCAATGATCTAAAATGGACATTTCTAACTCACAAAACAAATATACTCACAAAATGATGCAGCACTTACTTCTTTGCTTTGAATTAAAAGTTCATCTTTATTAAGGAATTTCATTGTGGAAGGAATTGTTGAATTCTCAAGTGTCCTTAATCATAGACTATGCTCCCTGAGAGACCCTCAGCTGACATTACCTGAATCTGCCATGGGCAGAGCATTTTTCTTTAAGTCAAGTGGGAAACAAATACAGTCAAGAATGACCACTGTGGTTCTCCCAGAATGGAGGGCAAAGTGGCTTGTGTTTCATAATCTTAAAATATGTAAATCTGCTAGAAATTTTTAATTTTATAGAAATTTTCCCTGCACTTAAAGGTCAACTGGTTGATGAAAACAAAATAAAAGCACAGATTCGGAACTCATATTTTTCATCTGTCTACACAAATGATGAACCAGTAAGTGAAGGTTTCCTTCTTAATAGTCCCAATTCTAGTAATACAACTAATGATGCATGGTTCACACATAAAGAAGTTCAAAAGAGACTAGAACATGCTAAGATTAACAAAGGTCCGGAGCCAGATGGTATTCATCCAAGGGTAATTAGTGATCTTAGCTCTGTGATTGCCAAACCTCTTTACTTAATTTTTCAGGATTCATTGAGATCTGGCATAGTGCCGAGAGACTGGCGAATTGCTCATGTGGTGCCTCTATTCAAAAAAGGATCCCGTTCTCAGCCTCAAAACTATAGGCCAGTTAGTCTGACGTCAGTGGTAGGAAAGATTTTCAAAGAGTTAATAAAGGATAAGATACTGGACTTCATAGCAAATCATAATACTATGAGTTTGTGCCAGCATGGTTTTATGCGTAATAGATCTTGCCAGACTAACTTAATTTTTTTTTATGAGAAGGTAAGTAGAGACCTCGATTTTGGGATGGCAGTGGATGTGATTTATATTGACTTTGCTAAAGCATTTGATACAGTGCCACACAAAACGTTACTGGTTAAATTAAGGAATGTTGGCCTGGAACATAGTATTTGTACCTGGATAGAGAACTGGCTAAAAGATAGACTACAAAGAGTGGTGGTAAATGGAACATTTTCTAATTGGACCAGTGTTGTTAGTGGAGTACCGCAGGGCTCTAAACTAGGTCCCTTGCTTTTCAACTTGTTTATTAATGACCTGGAGGTGGGCATTGAAAGTACTGTTTCTATTTTTGCAGATGATACTAAATTGTGCAGAACTATAGGTTCCATGCAGGGCTGCCACTTTGCAGAGTGATTTGACTAAGTTGGAAAACTGGGCAGCAAACTGGAAAATGAGGTTCAATGTTGATAAATGCAAGGTTATGCACTTTGGCAAAACTAATATAAATGCAAGTTATACACTTAGGGGCAAATTCATCAAGGGTCGAGTTTCGAGGGGTTAAATCCCTCGAAATTCGACTGGGGAATAGAATCGAATAGAATCAAATAGGCAATTCGGGCGAATTGTCGAATAGTCGAATTGGCGAATATTCGCCAGGCGAATAGGCGCTCGATCGAATATTCGCTCGAAGGATTTTCATTCCATTCGGCTTTTAAAGCAATTCGGTAGGTTTTAGGTGGCGAAGTAGGCAGTCAAAGTATTTTTAAAAGAGACAGTACTTCGACTGTCGAAAGGGCGAATAGTCACATCGTTTTTGCGCTCGATCCAGTACTTCGACTATCGAATAGCAAATAGTCGCAGCGTTTTTGCACTCGATCTATTCAAATCATTCTACTCAGGCGAATTTACGCCAATTCGATAGCAGAGGAACACAAAAAACCACTTGAAATTCGAAGTTTTTTTACTTCAAATCCTTCACTCGAACTTGGTGAATTCGCCCCTTAATGGCAGTGTGTTGGAGTTTCCTTAAATGAGAAGGATCTAGGGGTCTTTGTAGATAACAAGTTGTCTAATTCTGGGCAGTGTCATTCTGTGGCTACTAAAGCAAATAAAGTTCTGTTCATAAAAAAGGGCATAAGTTCAAGGGATGAAAACATCATTATGCCTCTTTATAGGTCCCTGGTGAGGCCTCATCTGGAGTATGCAGTGCAGTTTTGGACTCCAGTCCTTAAGAGGGATATAAATGAGCTGGAGAGAGTGCAGAGACTAAGTGCAACTAAATTGATTAGAGGGATGGAAGACTTAAATTATGAGGGTAGACTGTCAAGGTTGGGGTTGTTTTCTCTGGAAAAAAGGCGCTTACGAGGGGACATGATTACACTTTACAAGTACATTAGAAGACATTATAGACAAATAGCAGGGGACCTTTTTACCCATAAAGAGGATCACCGTACCATAGGCCACCCCTTTAGACTAGAAGAAAAGAACTTTCATTCGAAGCAACGTAGGGGGTTCTTCACAGTCAGGACAAAGTCGCCCACATCTCAATCGGGTAGGTTGCATCTGTGCGTTTATGCGGTCCCACGATCTAAACGCCCGTATCGGATGCATTATTATCCGATCGTTGGGCCCTAGGGCCCATGATCGGATCAGCCCGATATCGCCCACCTCAATGTGGGCATATCGGAGAGAGAGATCTGCTAGTTTGGCGACATTGGCAAATGAGCGGATCTCTACGTCTATGGCCACCTTTAGTATGGAATGAGTAAATGTTCTGTAGTTTTTTTCTCTATCGCTTTCTCAATCTACTTTCTGAATGTGTTCAGCAAACTGAAAGTCATTAAATTATTCACAGTCCGCTTAAAGATGTATTTGCTGATAAGATCAATTAGGCCAGATTCAAATCAATAAGAAAACATAATGTTACGGTTTATAACATGAAAATGTATAGAATTAGGAGATAAGTTATCTTATCAAATTGACAGTTTGGAAGGACTGTTTGGCATTTATTATATTTGCAGGGTGGACAAACCCGATCGCCCGGGTGTAATACAGGCCCAGATGGTTGGGAATCAAGGTCAAAATCACACAAATTGCCACATTGAATCTGGGCATGTATGTTTATCTTATGCAGATAATAGCTCTTTAATAGTGATGGGCAAATCTGACCCATTTTGCTTCATGGAAAATTCATGAAATGGTAAAAAAATTTGGCAAATGCATTGTAGTCTATAGGTGACAATTTTTTTTTTGACGTACAACAATTTTTTTCTCCTGTTGGAGTCTATGGGTAGATCAATTTGACACTGTAAGTAAGCCCTTTCCTATATAGCTTCCTACTGTAATAAAAACAACTTGCCCTGGTGGTCCAGTAGCCACGCAGCTCCGATTCGGTCGCCATCTTGGATCCTTAAGGACGCGCACGCCTCTTTGCAAATTAAAGGCGCAGGTGCGCTGGCTTGATGACGCCAGCGTGCAATGGCGCCATATTTGAAAGTATAAAAGGCTTATTAAGGCCACAGGACCTTGCCCGTGATAGGATCTGTTTTCCTGTGGTTCCTGAGCTTAAAGCTATTTGTTTATCTGTCTGATCCCTGTTTTGACCCCTGCCTGGCTAACTACTATTCTGAACTCCTGATTCCTGACCATTGCCTGTTATACGACTACCTCTTCCGCTGAATCCCTTCTGATTGATTACCCAGTTTGACCCTTGCCTGCCTGCCCCGACCTGGCTTGATCTGACGATTTTGTCTCACGCCTTGTACTGTGACCTTCAGCCCAATGACTCTTGCCTTACAATTGTGCCCCTCTGCTTGTTTAGAACCCCTCACCTTGCACCTCTCGTCTTAAGACCTGGCGGCATCTGAGTAGCTGAGGGCTCCTCCCGAAGCCAAAGGTGGCTGCTATAGGCAGAAGCACGAGCCGAAACCAGGGTGCTTGGCATCGGATCTAGATTTAGGGTGCAAAGCGTTACAACCTACTCACTTTAATGTCTTACTCACCATGTAGTCTGTGATGTTTACTTTTTCTGTCCAGAGCTCTGGCTTTCTAGTTTGCTTTTCCATTTCCTTTTATATGTTGTTGAGGATCTGTCAATACAAACAATGGTTTTTATGATCACTCTCCTTTACATAAAGCTCTTCACTTTTAGCCTGCTAGCTTGCGTTGCTACCATCCCAATTGCCATTAAAACTGAAAAACAGGACAGGAAAGGTAATATTTTTTCCCAAAAAGGTTTCAAATGTACTGCTAGCCTACTACAGAGCACTACCATCTTTCTGATCTGTTAGCTCAGCAAATTCCAGAGACAGCATACAATGTACAGATGGGAAAGGCTGCATGGACTAAGGTTAGATTTCTTGGTGGAGCCATAGAATACCCTGTTATAAAAAATGCAGTAGTCACCACAATGTTAAAATAGGCAACCCTTCCATAAAATAAAATCTTTTAAGATTTAAGTACCCATCAAAGGTCTTTGGAGCCCAACACTGCCCTTTGTAATGTTGCTTTGGGCCATGATATCATTGGCATTGGCATTCATTTCATTCATTTTTCTTGGAAAACATGGGAAAAACATTGTTTTCTATGAGCCACAACACTAAAACCACAGAACCCAGACTTTTCAACAAAGGAGTAAGCCTTAATGGACAGTATTTATGCAATGTTGCTTTTTTGGAATTGCATTTCTAGCTATGAGGATTAACTGTAAAACCTATAATCTGCCCAGCACATGGGCAAAGACAGAAGATAGTGGGAATTTATTGAAGTATATAAAATTGTGCTCTGTATAGATAATGTTAGGTTGAGTTACTGTTATCAAAATCACCCAGATGGTTCGACAAAGCAGCATGAAAACTAATTACACAAACACTCTGATTTAGAGCAGATGTTGGTATATATATATTTATATATTTATATATATATATATATATATATATATATATATATATATTTATTTATTTTTATTTTTTTAATTTACTACAAATCTGTAGAGGTCTACTTGGATAAGGATGTTGTGCTTCTGAATTATGGGTTTCTCAGAAGTTTAAAGTGTTTAGCATGGAACGTGTTTTCATAAATGTATTAATGCCTGTTCATGTGTATTTATTTAATTGTTTCCTGAAGAAGGGAGACAAATGTAATATCATTCACACACTGGTTAAATGTGTTTTAAGTAGGATATTGTTTTAAACAGTGACTACTTGCAGATATTGGAATCAAGTTATGGGGGTTTGTAGCTTTTCTTGAGCACAATTATTTCTTCAGGAGAGAAATCTTCACATTAACCGGTTTAATTCATTCTTCTTCCAGAAGATAGAATTTATATATTTAAATAAATTGCAAAATGTTACCATGCAATGTATTATTCAAAGATATTCGATTTTTCAGGCCATGAGGGAAATACAAGAACAGCGTTTTTTTATACAATGAAGCCTATTGCTGTTTGACAGCTGGATAAATAAATGCTAACTGCCAGGCTAGCAGTTATTTGCTAATAGATGTTTCCATCATGCATTTCACTTTTATGTAATCTATACAATTATTTTGATCCCTCTAATTTTATATTTACAACATTAATGTTGATGGTGGTTTGGTGGTGCTTTCAGCTGGGCTAGAACTAGCAGTACGCAGAATAGGCATGTGCCTAGGGCAAAATTGCAAGCAGGGGAGGGGGTTATCACTAGACACACACCATTGTCTCTACCCCTAGTTCGGACCCTGGGTGAAGTAAAAGCAGGTACCAGGAATAGCATAAACTAGGGCGGAGGCACGGGGTTTCTCTGAGGTTTTCTTTGGTGCACTAAAAATCAGCCTTAATGAACTTTACACCATTTAACATAGTAACATAGTAAGTTAGGTTGAAAAAAGGCCCACGTCCATCAAGTTCAACCTTTTAACTCAATTTTAACCTCCCTAACTGCCAGTTGATCCAGAGGAAGGCAAACAAACCCATTTGAAGCCTCTCAAATTTGCCTCAGAGGGGGAAAAAAATCCTTCCTGACTCCAAAATGGCAATCGAACCAGTCCCTGGATCAACTTGTACTAGTTATCTTCCATAACCCTGTATTCCCTCACTTGCTAAAAAGCCATCCCGACTAGTGATGGGCGAATTTATTCGCCAGGCGCGAATTTGCGGTGAATTTGCGCGATTCGCCGCCAGCGAATAAATTCGCGAAACGCCCGAGAAAATTCGCTTCTTCTCAAGCGTGAACATCCCCAATTTGGCCAGTCTCTCTTCATAGCTAAGATTTTCCATACCTTTCACCAGCTTAGTTGCCGTTCTCTGTACCCTCTCTAATACAATAATGTCCTGTTTGAGTGATGGAGACCAAAACTGTACGGCATATTCTAGATGGGGCCTTACCAGTGCTCTATAGAGTGGAAGAATAACCCCCTCCTCCCGTTAATCAATGCCCCTTTTAATACAGCTCAAGACCTTATGTGAGCATATTGTGCATCTGAGGAAAGGGGGTTGTCATCCCCCCAAAACATTGTACAGAAGTCTGGTGAAACTGAAATTCTACACCAAAATCAGTGTGTGCAATGAATTATGGGAGCAAATCGTGGCATATTTTTATGTGTGCCGAACACCACTGTATTGTTGCACTTTAGATTTCTGACAAGCCTTACCACCACTTATCAGATAAATATACTCAAACCACCTTATTTATCTTTTTTGTCTCATTATGCAAGAATAAGTTGTTTGTTGTGCCATACTACATGAGAAAAAGCTGTGTATGATTTTTTTCAGATTTGATGCCCAAAAAAAATTATACTTTTTTTGGATTATCGCCATTGACTTCTACATGACTTTGGGTTTAATAAATCTTGAAAACTTTGAAAAATTTTGTTTTCCCTTTCAAAACTTCCCTTTCAAAACCGACTTTAGTAAATAACCCCTAAAGTGGGTGTTAGGCCTAAAGAATGAATGTTCCTTCTGTCCACCTTTTAAAAAACACATCACCCAGTTCTATCAGGCTGACCGTTACACCATCAAACTTTTTATTACATAGTTTGGGCCCCATTTATACTTACTGTATTTATAAAATCAAATCAAATGCTGTATTTATAAAATTAAATAACTTAATAATGATTTTGATTTAGCCATCTTTATAAGATTCTTTCGGCTATCTCTTTTGTTAAAACTTTCTTGCAGTACCATGTTGTAGTGAATGTAAATAATCTTTACTTTCCATTGCCTTTTATTTCCAATCTTTAAGTCTCCTTTATTGTAACGTAAGAAAGAAAGAAAGAAAGAAAGAAAGAAAGAAAGAAAGAAAGAAAGAAAGAAAGAAAGAAAGAAAGAAAGAAAGAAAGATAAATAGCTGCAAATAAAAGTTGGCTAAAAAAGAAAATGTAAATCTATTAACCATTGTTTTATTAAAGAAGAAAGTCTAGCATATGGGTCTGTTAAATAATAAAGTTCATTTTAATCATACTGAGAAACATGTATAGGTCAATTCCTATGCTACTATCAATGTATGCTGTCTCTCAGAGTAGGATAGGAAGAACTAAGTTTAGTCCATTTTTACTTAGTGATCATTTAGCTCGGGTAGCTTTCCTAACAATATTCCTTTCATTCTTTTTGGCCATGTATGTGTTTTACCTTGAGCCAGATCACTGTTAATGCCACTTAAAGAAGAAGACTGCATTTAAGTGACTCAGTTCAATAAGGTCCAAGTATAAAGACATTCAGTCATATGAAAAAGTTTGGGAACTCCTCTTAATTCTTTTATCATTGGCTGAGCTTTCAAAGTACCAACTTCCTTTTATTATATAACATGCCTTATGGAAACAGTAATATTTCAGCAGTGACTTAAAGTTTATTGGATTAACAGAAAATATGCAATATTCATCATAACAAAATTAGACAGGTGTATACATTTGGGCACCCCAACAGAGATATTACATCAATACTTAGTTGAGCCTTTTGTAAATGTAACAGCCTCTAGACGCCTCCTATAGCTTTTGATGAGTGTCTGGATTCTGGATGGAGGTATTTTTGACCATTCGTCTATACAAAATCTCTCCAGTTCAGTAAAATTTGATGGCTGCCCAGCATGGACAGCCTGCTTCAAATCATCTCATAGATTTTCCATGGTATTCAAGTAGGGGGACTGTGACACCCATTCCACAATATTGCCTTTTCAAAGTGTGTTTAGGGTCATTGTCTTGTTGGAATATCCAACCACTGTGTAACTTCAAATTTGTGACTGATGCTTGAACATTATCCTGAAGAATTTGTTGATATTGGGTTGAATTCATCAAGTCTTGGCCTGCCAGACCTGGGTTTTACAGACACTGTGCCTGTGGCCTTTCATTTCCTGATTACATTCCTTACAGTTGAAACTGACAGTTTAAACATCTGAGCATTTTGTAGCCTTCCCCTAAACCATGATACTGAACAATCTTTGTTTTCAAATCTTTTGAGAGTTGCTTTGAGGATCCCATGCTGTCACTCTTCAGAGGAGAGTCAAACAGAAGCACAACTTGCAATTGGCCACCTTAAATACATTTTCTCATGATTGGACACACCTGCCTTTGAAGTTCAAGTTCAAGGCTTAACGAGGTAATCCAACCAATTTGGTGCTGCCAGTAATCAGTATTGAGCAGTTACATGCATTCAAATTAGCAAAATTACAAGGGTACACACATTTCTGCACAGCCAGTTTTTCACATTTGATTTAATTTCATACAACTGAATACTGCTTCACTAAAAATCTTTGTTCAGAAAACACCCCTGTACTCAGATGTTCCTGGGAAATGAAAGACATACCACTGTTATCTTTTTTGTTGAAAGTGGAGTAAATTATTATGCAGGCTGAGAGGGGTTCCTAAACTTTTTTATATGACTGTAAGAGTAGCTAGTGTGTAAAGTTCCAACAGGATTGATTGATGTTGACCACTTTCCCTTTTTTATAAAAAGCACTTGACCACATTTTATGTTGGAAAGTCAAACCCAACAGACCAATGATTGCTTCTTGAAGATGCTAGCTGCTTTAGTGCACTTTCACAAACAGCTAGATAATGCTGATGCTCTCTGTAAATGTTAACTTCATTCTTTACAGTAAGTCATCATTGTTTTTTGCACACTAGACAATGTGCTTAGCTATTGAGTTCTCAGAAAACCACTACTATGTACCCGCTGTATGAAAGCATGTCAGCACTTAACATTGTTTTTTGTATAGAGTGTTTAGAGTGCAAGGGAAAAAGTCATTGTCACTTTAAAAGAAAGCTGTTTTTGGACAATGGAAACAGTTTTTTATTGCTTAATGCAGCACAGTCTGTACTACATAAAGTATGGTTCAATTACTTTGCAGGCCCACCTATTTCTTTTTTTTTCTTCAAATTTCACAGACTACAGCATTTATTTTTGTAAAACCAATAAAGTAATTCATCTGCTGGAAAAATTGTGTTCTCTGTAATATAAAATGAAAAAGCAAAGCATTGTGCATTTTGTGTTTTAAGTGTTCTTCTATGGCAAGACATTTATGGGGAATGTAATATGTTTAGTTCGCAAAGACCATTGCAGACTATTGCATTGTTAGCGAATAGCGACCAAGTTTGCATCCTTTTTGACCAATTACAGACCTCAATGGCTTTATCTGCAAACATTCACAGTGTATGTAGTAAAATTTCGCAATCACTAAATGTATCAAAATCACTTTTAAATTGATTGAAATATTGAATGAAACTCCAGAGCAGGTTTGAAAGATAACCTTTTTGCTTAACATTGTAATATTTGCCAGCAAATGATTTTACATTTTGAGCAGCCCCTAGTGTTGCCACCTGTCCGGATTTCATCCTGGCAGCCCTTGCAAATCCTGGGTTGTCCGGGTGAAATCCAGACAGGTGGCAACCCTAGTGCAGATTTCCAAATGAGAAAATCCGGACAGGACACTAAAAATAATGGCATGGCGATCAGCTAATCACTCACCAGTCCCACCCCCAACATCACCAGCCCCACCCTCCACCTCCAATGTCATCCACCCCGCCCCCTGCCGTTTTCTGGCCCCAGAAAAGGTGGAAACCCTAACTAAACATTAGCAAAAATGCCATTTTAAAGAACACTTGCGATTCGTAATTAAATTCCCCCTTTAGGCACTAAACTCAGTGTTAACCAATCTCTTTTGGGATAAGTATTTATTTGTCACTTTCCAGATGGCTGTGAAAGAAACAGAGAGCGGAATAAAAACACAGGGACTCATACTGATATTCCAGTTTGTACAAAATAAAGCAGACAGGTCAGGGGGATCTTTGAACATAGAATGTTAGTTTTAACGTTAGATCCATGATTTAAAAATCTTGACCACAATTATCACAATATATATATATATATATATATATATATATATATATATTATATATATACAGTATATATTGTATATATGAGAGAAACAGATTAGAAAACTTACTGGCTAAAAATACAGGAATGCTTCAAATGTAGTAAAAAGTTCAAAGTATGTTGCTGGGCAAGTACCTGTTAAAGATTCTTCTGCTCCCCTATCTCTTCCCTCTTTAGTTCTCCCCTCACATGGCCCCTCTGTTTGACAACCTAATGGCGCAGGGGCAATCGAGGTGGCCGTCAGGGTTTCCTAGGATTCCTGGTCAGCTTGGCCTACCCCTGTGTATATAAGGCCATCTATAAATGTGGTTATTGTAAGGAAGAATTACCTTCCGCATCCATGCCGACGCTGTTCTGCTATTCAAGATGGCGGCGCCCAGTCCTTCCACGAGGTTCTTCCCAGGCGCAGCGCTGTGACGCCAGCGCGTTTTCGCCGGCGTCAGAATGGACGCCAGCGCAGTGACGTCATCACGTCCATCTTTTGGCGCCAAAGGAGGCCTATTTAAGAAACCTGAAAGTCTGCAAACATCGCCCAATTACAGGTTCTACTTAGTGTGTTCCTGGGTGTGTTAGTGTGTATTGATTCCTGTTCTTGATCTTGACCCATTGCCTGTTTATCGTTATTGAACTCTTGCCGCCTGAACTAACCTATTGCCTGGACTTTGACCATTCTTTTGCCTAATCCTATTGTACCGCAAACTGTGCTGGACTTCAGCTTCCTCTTTGGTCCGCTACTCCAGATTGAGCCTTCGGGCCCTTACAGTTATGTGGTAAACGAGTAAGGCATTATTTTTCCCAACTGTGAATGCTGTACTGATTCCTACTGTATTAAATGTGGTTAATAAATGTGAGTGTTTTTAAAGGAAATGGACCTTGACTGAAAGGTTACAACTTGTTTCCTCCTGCTGTGGAGGAATCTTTGTGACCCACAACTAGGGGCGCTCCGCCAATAAGGCAAGTTGAGAAACTCGCCCCTGGTTGCCAGGGGCAGAAAAATTGCTGCTATTGGCAATTTTAAGAGTCAAATCTTCTAGTGCAGATAGTGCAACTGCACTCTCTGCACTAGCTACATGGACCCCCCCGGTGTCACCAGACACAAGAACATATGTGTCACAGTGCTGCCGCTGCCATTTATGCAGTCTGAAAAGTTCAGGTGTCCACTGAAAAATTTAACACATTTATGGGACCTTTAGGAATATGTTTTACGTAAGGGAACACCGTATTTGGCACATGCGCAGTTGGAGCAGTCCAGTATTCATATCAACTGCGAATGCATTGAAGTGACAAAGGGAAGGAAGACGATCCGAAGAAGATCAAAGAAGACTGAAGACCCGGAAGATGGCGCTCATGAGCTCAGGTGCCATACTCTGCACAAATAAGTGAGAGTGCTGCCTGGGACACTTTCTGGAGTAATGCACTGTGTGGGTAGAAAGCAGGGAGGGTAGTAGATGCAGCTTTTCTATTTGGGGGAGATTAGTTCTCCTTTAAGCTGCAAGTCTCAGTTCTCCCAAGAGATTTGTCTATCTTATTAGTTATAATTGTATAGTTGCTTATCTTAAATTGTTACAAATGTAACATGTTCAGGTGCTGAGTAGTCTGGACTTTCTGCCAAAATGCCTCTTATTTAATTAAGTTTCAGAAACTTTCTATCTTTTCTGGCATCAGTGCAGGAGATCAAAGAGAAACCCAAGATTTTTTTTTTTAAATCTGGGACTGCCGGCTGAGCTGCAAAACAGAACAGTTGGGAGCTATGTGATTGGTTGCTATGGGTTACTGCACCTGGGCAAACTTAGCACCTTTTAGTCTTGAGAAGACAGTTACATGTTTCGAGCCAAGTGGCTCTTCCTCAGGTGCTTATACCTTATAAGCACCTGAGGAAGAGCCACTTGGCTTGAAACATGTCGTGCACTTTTTGAATAAATGAATCAGTGAATCAGCAATTTTGGTTCTCCAGAGTCCTATTTCTGAATTGTCAAACAAGTACATTGCTGCAAAAATTGTGCTTTTATTGATCCACTACAGAGAGCTCTTTTTCAAGTGTTAACAGAATCAAATACCACATAGGAATTTAAACACTCTACCCCACCCCCAATTAGTGAGTAAAGGGGTTGTGGCCACTGCCAAGGGTAATTTTTCAGCCTAGCCATATTCAAGTAAATACAAAAGACAATTGCAACCACTATAGTAAAAGTCCCAGAGATGTGCACATCAGTCTTTCAGTGTAATAAATAGTCCATCCAAGTAGATAAGGGAGAAAAATGTCTTTATCCTCAGGAACACCTAAAAGGAAATAACTTAGTTAAAAACAGTCACTCTGGCAGTACAAACCGTCTGCCTAGAGCTCAATTTGCTTCACATAAGATTGATACAATTAATTATAAAGGGAACTATCTTACCCTTCAGAAGTACATTCATTTTCAAAAATGTTTCAAAAGTGATCATTTTGTCTAAAAATGGAAAGAATAAGCAGGTTAACACAATGTAAGGCAAATAACATAGGCAAGTACTTACAGAAAGCTACTTATACTCCAGTACTCATTCAAACCATCAGGATGCAAGCAATTTGCAAGTTTTTTAATCCATTTTGCTTCCCTTTGTAATAGTAGCTTTTACAAGTAAAGGTGGCCATACACTGGCCAATAAAAGCTGCAGACAGACCGAGTCGGCAGCTTATTGGCCCATGTATGGGGCCTTCCGACGGGCTTCCCCGATCGATATCTGGCCGAAAGTCGGGCAGATGTCGATTGGGCGGGACTAAAAATCCTGTTCGTTGATCCGGTCCCACGATCTGACCGCCCGTTACCCATCGTTATGAACGATGCTGCCATTTATGCAGACTGAAAAGTTCAGGTGTCCACTGAAAAATTTAACACATTTATGGGACCATTAGGAATATGTTTTACGTGTCATAAAGTTTTGTTAATGAAGTTGAAATTGCCCTTTAAAGGGGAACTAACCCCCCAATTTAAAAAGCCCCATCTAGTACAGAGATAGTCCCCCTTCCCTGCTCTCTGCCCGCATAGTGTATTATTCCAGAAAGTAACCCTGGACAGCACTCATTTATGCAGTGTAGTGCAGCAGAGCTTATGGGCGCCATCTTCCAGGTCTTCTTCTGCAAGGGAACACTGTATTTGGCACATGTGCAGTTGGAGCAGTCCAGTATTTATACCAACTGCGAATGCATTGAAGTGACAAAGGGAAGGAAGAAGATCTGAAGAAGACCAAAGAAGACTGAAGACCCGGAAGATGGCGCTCATGAGCTCTGGTGCCCTACTCTGCACAAATAAGTGAGAGTGCTGCCTGGGTAATGCACTATGTGGGTAGAAAGCAGGGAGGGTAGTAGATGAGGCTTTTCTATTTGGGGGGGATTAGTTCTCCTTTAAGCTGCAAGTCTCAGTTCTCCCAAGAGATTTGCCTATCTTATTAGTTACAATTGTATATTTGCTTATCTTAAATTGTTACAAATGTAACATGTGCAGGTGCTGAGTATTCTGGACTCTGCCAAAAAGCCTCTTATTTAATTAAGTTTCAGAAACGTTGTATCTTTTCTGGCATCAGTGCAGGAGATCAAAGAGAAACTTCTTTTTTTTTTTTAAATCTGGGACTGCGGGCTGAGCTGCTAAACAGAACAGTTGGGAGCTATGTAATTGGTTGCTATGGGTTCCTGCACCTGGGCAAACTTAGCGCCTTTTAGTACATAACCCTATATTAAAGAAAATAACCCTTCATTGGCTTTGTCACTATTCAGTCACAAAATTCTTTTATGTGTATTATCTATCCACTGGCTTCATAACTCCTACCTCATTCCATGGACAATGCATTTCCAGTTGTATATACCTTGTATTTTATATTTGTCTTTTAAAAGGACTTTTTTTCCCACTTCCTTTCATTTTCATATTCATAATGTGGATGTGTTTTGTGCAATAGATGTTGCCTAGCAACTTCTTCAGCCCAGGCAGTGAAAGCATCTTTGTATAAAAGTGACTCTAAATTATATATGCACTTTTCATTAACCGTTTTTTTAATGCATCCCTGTGGGGGGGGGGGTCACATCGCGTGTCAGTGATTCCCTTTTCTGTTGTCCATTGATAGAATTGTCAAGAGCATTACTGATATGCCTAGGAATCTAGCCACCTTACATTCTGTGCCAAAATCAAGTTATTACAAAATAATATGCAGGCACAATGATGTCAAAATGGAATTGGTTTGAAGTAGCTGCCTAGACAGCTGTGACAAATCCTTTAAACATAAATCAAAACCTGGGAAGACAGTGTTGGAGACTGTTACACTTATTTATCTGCATATGGTTAGGGTTGCCACCTTTAGGGTTAGGGTTGCCACCTTTTCCGTTTGGTGAAAACGGGCAGGGGGTGGGGTGGATGATGTTGGGGGCGGGGCAGATGACATCGGGGTGGGCCAGTGATGTTGGGAAAGTGCTGATGATGTTGGGTCGGGGCTGTTGACATGGCGATCAGTGATTGGCTGATCGCCATGTCAAACAAAGCAAATTTTTGCTCACCACCAATTTCTAAAACCATTTTTTTAAGCAGGGGTGCAATAAGGCTTTGAACACAACATACATATAGACAAATACAAGAGGTTCTCTGCACTCAACCCATTATCAATATATTTAGGACATTGAGACAACGGCTTGATAAGGGGCCCGGGTGGACTTAAACGTTGCATTTTTTCTGTATGTTTGGGTTTCAATAAATCTTACGCTACTTCAAATATTCGGTGCGCTGCTGGTATTTTCTTCATGGGAGATCCAGAACGCTTGGGACCTGGGATCTAATTTGGATCTCTATAGCTTATGGGCAGTTGCCTGAGGCAGCAGCCAAGATGCCGCCCCCTCTCCCGATCTGCGCTTAAAAATGAGTGTTAGAGCGTGTCAAAGGGGGGCAGCTTTGCTAGTGCATTGAGCGCAATATCGCTCTCTGCACTAGCGGTGCCAAATTTCGAGCTTGAAAACAAAGGTTGAATTTTAGTGGTTTTAGAGGTTATGATTAAACTCTATTCCTCTAAAACTACAAATGCCATGAAATTTATATAAATACATTCAGGGGCAATCCTGGCCCCTCCGCCGCCTGAGGCAGCAGCAGTTGCTGCCGCCCCCCCTCCCACGTGCACTATTGATGTGCGGGCCGACTTGATACCCGTGGGTTCGGCAGGTTTGGGTCGACTTCGCAGTGATCCTCGCGGGTGGCAGGCGGTTGCGGTATGAGTTCCTCTCCCCGCTCGCCACCTTCAAATGCCAGCATCCGACTTCCAGGTTCCAGTTTTATAGTCTCGCATCTGCTCGCCCCTCCCCTTTTGTGACGTCTATAAAAGGAACCCGGAAGCACAGGACGGGTTAGGGTCGGGGGAAACCCTGACCCACATATCACTACTGTGGGCTTATCTTTTTGCGCCTGATGGGGTCCCGGGGGGTCCACGCAGGCTGCTGAGACGGCCAGGACGCTAGCGCAGAGAGCCTAACTGCGCTCACTGCGCTAGAAGAGCCGAATTTCTGGTTTGAAAACCGGAAATTCGGCTCTTAAAGAACCAGGCACTGCATTTTTGCCTCCCCTGGTACCTAGTGGGCCGATGCCATCTGAGGCGACAACCTCAACTCGCCTCATTGGCGAAGCACCCCTGAATACATAGAAATAACTGTGGATAAGAACTTGGTCAAACGCAGTACATTGCTGCAAAAATTGTGCTTTTATTGATCCACTACAAAGAGCAAAGAGCTCTTTTTCAAGTGTAAACAGAATCAAACACCACATAGGAATTTAAACACTCTACCCCACCCCCAATTAGTGAGTAAAGGGGTTGTGGCCACTGCCAAGGGTAATTTTTCAGCCTAGCCATATTCAAGTAAATACAAAAGACAATTGCAACCACTATAGTAAAAGTCCCAGAGATGTGCACATCAGTCTTTCAGTGTAATAAATAGTCCATCCAAGTAGATAAGAGAGAAAAATGTCTTTATCCTCAGGAACACCTAAAAGGAAATAACTTAGTTAAAAACGCTCACTCTGGCACTGCAAACCGCCTGCCTAGAGCCCAATTTGCTTCACATAAGATTGATACAATTAATTATAAAGGGAACTATCTTACCCTTCAGAAGTACATTTATTTTCAAAAAATTTTCAAAAGTGATCATTTTGTCTAAAAAAGGAAAGAATAAGCAGGTTAACACAATGTAAGGCAAATAACATAGGCAAGTACTTACAGAAAGCTACTTATACTCCTGTACTCATTCAAACCATTAGGATGCAAGCAATTTGCAAGTTTTTTAATCCATTTTGCTTCCCTCAGTAATAGTAGCTTTGACAAGTAAAGGTGGCCATACAAGGGCCGATAAAAGCTGCCGACAGACCGATTCGGCAGTTTATTGGCCCGTGTATGTGGCCCTCAGGCTTCCCCGATCGATATCTGGCGGAAAGTCGGCGGAAAGGACTTAAAAATCCCGTCGGATCGTGGCCGCATTTGTTTGTTGATGCGGTCCCACGATCTGACCGCCCATTACCTATCGTTAGGATCCGATCATTGGGCCCTAAGGCCCACTATCTGATCAGCCCGATATTGCCCACCTCAAGGTGTATGGCCACCTTTACCTCCTCTTTGTGGTTTACATACAACCTCCAGCACTTGCCATTTTAGTTGCAAGTTTTTGAGCAGTAAAATGTCGGGAAATGGATGTGTCTGTTTGGGTTCCTGATTTAAAGTTGCGGATATTGGACCTATGTAGTGATGGGCGAATTTGTCCCGTTCTGCTTTGCCACAAATTTCGTGAATTTAACATGCAATTCGCAAAACTTGCGAAAAATTTGCGAAACATCGATTTTGCCGCCGGCAACAACTCACC
This sequence comes from Xenopus laevis, assembly GCF_017654675.1. NCBI lineage: Eukaryota > Metazoa > Chordata > Amphibia > Anura > Pipidae > Xenopus > Xenopus laevis. The sequence goes on along the minus strand of NC_054374.1, from coordinate 35,633,421 downwards.
AGCGTCAAAGCGGGTGCCGGTGTCAAAGTTGACGCCGGCACCCATTAAAGTCAATGGGCTTCTGTTTATCATCTCCGGGTCTAAATTGGCGCCAGCAATGGAACCGTCGCCGGCGTTGAAAAAAACATTGAAGCTGCCGTCAAAACCGTCACCAGCGTCAAAATTTGTTTCGATGCCAGCGAATTTTCGCGGCAAATTCACAAATTTACTTGCCGTCACTGAAACTGCCAAATTCACCGCAAATTTGCTCCTGGCGAATAAATTAGCCCATCACTAGCCCTATTTTCTTTTATACGGTCCTTTACAGGATGCGCTGTTTGTCCAATGTATATTTAATAAATATATTACCTTTGGCAGTGGCCACAACCCCTTTACTCACTAATTAGGGGTGGGGTAGAGTTTAAATTCCTATGTGGTGTTTGATTCTGTTAACACTTGAAAAAGTAGTGGATCAATAAAAGCACAATTTTTGCAGTAATAAGTTCTTATCCACGGTTATTTCTATGAATTAAAGCTTTACTGGATGGAAACAAGGAGACTGGACCAAAGTCATTGAATCCTGCTCTATATTAGTGAAAATTCAAATTAAAAATATTCGAATTTCAAGCTCATTTTTGTGTACTTCGACTAGGGAACAGTCCAAATTCGATTAGAAAGAAAAGTCGAAAATTTGAATATCGAAAATTTATCATGTACTGTCTAAAGCGCAACTCTGATTTGCACCCATACCAATAAGCCTTGATAGGCACATTTATGATCCTCCTTCTTTGGTGCCCATTGTAAACATGGCAGACGTTCTGGGAAAAAGGGATGGGAAGATAGTTATGTCCTTAAGACCCTTAACACGTTTTTACCCAAAAGTATGTTGAGTCATATACTGGTATTATATTGGTATTTTCATACGCTGATCTCCTACTTTTAGGACATCTCCCTCTTTATGTTCATTCATGCCTTCAGTTCTGTTTTGCTTCAACTGAATATTGATCAATATAACATAATCTGTTTGCAGTTTTGAAAAATGGATTTCAGTGCAGTATTCTGCTGGAGCAGCACTATTAATTGATGCGTTTTGAAAAAAACATGTTTTCCCATGATAGTATCCCTTTAAGCTATCCAGAATTATATGATAAAAATGCAAAATTATCTACCTTCCATCCATCAATAGGTCTGTCTTACATTTTTTGTAGTTTGAGTTGGAGGTCTAAAGATGAAGCAGGTAATACTGGGCACTCAATCAGGGATCCACCCAAGAACAAGTAGTTTGGGACGCAGGCAAGGCATTTGCGAGAGGGGCGTATATTTCGCTAATCAAGGCCGCTAGAGTCAAACAGAATGCTGCACTGGAGTCTCTTCGAGGGAAATTAGGGGAGGCAGAAGCAAAATTTATCAAGGATCCTAATGAGTCACTTGAAGCAGACCTGGCAGCTGCGCAGAGGGAGGTTAATTTGGCGTATGTCCAAAAGAAGGGGGAACTTCAGAGAGCCGCATTTTGGTATGATAAAGGGGATAAAAGTGGGAAACTTATAACCATCCTTTTGAAGGACCCCAGGCAATTAACTGCAATTCCCAGGTTGATAACTGAAGGGGGCCAGGAAATTCGAGTGCAGGATTAGATCCTCGAGGAATTTGTTAATTTCTATACTAAGTTATATAGTTTCTAAGAATCAGAGTACGCCAGATACTTTGAACCAATTCCTAAGCAGTACCCCACTTCCTCAGCTCCCTCTGGAGGAGGCAGAAGGTCTTAACAAGCAGATAACCTCTGAGGAGGTGGTTGAGGCAATAAAAATGTTTCCCAATGGTACGACCCCAGGCCCAGATGGGCTCCCCATTGAGTGGTACAAGGCTAACAAGGAACTCTTGGGACCCAAGCTCAGTTCTTAATGCAGTTTTTAATGCAATCACACGACGGGCTCAGTTACCAGATAGCTCAAAGCTCTTATATTAAAAGATGGGAAATCGGCGGAAAAGTGTGCATCCGATCGGCCCATTTCCCTATTAAACTCGGATATAAAAATCTTAGTCAAAATACTTGCAAATAGATTGAAGGGGGTTATTAAAAGCCTGATCCACCCAGATCAAACAGGGTTTATGCCAAGTAGGGCCACAGATGTCAACATAAGGCGCCTATTCACAAATATGTGGGCCACGCACAATGTCACTGGTGAAAGAGTTGTCGTGTTACTGAACACTGAGAAAGCTTTTGACACTGTGGAGTAGCCCTGCTTATGGACACTTTTGACCAGATATGGGTTGGGAGATGAGTTTAAGTGGGTTAAAGCTCTGTATGACTCGCCTAGAGCCAGAATATTGGTGAATGCGGAACTCTCACAGGAGTTTGCGTTGGCGAGGGGCATGAGACAGGGGTGTCCGCTGTTGCCTCTGCTCTTTGCCCTCGCTATAGAGCCAATAGCCATCAGAATTCGAAACAACCCTAATATTGAGGGACTTAAATTACAGAGACTAGAGGAGAAAATCTCGCTTTATGCGGATGACATGCTGGTGTACCTTGCCAACGCAAAAGATTCCCTCTCAATACTATTGCAGGAAATAAATGAGTTTGGAACACTTGCAGGCCTTAGGGTCAACTTGGGGAAGTCAATTATATTCCCAATAGATTCGAGTGTGCAAAGAGACCAAGACACACAACTTCAATGGGTCTCCTCATTCACCTACTTGGGTATCATAATCCACAAAGACCCAAAGAAATATGTAGAACTAAACTTAGCCCCGATAGTTAGATCACTGAAAACTAAAGTACAGCATTGGGCTAACTTACCCTTGTCCCTCCCAGGTCGGGTCAATATCTTTAAAATGATATACCTGCGGAAGATCCTTTATGCGTTCCACAATGCACCAATTACACTCCTAAAAGCATGGTTCAAGCAGCCTGAGGCATATATCAGAGACTTTATTTGGGCAGGAGATAGGCCAAGGATCAGCATGCAAATTTTACAGGCACCAGTAAAGAAAGGGGGACTAGCCCTTCCCGACCTCCGAAATTATTCTATGCTAGCCAGTTGGTGTATGCATGGTGGTGGCTCCATCCAGACCCCAGTAACCAAGCCACAGTAGTAGAGGCGGCAGTCATCTCTTCCTTCGAAGCTCTAGCCAACCAGTCGTATAGAGGTTTACCTGCATTGTACCCAATGGCCCCCCCCCCATGAAAACGGTAATCCAGGTGTTTCAGAAGATGGTGGTGTCAGGGCATAAAAAATCTGGCACCTGGTCCAAATGGACTCCTCTCTGGGGTAAAAATTCACTAGGAAAATTCAGATCCTTGCCTGAGATTAGTTTCTGGGCTGGCCTAATGCCAAAGTGAAATACCTAGGCGATATAACTGGAGCTGGTGAACTGAAACAATTTGTCCAGCTAAAGGAGGAATATGGTCTCCATAACCAGATGTTCTTTAGATTCTTACAATTAAGACACACATTTCAGGCCCAATTTCCGGAGGGCACCACACAGATAGCTGAGTCTACCCTAGAGCGTTACCTTCGTAGACCAGAAATGACCAAGCCCTTTAGTTGGTTTTATGCAATTGTGCTTCAAGGGAACTTTGATCCCATACATCAAGTGTGTAGAAAATGGGCCTCTGATTTCCCATCACTAGATGAAGAAACATGGGCAGAGATACTTGAACAAATTCCAGAAACCAATATATGTATCAGAGATCGCTTTATTCACATTAAATTCTTAAACAGAGTATATTTAACCCCACAGAGGCTGGCATCTATGTATCAGGGTCATCCGGATGTATGTCTGAAATGTAATACGGAAGCTGGCACCTACTTGCATGTTTTCTGGGGCTATCCTAAGATTCAACAATATTGGGCCACAATACTTAGATACATGAATACATTTTTGGGACTACTTAACATAAGGTCACCGGAATTTTGTCTCCTTGGACTATTTGAAGGACTTACCATGCCCTCCAGTGATAGATTGTACCTACAGCAGTTGCTCCACTATGCCAGTAAAGCCCTTCTTTTGACCTGGAAAGCTCCTGAACCTCCTACACTTGAATTCTGGAAAAAACTAGTGGATGACACCCTCCCTAGGCAAAAACTGACATATACTGCCTGTGGTTGCCCTGAAAATTTTGGGAAACTTTGGGACAAATGGCTGGCGATCCCTTAAATGGACATGGTAACCTGACTGTGGTTGAGCCAATATATGATATGCATTACTCAAAGGGGATGTAAAGTTATGCAACAGGGAAAGTTCATCTTGCTTTGCTTTGCCTTTCTTAATTTACCTTCTTTCTTCTATCTCATGTTAATTGAAAATCAATAAAGAAAATCTTTAAAAAAAAAAAAATGAAGCAGGTGTTTTTTCCAGCCCCCTTGCATCTGCATTCGCTTTGTTGCTAGAACAATATTCAGAACCATATGATTAATTAGGCATAATAATGCTCATCTGAATAAAATATTGTAGCCCAATTTCTGTCCAGTTCAAAGTGAGTTTATAGTAAAGAAAAAAATGCATTGTGCTGAATTTGGACTAGGAAATTGGACAGAAGAATTAAATTGAGTCGATTATGTGCTTATGTGGCGATCTGCACATAATGTTTTAAAGAGAAGTCTTATTTCTTTCTGAATGGGATCAATTCAGCTTTTATACCTTTTGCTGGCAATGGATCTTTGTAAATTGTAAGCTGCGACTCAGCACAGAAACCGTGAAAGCCTATTGTGTACACTACGTGTGTGTCTTCTTCCAATGGCTTTGTTAAAGTGTCAGAGTGTTGGGTCAAAAATAATTTAAAACATGTAGTTCAGATGTGAAACGTCTTATTTTTTTCAATCTTTGTATTTAAATTCATAATGTTAATTAATTTGATGACTGGCTGCACAATTACTTAAAGGGCATGTGAAGTCTAATATAGAATAAGGCTAGAAATGCTGTATTTTGTATACTAAATATAAACATGAACTTACTGCACCACAAGCCTAATCAAACAAATAATTTATGATTTCAAAGTCTGCTACAGGGTGTCACCATCTTGTAACTTTGTTAAATATCTTTCCAAGACTAAGACTGTGCACATGCTCAGTGTGGTCTGGGCTGCTTAGGGATCATCATAAACAAAGCTGCTTGAGTTCTGCATGGCTGGGAAGTAAGGCGGGAGCTCCCCCTGCTGTTCATAAGTATGATTGTTTCCCTGCTCAGCAGTTAGGGACCATCTGACAATTCCTATCCACAGCAGTAAATGAAGGGAGAATTTAACTGCATACAGTCAGGTTTCTTATAAAAACGGTACACATTTTTTAATCAAAGTATATTGGAGATAGGTTTCTTTTTTATTAAAGAAAGTAAAAATGGGATTTTATTTTTTTGCCTGGAGGTTCAAGGCAAGAGATGTAAAAGGGCAATATTTATTTAAATATATATATATATATATATATATATATATATATATATATATATATATATATATATATATATATATGTATATATATATAGATATAGATATAGATATAGATATAGATATACCAGTTTAGTAAGATTCTTTAATATGCCACTTAATATATAGTTTTCATTTAATTAGTTTTCCCTTGACTGTCCAACACATTTCTTTTACCTTTTGTGCCTCTTTTATGCATGCTATTCTTTAACACAAGCCACATGCAGCAGCTGTATCTTATTTTATTGCCTGGCACTTTTCCAGTATTTAGCATTAAATAAAAATGAATGGCAGTGTGCAGAATGATATTTCTCCTGCATAAAATAGCCATCGATAACGAGTACAGATGGGATAAAGAGCTTCCCGATAATTCACACGTAGGACTGTGCTGGCAAAACAGACGGCTTATTGATATTCTCTAGCCCAGAAGACATTTCATGCTTGCGGTAAATCATTATCCAAAAGTCAAAAGTATTTTATGCAAGGTATTTGAGTCAATACAACAAACATTTAGTCAGAAATGGTACATATTTTAATAGATCATCTTAAACACATACCTAATTTCCAGATATTTTGTTTTCTGTTGTATCACTTACTGAGCAGATGTGATATAATTATAAATTTTTTAAATGGTTGAACTCATTTATAGTCATTTCAACGCCTTCAGATATAATGTTCCAGATTAAATTGAGCAAAAATTTTTGTCATGGATTATTTTGTGAAAAAAAAGTCAGTAAAGGAATCCAGGGGTCAAAAAAGCATATCTAATTGTACTGAATCTTTTCCAACCAGTTGAGTTCTCTTAAGTAAGCAAATGCCATTTGCCTTCTTCGACAAAAGCCAAAACAGCTTTTAATGTAAAATAGTATATTAGCTGTGTGGAGCTCTGGGTCAAAGGATCACCATGGATCACTTCCTCTTGAAAATGGATAGTGCCCTGAGCAGGGTGTTAATGGTCCTTATAAATGTGCACTTTCAGATTTTATTTGTCCCTAGCTCCTGTACTTCTTGGCAGTGGAAAACAAACCATAGCAAACCCACCACCTTTCACGTAACTGCCATTGATCCTGAGTTTATATTCTTCAGACATAGGGGCATTCTTCAGACATAGGGGCCAGCGACGGCTTTGCTGACATGGCAACACTTCGCCAGGCGTAGATTCACCAGGACAGCGCTAATTCACGAAAATCCGAAGTTGCGTCCAGGGTTCCGAACGCTTGCATAAGCAGTTCGAAGTTATGCTAGTGATGCCTAATTAGCATATGGCGTGAAGTTAAAGTACAATGTTGCAGTAATAACATTACACTACACAAGGCCAGGGAACCTTAATAAAATAAAATAGAGGTGTTATATTGCCCTACACATGAGCCCAGTGTATAGTTTATGTGCCATATGTTAGGAAATGTAGGGGGAAGGATCTTTTTCAGCCTATCACTTTTATTTTTTTGCCTTTACATGCCCTTTAATTCTAGAGTGATATCACGAAATTGCACATTAAGTCTGAATGCCAAAAATTTGTTTTTTTTTTTCTTTACTTTAGAATCCAAATTCTTGCCGAGGTTGTATATAAGTCATTGGGTGATGTCTCTATCCTATTTGGAAGTTTCTATGAGCTATTTCGCACTTTTTGTGCAAAAAATCGAAAAATTCAAGTTTGTCCCCGATCCCATTAAATTGCGCTTTTTTTGTTAATACATAAGGTCCAATAAGGTCAGACTTTATTTTAATAAAAATTAAATTTTGATAAATATGCCCCTAATCTCCATATGTAAAAGAAAAGTAATGGGGTGCAGTGGGACAGGTTTGTGTAAGGTTTTGATCCCTTTAAGTTTGTATAAATCCTAATTATAAATTATATTTTCATCTGTTTGTGTAAGATAATCATTCAGGGAATTTAAATAAAAACAGAACATTTGTCACCCAGGAGAAATATATTTTCTTCTGTACAAAGAGAGGAAGACATGCATACATTTAATTTCTTATACTAGTGCAAAGGGATCAGAGTGTATTGTATATCTAAAGGATGAGCTATTTGTGCAGAACAGATAAAAGGAGAGTATTCTAGTTATTGTGCTTGGATCCACAAGGATGAGTGTAGGTGTAGAAGAGAAATAGGCTAGCTTGAGTGTTGGTCTTTATAATAGAGAGTGCTATAAAAACATGATTTTGTAGGAAATGAAAAGGAAAAGGACTTGGACGACACAATAAAATCCTCTTATAGGCAAAAAATTTAATTTCTTGCAGGATGTCTGAAAGAGACAAGCCACACAGTTTATATGGGAGAGCTATGTTCTTTTTATTCATAGTCTAAAAGGTTCTTTCAAACTAGCACAGAAATATTAGATGAAAGAAAATGAAATTAAAGCTAGCTGTATTCAATGACAAGGCCTCCTTTTGTTGCACACTAGCAGCATCATCAAGTGCTTCTTAATACATATAACCTTGGAAGTCAAGTGTCCTTTGTCTAGCACAAAGGCCTCCTTGCTCCCAATATTTAGTAAAATGGTGACCCCCAACATTATTCATTTTTGTTTCTTGGGCAAACTGCATTCTGATTCATGTGGCTACTTACTGCCCTGTTTAGCCATTGTAAACATGGATAAAACAGTAATGCATTTGAATCCCTAACTCCAGTGATGGTTGTGATGCTGCAAACATATGCGGCCTGGGGGCTGACTGTAATAATTGTGTGTAATCACTTTGTGAAAAATGGTTGATGCATAGATTCTCCAGTTGTGCATCAAAGGACATAAAAGTGCATGTGGGCCCTGGTGCAGTAGTCGCACTCCCTGCTCCCCCAAATTCCACCACTGCTTTCTACAGGTTAACTCTCTTACAGCTGTTTAAGAATAAAACAATGATGTGCTGCTCTGAGCACTTTGGAATTTACATTGGTTTGCTATTTCTGAGATATTCCTGTATACAGAAGTACATAGATATTGCATGAAGCTATTGCAACAAATTTTGATAACTTTACTAATAGTTTTCCCATTCTGATTAAATATATAAATTAAATAGTTTAAAGATCTTTCTGTAAATAAAAATGAGGACGAACAATGATTTCCACCTACGCTGCATTCTGTACCTTCATGTATTATTCCCTGTGATTGCAATAATAAACAAAGATACCATCTGGATTCCCTTGTTTGTATACTATAAGCAGCCTGTGTGCCGGCAATGTTTTTTTGTTTTTATTTTGTTTTACAGTGAGGTTGCACTTTGCTCTAAAATTGACCAACCAGCCTTTCCATATCCTGCAACCCTACAAAGCCTAATAACCACTCAGGGAAGGGTTAAAGGTAATTCCAGCACATTGTACAGTCAGGAAATTTGGTATTAACATCTTCACAACAGTGAACAGTGATAAGAAATGGGCAATGGAAATGGCATCTTGTGATTAAGGGTTTATTTATTAATGCACAATTAATGGGGACCCCATCAAATGACGGTGACATCAACTGGCGTTTAGTTAGTATTTGTACTATCATCCCAACCACATTACACAGGGAAATTCAGTGGGTAATGGCACCACAAACTGTTTGTACAGTACAGGTATGGGATTGGTTATCCAGAAATCCTCTTTCTCTGTAATAATTTATATAATATATATTTATATATATATATATATATATATATATATATATATATATATATATATAACAAACAAGGGAAAGTTGTGCTCACCACTATTTTTTAAAACCATTAGGCGGGGGTGCAATGAGGCTGTGACCACAAAATACATATAGTCAAATACAAGATTCCTCTGCACTCAACCCATTATCAATATATTTAAGACAGCGACATTTTGTGCATACTGCTACTAAAAATGCCTTACCCTTTAAACAAAACAGGGATTGTTTGTCCATATATTGCAATATATTTAAGCTGGCCAACTACGTCAAAGTCATCCCATATCTGCCCAGTCCTACGCTCAATTTTATCTGATTCATTAAGAATTCTATTGCTTCATTATACATTTTACAAAGGGACTTGGTTTTACCTGCAACTTAACTTGCTGCTTTCAAAGTAAACCTCCATACTTGGCTGCCCTTTTATTAGACACCAGTGGGATCACCTGACTATAGCTGGAAAGGGTGGGAGCTACAACATGGAGCTGGTCACTGCTCCTGTATAACTATAACAAACAAGGGAAAGTTGTGCTCACCACTATTTTTTAAAACCATTAGGCGGGGGTGCAATGAGGCTGTGACCACAAAATACATATAGTCAAATACAAGAGTCCTCTGCACTCAACCCATTATCAATATATTTAAGACAGACTGTCTTAAATATATTGATAATGGGTTGAGTGCAGAGGACTCTTGTATTTGACTATATATATATATATATATATATATATATATATATAAAATAAATTCATGAAAAATCTTGAAATCGGTGAAGTTCGCCAAAAAAATCATGAAATTTGAAAGTTTTCACGAAACAATTGTGAAATTCAGACATTTTCACAGGAAAATCGTGCAATTCGAAAGTTTTCACGAAAAAATGGTGAAATTTGGACGTTTTCACAGAAAAATCACGCAATTTGAACGTTTTCACAAAAAAATCTAGCAATTCGAACGTTTTCATGGAAAAATTTAAGCAATTTGAACGTTTTCACAAAAAATCAAGAAATTCGAATGTTCTCACGAAAAAATCTTGAAAATCGGAAATTGACGCCAGCGAACTTTTGCGGGATATTCATGAATTTATTCGCCAGTTAAAGGGGTTGTTCGCCTTTAAATGGAGTTACAGTATAATGTAGAGAGTGATATTCTCAGACAATTTGCAATTGGTTTTAATTTGTTATTATTTGTGGTTTTTGAGTTATTTCATTTTTTATCCAACAACTCTCCAGTTTACAATTTCAGTAATCTGGTTGCTAGGGTAGAAATGACCCTAGCATCATGCAACAACTGGGATATGGATAGGCACTGAATAGAAAGATGAGTAGTAAAATGTAGCCTTACAGAGCATTTGTTTTTAGTTGGGGGTCAGTGACCCCCACACAAAAGCTGGAAAGAGTCAGAAGAAGAAGACAAATATAAAAAAGAAAAAATGAAGGCCAATTGAAACGTTGCTTAGAATTAGCAATTAAAGGCAAAAAAATAAAATCACATTTTTACTTTCTTTGATAAAAAAATAAACCTATCTCCAATATACTTTAATTAAAAAATGTATACCATTTTTATAATATGTGCACAGTCTTAGTCTTGCAAAGATGTTTAACAAAGTTACAAGATGTTGACCCCTGTAGCCAACTTTGAAAGCATAAATTATTTGTTTGATTAGGCTTGTGGTGCAGTAAGTACATGTTTATATTTAGTATACAAAATACAGCATTTCTAGCCTTATTCTATTTTAGACTTTAATGCCCTTTAAAAGGTGAACCACTCCTTTAACAGCGAAACTGACATTTCTTTGTATATAGTCATTATTTTGGGGCAGATTTATCAAAGGTCGAGGGGAATTTTCGAATGAAAGCTATTTTTTGTGTACTTCGACAAAGGAATAATCCAAATTCGATTTGAATTTGAAAAAAATTCAAAAATTCAAATATCGAAATTTATCATGTACTGCCTCTTTAAAAATTCAACTTTGACCATTCGCCATCTAAAACCTGTCAAATTGCTGTTTTAGCCTATGGGGGACCTCCTAGAACCTATTTGAACCTATCTGGAGTAAATTTTTGTTGGGAAAAACTTTGATTCAAATTCGATTGAATGCGCTATCACTTTGATTCGTACGTACAAAAACTGATCTATTCGGTCAAAAAAAAAACCTTTGACTTAATTTCAGTTGGTCTTTTTGAATTTCACAGTTTTTTAAATTCGAAATTTGACCCTTAATAAATATGTATTTTTTATTATCACATTTATATCTACATTACCTTTCTCATTTCCCAGTTGAGCTAGAAAGTGTTATAAAAGTATATTAAAACCATAAAAAGAGCTCTTGCGAAACATTTTGCTCTCCCGTGTTCCAGGACATTGTGGTGTTTTTCAGAGTTTCATAACAATAGCAGAAATCCCAATACAGTCATTCTAAAATGACAGAGATAAAAATACATTTCTGACAAATGGTTTCAGGCACTAAAAATTGAATATCCTCCAAGGAATGAACTGATGTCATTATTACCTGGTTTCACACTTTTAATTTCCAGGTGCAATTTGCTCCCATTTCAAAGAGTTAAAGGAGCATTATATGGATACATTATGGGGCAAATTTACTAAAGGATGAAGTGGCTAACGGGTTTACTAATGGGTGTTGGCATATACGGCCATTGTACTTTAACAGCAGGCCATATGCAAATTTGCCAACGCTAGCGTAACTTTAAACCACTGATCGTGACATCACTAGGGCAACTTCGCAAATGATCTGTAACTTGTGCGCAAATTCGGATCTCTGATAATTTGCGCAGCCCTGGCGAATCTACACCTGGTGAAGTGCGCCGAAACCAATGCTGGTGCAACTTATTTCAAAGCAATAACCTTATATGATTTTTCTTTCTTGCTGAGAAAACCATTGGTACTTTCAGGTTACTGCATTAAAAGTTAATCACTGAACTAAGCAAACACTCGTTGCCATTTTCAAGGCAGTTCTGACACTGGTAGCCACTACTTTTCAGTATGTGGATGAGACTTAAACCGTTGCTTTTGTGTAGACTTATACAGTATGCAGGATACAGAGGTTACAACTGTAGGGGCTCCTTTCAAAATAATAGCCTTAAAAAAATTTTGTAGTATTATTCAACATAGTACAATGATGATTTCTGGGAAATGTTCTGTAAGCTCTTTGTAAATCTTGTCTTCAGCTTCACCAAGCCTCATCAGATCTGTTTATAGCAGAGGATTTAGGCCCCTCTGAGATATACTGTATTTACATTACATGCATACCTTTGTAATGATTGTGTCAGGGGGACTAGCGGCTCCCAAAGGGTGTAGTCGGGACCAAGGAGGAAGCCCAGGAGCAAAAGTCCAAGTCGTGGTAGCCAAAGGGTTAAGCATGAGTCGTAAGATGAGTCACAGGCAAGGGATCACAGGGCAGGCAGCGAAGGGTCAAAAATCCAGAACAGGCAGGAGTCAGAAAGCAGGAATATTCAAAGGACATAACACCCAGGTTCATATAGCAACATAAACCTATACTGGGGCAAGATATGGAGTTTCAGGCGCCTTTTTATTTGAATTTGGCGCCGGGTGATGATGTCATCGCGCCTGCGTCCCGCGCCGGCACTGAAACCACGTGAGCGGGATGGGCGCCGTCATTTTGGATCCTGCGCCGGCATTCCTGACAGATTGCAGTTTAAGATCTTTCATTCTGTCTTGCCAGTCCCTTCTTTGGGGCAAATTTACTTACCTCCGAAATTACACCAGTGACGGCTTCGCTGACATTGCAACACTTCGCCAGGTGTAGACTCGCCAGGACAACGCTAATTCCCGAAAAATCCAAAGTTGCGTCCAGGGTTCCGAACGTTTTCGAAGTTGCAATAGCGATAATATGATAAGCAGTACCAAGTTATGCTACAGATGCCTAATTAGCATACGGTGTGAAGTTAAAGTACAATGGACGTATATGTTGCAGTAACTACATTACACTAAACAAGGCCAGGGAACCTTAATAAAATAAAATAAAGTTGTTATATTGACCTACACATGAGCCCAGTGTATAGTTTAGGTGCCATATGTTAGGAAATGTAGGGGGGGAGGAGGGAACCCAAAAAAAAAAATTACGATCTTTTTCAGCCTATAGCCCTGTAAAAAGTAAAAGATGCCAGTGTTTTTTGGGACTTAGAAAAATGTTCAAGTTTTTTTTTGAGGAACTGCTATCTACTCTATTGCACTTCGCCTGGTCTGAGGTGGCGAAGGCAAGTCTGGAGCAAGAGGCACCGTTCAGTAAAATCCACATCTTAGTGAATTTGCGTAGTTACGTCCATTCGCCAGAGCGAAAATTCACCTGGCGTTAAGAGTGCGAAGTATCAATAGAGTCTATCTCCTTCACTATCGAATTTATGCCAGCGCCCGTTATTAAATCGACGAAGTGCCGAAATGACGTCACGCTAGCGAATTTTTACCCTTTAGTAAATTTGCCCTGATCTGCAATTCTCACCACCTTCTTATCTACCCTGTCCACTTCTCTTCTGTTGTTCCCTTCTGTGACACTTCATTATCTCAAATACTTGCAGTGTCCAAATCCCTTTCCCTCTAATCTTTTTCTTTTGCTCTCTACTTTCTCTACTGTTTTTCATTTCTTTATGTTACTTCTTCTGCCCTTCTTCCTTCTCCTATATTTCTCCTACTCTTAATTTCCTCTATCCTTCCTCTGTCTCCCCTAGAGCTCTATCCCATTCATTTTCCTATTTTCTTTCAAATACTACTGGAAGCAGTGTCATATTGAAAGCTCACCCATATTTGTAACTTACAGCAATGTTCCCTTTGTGTTTTCACTCTGCACATTTTCTATTCATATATACAGTTGTGTTTAGAATAATAGCAGTCTGACATCACTTACCTGATCAATCACAATTTTTGGTAGAAATTATATTTATTCATGGCAAATAATTTACTAGGTTTAGTAGAGTAATAGAAAACCAACAGACCCAACAGTCATGACGTACATGCTGCTGATTCTGTGTCACTGGATAATTAATTAAGACTTGTTCCAAATTATAGCAGTGTTAATAATAGCTTGTTCCAAATAATAGCAGTTTGGAGTTCAATTAGTAAAGTCATTCATTCTGTGAAAAAACAGGTGCCAATTACGGCCCTTACAGCAGAAGAGGCACCTGTCTGGGGCAGTATGATAAGGGGGCAATTGGCAGGTACCTATTAAGCATCTCCTGCCTACCCCTAGTCCATTATCTGCCTCTCCTTCACCCTCCCTCCTCCCCTCTCCTTTACCCTCCCTTCCCTCTCCTCCTTCACCCCTTCACCCTCCCTTCTGTTACTGCACATGCGCTCAGTCATCATCAGGTACTCTAAGCTTGGGTCGGCCCTGTTCCAAACACACCAGTAAACGACCAGAAAAAAACAGACTTTAATAAATAACCCCATATATATATATATATATATATATAAAATTGAACAATCTGAAGAAAATACAAAAACTCTTAAAATTAAAATTTTTAATGGCAACATAAAGAGAAAACCTCCAAAAGTCCTAATTGATTAAAAATGACCCAATATGATCAGCGCAGTTCCCTTTGAGTTCTATGGGAACTTGACAACTTTTACCTGCCGAATTTATGCGTTCACGTTTTCATGTAATAAATCTCAAATTTTTGGTGCTTTAAAGAAATATAGGAAAACCATAAATTTTTTGAGATTTCTGAAAAAAATTGAAATTTGAACCTTAACCAATAGGTCCTTAAGAGACTGTGTTAATTTGTGCCTGTGTTTTGCTAGTTGGTTAATTAAATGCCTGTTACATTTTTACGTGTTCTAAAATGCATTGTTGTTCTATCTATATTTTAGGAATTTATTTCCTATTTAATTTCCCTAAGGTGTATCCCTAGGCACCATTAGGGATGTAGCGAACTGTTCTGCGGCGAACTTGTTCGCGCGAACATCGGCTGTTCGCGTCCGCCACAAGTTCGCGAACGTCGCGCGACGTTCGCCAATAGGCGTTCGCGTCAAAATCGTTCGACCATTCGACCATTCGATTCCTTCGATCGCTAAAATCGAAGGATTTTCGTTCGAATCGAACGATCGAAGCCATTGGATTGAATGAAATCATTCGATCGAATGGCTTCAATCGTTCCATCGTTCCATTAAAATCCTTCGATCGTTCGAATCGAACGATTTTCGGATGTTCGAAGTTCGCGAACAGTTCGCATTTTTTGCCGGTGTTCGCGAACGGCGTTCGCGAACACATAAACGGCAGTTCGCTACATCCCTAGGCACCATTTCTGGGGAGACGCCAATGCAGTTAATTACCAGGTTTCCCATTCTCTACGATAGAAGGTTCCTAGTTTTGTTGGATCTTCAGTAGTTCAGTGGTGTTCCATGTACCCTGTGTATTCTGCAGTCTAATCCTTCTGTAGAAGGTAGTGCCAAAAAAGTTACAAATGTTTTCCACAGCCCAGAAGACATTCTCACCTGTGTTTTTAACATTAGTTTTAGGTTGAATGACCTTTCAGTTAGAATGTTTTGGAAGAGTTGAGGTTGCTACTGGTCCACAAAAATGGATGCACTTGACATGGTACCCGATATTAGGTTAAGCTTTATTCTGGAGTAAGAGGGAGATGGGCTTCCATTTAATGTGCCATTGAGTGACAATAATTGTCTATTTGTATCCCCTTTAAATTTTGTTGTAAGAAGAACTTGCTAGGAGAAGTGTAAAATAGCTGAGCAAGGAGAAATGCTTTTGCCAGAGAATTGATAATTTACTTTTGGTATTGCTATATAGCACATTACTGTATAAATAGCCAGGTATAAATTGGTCTGTTGGGACTTGTGGAACGGATGGTGAAAGTAGGTTTTAATAAAAGAACATTATGTCACAGCTGATCCACGAATCAACTCAGCATGAGGTCTTTTTCAATCTATTTATATCATATATATATCAACTAAAACAGATATTACATTATTAAAATGTGTGGGGATGTAAACCCAAAAATCTAAAATAAAATAATCCCACGAATACTGCTTCGCTTGGCATTACATTTATAAATAACCACTGAAAATATTTAAAGGGCTTGCTCAACCTTCGAATTAACTTTTAGCAGAGAGTGTTATTCTGAGAAAATTTGAGATTTAGTCTTCATTTTGTATTATTTGAAATTTTTCAGTTATTTAGCTTTTTATTCAGCAGCTCTCCACTTTGCAGTTTCAGCAATCTGGTTCATAGTAACATAGTAACATAGTAACATAGTAACATAGTAAGTAAGGTTGAAAAAAGACACATGTCCATCGAGTTCAACCTTTTTTTTTTTTTTTATTAACTACCTATCTGCCAGTTGATCCAGAGGAAGGCAAAAAAACCCATCTGAAGCCTCTCCAATTTGCCTTAGAGGGGGAAAAATTCCTTCCTGATTCCAAAATGGCAATCGGACTAGTCCCTGGATCAACTTGGACTATGAGCTATTTCCCATAACCCTGTATTCCCTTACTTGCTAAAAAGCCATCCAACCCCTTCTTAAAGCTATCTAATGTATCAGCCTGTATAAACTGATTCAGGGAGAGAATTCCACATCTTCACAGCTCTCACTGTAAAAAACCCCTTCCGAATATTTAGGTGGAACCTCTTTTCTTCTAATCAGAATGGGTGACCTCGTGTCAGCTGGAAAGACCTACTGGTAAATAAAGCATTAGAGAGATTATTATATGGTCCCCTTATATATTTATACATAGTCATCATATCACCCCTTAAGCGCCTCTTCTCCAGCGTGAACATCTCCAATTTGGCCGGTCTTTCCTCATAGCTAAGATTTTCAATACCTTTTACCAGCTTAGTTGCCCTTCTCTGTACCCTCTCTAATACAATAATGTCCTGTTTGAGTGATGGAGACCAAAACTGTACGGCATATTCTAGATGGGGCCTTACAAGTGCTCTATTAAGTGGAAGAATGACCCCCTCCTTCCTTGACTCTATGCCCCTTTTAATACAGCTCAAGACCTTATTTGCCCTTGATGCTGCTGACTGGCATTGCTTGCTACAGCCAAGTTTATCATCTACAAGGACTCCAAGGTCCTTTTCCATAATGGATTTGCCTAGTGCAGTCCCATTAAGGGTATAAGTGGCTTGGATATTTTTGCATCCCAGGTGCATGACTTTACATTTATCAACATTGAATCTCATTTGCCACTTAGCTGCCCAGATTGCCAGTTTGTCAAGATCATGTTGCAAGGATGCCACATCCTGGATGGAATTAATTGGGCTGGATAATTTTGTGTCATCTGCAAACACTGATACATTACTTACAACACCCTCCCCTAAGTCATTAATGAACAAGTTAAATAAAAGTGGACCCAATACTGAGCCCTGGGGGACCCCACTAAGAACCTTACTCCAAGTAGAGAATGTCCCATTAACAACCACCCTCTGTACCCGATCCTGTAGCCAGTTTCCTATCCACGTGCAAACGACTTCATTAAGCCCAACAGACCTTAGTTTAGAAAGCAGTCGTTTGTGGGGCACAGTATCAAACGCTTTGGCAAAATCCAAATAGATCACATCTACTGCCCCCCCCACTATCCAGAATCTTACTTACCACATCATAAAATGCAATCAAATTCGTCTGACATGACCTATCCTTCATAAAGCCATGCTGATTGTTGCTCATAATGCCATTCATTAGGACAAAATTTTGAATGTGATCCCTTAACAAGCCTTCAAATAATTTGCCCACCACAGATGTCAAGCTTACTGGCCTATAATTGCCAGGCTGAGATCGTAATCCTTTTTTAAATATTGGAATAACATCAGCTTTTCTCCAATCCATAGGCACCATACCAGATGACAGTGAATCTGAGAAAATCAGAAATAAGGGCTGGTCTAAAACTGAACTAAGCTCTCTTAGAACCCGGGGGTGTATGCCATCAGGCCCTGGAGCCTTGTTTACATTAATTTGTATTAAAGCTTTTTGAATCATATCCTGAGTCAGCCACTGACTAGATTGAGCTGAACCATTCGTGCAGTTATTAAGCACGAATGTATTACCCTGGCAACCATGCATAATTGATTTGACTGGAATATGAATAGGAGAGGGATTGAATAGAAAGAGTAAAAAAGAAGAAACAACAATAATTTTGTAGCCTTACAGAGCAGTTGTTTGTTTAGATGGTCCCCCTCCAAACCGAGAAAAGAAAAAGGCAAATAATTAAAAAAAAAAAACTATACAAATTAAAAGATAAAGGCCAAGTTGCTTAGAATGAGCCATTCTATAACATAATAAAATTAAACTTAAAGGTGAAGCAGCCCTTTAATGAATAAATATTAAAAAGTTACTTAGAACTACATTTACTTTCATTGGTAAAAACATATTTTCAGGTTTAAATAGTCAGGTAAAAAAATGCCTTATTTTATCTTGAGGTGAAATGATAATGTGCTGAAAGTTTGAAAACATGGCATCCCTTTGTGGAAAGAAAGGTTATCATCTCTGAATGAGAGATGATAGAGAGGTTCCCTCCAAATGTTACCCTTGAACATGTGGCCACAAGTTACAACATCAGTGCACCCAGCTAGTGGCGTAACTAGATATTACTGGGCCCCACAGCAAATTATTTTTCAGGCCCCAAAATGTCTAGAGGTTGACCTGTGTTAATAATATTTATTGAAATTGTATATGAAATAGGGCCTCATGGGGCCCCTATACCCCATGGGCTCCCCTGCAGTCGCAGGGTTTGCTTCCTTTGTAGCTACGCCCCTGCACTAAACATATTTTTAATGTTATGCACATGTATGATTCAGTAGAGAATTGAACCCACCCACCATGCACATGCCCTACAAGAAATTAGAAGAAATGGCTTGCTTTGATGGTTTGCAATGAAGGAGAAATAGTGTGCCTTTAAATATTTACTCATTAGTTAAAGGAGAATGTCCATTCAGATCATAATCTGAAATGCATTTTAAAATAATTGTATCTGTTAATCTAATAAGTGTTAGAACTATGGAACAATAGCCTTTGGGAAAAATTTTCTTTCCTGCGTAAATTCGCCTGCACAACGCTAATTCACAAAGCACTGATGTTGCGCACAGGGTACCGAATGCTTCCGAAGTTGCGCTATCGAAAATACGATCAGCAGTTCAAAGTTACGCTAGCGTTGGGTAATTTGCATACGGTTTTCAGTTAAAGTACAAAGGCCGTATATGCTGCAGCAAATACATTACACTACATAAGTTAGGGAACCTTAATAAAATTATATAGAGTTGTTATATTGCCCTACACATGTGCCCACGATATGGTTTAGGTGCCATATGTTATCAAATGTAGGGGATTTCAGCCAATCACCCGGTAAAAAGGAAAAGTCGCCAGCGTTTTTTGGGACTTAGAAAATTTTCAACAACATTTCAAGTAAGTCCTATCTACTCTATTGCACTTCGCCTGGTCTGAGGTGGTGAAGGCAAGTCTGGCGATAGAGGTAACTGTCAGTAAAATTGAAAACGTAGTGAATTTGCATAGTAACGTTCTTTCATCAGAGTGGAAATTCGTCTGGCGTTAGAGTGCGAAGTTGCGCTAGAGTCTTTCGTTAGCGCTAGCGTAATTACGCCATTGTCCGTTAGTAAATCGGCAAAGTGCCAAAATTAATTTTCGCCTGTGTCCTTAGTAAATTTGCCCCTTTCTGTGATTTGCATTTCCTCTTGATCAGTGCAGTATTAACGTTTCTGTAAATTTTTTCCCTTTTCTTGCTGGCAATGAGAACTACATAAAAAATGGCAGCCTTGGAAATTTTTAATTTTTTCGAGGTCTTCAGAAATTGAGAAATCCCAATTACATATGGCACATGTACATATGGAATATATGTAATTTTCATTGCCTCTTGGTTCATCTTTCTATAAGAAGTATCTACCTAGCCCTTTCAGCTGAACCATACAGTACACTCTTTGAAAAATGTTTAAGGTTTGGTGTTTCTCACATAGGGAGAAATCAAGTAACCCATTTTTAAAGGTAACATGTCACCACAGTGTTAGGTAGGAGAAGGGGCTGCAAACAGCCTAATGGGTTTTTGGAACAGGGAACTGATACAGCTAAAATAGAAAGCTAAGGTTAAAAAAAGAAAGCCTGTACCTTGAGATAAAAGATGATAAACCAGATACAGGTATGGGACCTGTTATCCAGAATGCTCGGGATCTGGGGCTTTCCAGATAATGGATCTTTCCCTAATTTGGATCTTCATATCTTAAGTCTACTAGAAAATCATGTAAACATTAAGGGGCAGATTTATCAAGGGTCGAATTTCGAAGTACAAAAAACTTTGAAATTCAACCATCGAATTAAAAAACTTCGAATTCGAATATTGAATTTGAAGTTTTTTCAACAAATTTGGCAATCCTGCAGTTCGATTGAACGATTTGAATGATTTTAGCGTTTGATCGAAGGATTTTCCTTCGACCTCTAAAGACTTAGAAAATGGTTGTAGAAGGTCCCCATAGCACTTCTGCAGGTTTCATTTGGCGAAGTATTGAAGTCTACGTTTTTTTAAAGAGACAGTACTTTGATTATCGAATGGTGGAATATTCGAACGATTTTTACTTCGAAGTCTAAGTAAATCCAAAGTCTAAGTAAATTCGAAGTCGTAGTATCCTATTCGATGGTCGAAGTATCCAAAAAATTACTTCGAATTTTTTTACTTCGAAAATTCCCTCGAATTCACTTTGATCCTTGATAAATCTTCCCCTAAATGAACCCAAATACTGATTCTGCTTCCAATAAGGATTAATTCTATCTTAGTTTGGATCAAGTACAAGCTACTGTTGTATTATTACAGAGAAAAAGGAAATAATTTTTAAAAATGTGGATTATTTGGATAAAATAGAGTCTATGGGAGACAACCTTACCGCAATTCAGAGCGTTCTAGATAACGGGTTTCCACATAACAGATCCCATAGCGTCAGAGAAGTTGAAATCCAGGAGCAAAAATGTAAGAAATAGTGATGAGTGAATCTGTCCCATTTCGCTTCACAGCTTGCGAAATGGCGGAAACATTTGCAAAACGCGTCGAAATCAATGGATGTCAAATACAACAATGTAGTGGAGTCAGTGGCGTAACTATAGAGCAAGCAGACCCCGTGGTCCGGGGGGGGGGGGTCTGGACCGTGGGATTTGCTTCCTCTGTAGCATTAAAATTCAACCCTCCGAGTGGGGTGTTGGCATGTTAGGTCCCTTTGAAGTTTTTTTTGGTGGGGGGGGGGGCGGCGCTCTTGTTACACCTTTTCATATAATGTTAAAAATCCAGGAAGCGATCTAAAAAAAACTGCCTTTCCCATGTAAATCAAGAGCCTGAGTGGGTGAGTTGCAAGAGTTAGCTGTAGCAGGAAGGCCAGTAGAGACAGTCAAAAATGTTTGTGAATCTGTACTAGAATTTCACCAAATTGTGTTGCACTGGAATAAAAAGTTGAAAAAGATGTCATTATTATGCGCCCTTCTGCATCAACCAATGAGTTCGGAGGACTGTCTAAGGAGCTGTCCAGGCACCATGACTGTAAGAAATTGGCCACAATGAATATTTTTGTTCCTATGGTGGGAAGTAACTTATCTAACAAAGTAGGGCAATGGATATGCTATTTGTTATGTTTTGGGTAGCCGAGGATGAGTAGAGTAACAGTGCTTTATTAGCAGAGTCATGCAGGCATTACACAACAGTAACTTTCACTTTTAAACTAACAGGAAGTATGCACAGTATAAGTCTGAGCACAGTGACATCTACAGGCCATCTGCACAAACACCACACTATTGCGGAGCTAAAACCACATCAACTACAATGTAATTTATGCATAAGAACAGCTCATGATGATTTAATAATCCAAACTATATTTAAATGTGATTTTCAACTTGATAAACATTAAACTGTTATGGTCTTACAGATTCTGAATTATCAGTTACAAACACTGATGGTATTACATGTATTAGAGAGTAGAGATGTCGCGAACTGTTCGCCGGCGAACTTGTTCGCGCGAACATCGGGTGTTCGCGCTCGCCGGAAGTTCGCGAACGTCGCGCGACGTTCGCCATTTTGGGTTCGCCATTGTTGGCGCTTTTTTTTGCCCTCTCACCCCAGACCAGCAGGTACATGGCAGCCAATCAGGAAGCTCTCCCCTGGACCACTCCCCTTCCCTATAAAAACCGAAGCCCTGCAGCGTTTTTTCACTCTGCCTGTGTGTGCTGAAGAGATAGTGTAGGGAGAGAGCTGCTGCCTGTTAGTGATTTCAGGGACAGTTGAAAGTTTGCTGGCTAGTAATCGTTTTGATACTGCTCTGTTATTGGAGGGACAGAAGTCTGCAGGGGTTTGAGGGACATTTAAGCTTAGGTAGCTTTGCTGGCTAGTAATCTACCTTCTACTGCAGTGCTCTGTATGTAGCTGCAGTGGGCAGCTGTCCTGCTTCTGATCTCATCTGCTGACTGCTGCAATAACAGTAGTCCTTGTAAGGACTGCTTTTATTTATTTTTTTGTTGTTTTACTACTACTACTACTACTACTACTATAAGAGCCCAGTGCTATTAGTCTAGCAGTGTTGGGGAGTGGGACTGGTGTGCTAATCTGCTGCTCCTAGTAGTTCAGCAGCACCAACTTTAATTTTTTTTTTTTAATATTCATTTTTTTTTTATTTTACTTTTTTTATTTTACTACCGCTGTAGTAGTGTATAAGTTGACCTTTTAGGCATTATTTGCCCTGTAGGCATTATTTGCACACTGTTTTCTTCAACCCGCCATCGAGCTGTGTGACCTTGTTCACATTCTGTCTAAATATCCATAATATTACCGTCTCCAGAAAAAACACCGGAGTCACTTTTTTCAAGCAGCCATAATATATTTTACGTAATCCGTATCCACCGCTGTAGTAGTGTATACGTTGGCCTTGTAGGCATTATTTGCACACTGTTTTCTTCAACCCGCCATCGAGCTGTGTGACCTTGTTCCCATTCTGTCTAAATATCCATAATATTACCGTCTCCAGAAAAAACACCGGAGTCACTTTTTTCAAGCAGCATTCATATATTTTACGTAATCCGTATCCACCGCTGTAGTAGTGTATACGTTGGCCTTGTAGGCATTATTTGCACACTGTTTTCTTCAACCCGCCATCGAGCTGTGTGACCTTGTTCCCATTCTGTCTAAATATCCATAATATTACCGTCTCCAGAAAAAACACCGGAGTCACTTTTTTCAAGCAGCATTCATATATTTTACGTAATCCGTATCCACCGCTGTAGTAGTGTATACGTTGGCCTTGTAGGCATTATTTGCACACTGTTTTCTTCAACCCGCCATCGAGCTGTGTGACCTTGTTCCCATTCTGTCTAAATATCCATAATATTACCGTCTCCAGAAAAAACACCGGAGTCACTTTTTTCAAGCAGCATTCATATATTTTACGTAATCCGTATCCACCGCTGTAGTAGTGTATACGTTGGCCTTGTAGGCATTATTTGCACAGTGTTTTCTTCAACCCGCCATCGAGCTGTGTGAGCTTGTTCACATTTTGTCTAAATATTGATAATATTATCGTCTCTAGAAAAACCACTTGAGTTACTTTTTTTCAAGCAGCATTCATATATTTTACGTAATCCGTATCCACCGCTGTAGTAGTGTATACGTTGACCTTGTAGGCATTATTTGCACACTGTTTTCTTCAACCCGCCATCGAGCTGTGTGAGCTTGTTCACATTTTGTCTAAATATTGATAATATTATCGTCTCTAGAAAAACCACTTGAGTTACTTTTTTTCAAGCAGCATTCATATATTTTACGTAATCCGTATCCACCGCTGTAGTAGTGTATACGTTGACCTTGTAGGCATTATTTGCACACTGTTTTCTTCAACCCGCCATCGAGCTGTGTGAGCTTGTTCACATTTTGTCTAAATATTGATAATATTATCGTCTCTAGAAAAACCACTTGAGTTACTTTTTTTCAAGCAGCATTCATATATTTTACGTAATCCGTATCCACCGCTGTAGTAGTGTATACGTTGACCTTGTAGGCATTATTTGCACACTGTTTTCTTCAACCCGCCATCGAGCTGTGTGAGCTTGTTCACATTTTGTCTAAATATTGATAATATTATCGTCTCTAGAAAAACCACTTGAGTTACTTTTTTTCAAGCAGCATTCATATATTTTACGTAATCCGTATCCACCGCTGTAGTAGTGTATACGTTGACCTTGTAGGCATTATTTGCACAGTGTTTTCTTCAACCCGCCATCGAGCTGTGTGAGCTTGTTCACATTTTGTCTAAATATTGATAATATTATCGTCTCTAGAAAAACCACTTGAGTTACTTTTTTTCAAGCAGCATTCATATATTTTACGTAATCCGTATCCACCGCTGTAGTAGTGTATACGTTGACCTTGTAGGCATTATTTACACACTGTTTTCTTCAACCCGCCATCTAGCTGTGTGTATTATCGTTTCCAGAAAAACCAACTGAGTTTTTGTTGTTGTTGTTGTTTTTTTAAAAATAATGCCAGGCAAAGGCAGGCCGCCACGCAGAGGCCGTGCTAGGGGCCGTGCTGCTATGCAATCCTGTGGCCCTAGCAAATTTCCCAGTTTTAAAAAGCCAATGACCCTGAACTCCCAAAATGCTGAAGAGGTAGTTGACTGGCTTACACAGCACACCCCATCCTCTACCGTTTCTAACTTTACCACAACATCCTCCTCATCCTCCACTGCTATGGCCACCCCACGTAACACTTCCTCCACCACCGGTGCCCCTTCTTCACTGGGGTCAGAGGAGTTATTTTCCAATGAGTTTCTTGAACTGAGTAATGCGCAACCATTATTGCCAGAAGAAGATGAAGGAGATGAGGACCTTACACCAGATTTAATTCTGGCAGAGAACACGATAGAGATGGACATAATGAGTGATGAGGAGGAGGTCCCCGCTGCTGCTTCCTTCTGTGATGTGTCAGAAGAAATTGATGCATCTGAGGAGAATGATGATGAGGAGATTGATGTTTTGTGGGTGCCTAGTAGAAGAGAGCAAGAGGAGGGTAGTTCAGATGGAGAGACGGAGAGTCAGAGAGGCAGTAGGAGAATAAGACTTAGAAGAAGCAGGGAGGACAGCCCGCAGGGATCAGCAGGGCAACAACATGTATCGGCACCTGTGTTCAGCCGGCCAACGCACCCGCCATTGCCGCCAATACCGCCAACTCCGCCAACTTCTACTGTTACCGCCAGATCGCACACTTCCAAAAAGTCAGCAGTGTGGGATTTTTTTAATGTGTGTGCCTCTGACAAAAGCATTGTAATTTGCAATGAGTGCAGTCAGAAACTGAGCCTTGGTAAGCCCAACAGCCACATAGGTACAACTTCTATGCGAAGGCACATGAGCGGCAAGCACAAAGCACTTTGGGAGCAACACCTCAAAGGCAACAGGCAAACTAAAAGCCACACTCCTTCTGGTCCAGCATCTTACTGCTCTACCTCTGCTCTCCTTGACCCGTCTGAACCACCCTCCACTCCGCCTTCCACCTTGACCACCTGTTCCCATTCCCAGTCATCTGCCACCAGCCAAGTTTCTGTGAAGGCCATGTTTGAGCGTAAGAAGCCAATGTCTGACTGTCACCCCCTTGCCCGGCGTCTGACAGCTGGCTTGTCTGCACTCTTAGCCCGCCAGCTTTTACCATACCAGCTGGTGGACTCTGAGGCCTTCCGCAAATTTGTAGCAATTGGGACACCGCAGTGGAAGGTACCCAGCCGCAATTTTTTTTCTAAAAAGGGAATACCACACCTGTACCAACATGTGCAGAGCCAAGTTACCGCATCTCTGTCACTTAGTGTTGGGCCAAAGGTCCATATGACTACTGACGCATGGTCCTCCAAGCATGGTCAGGGCAGGTATGTCACCTACACTGCCCACTGGGTGAACTTGGTAATGGCTGGGAAGCAGGGAATGGGTAGCTCAACAACAACAGTGGAGTTGGTGTCACCGCCACGGATTGCACGCGGTTCTGCCACCACCTCTACTCCTCCATCGCTCTCTACCTCGTCTTCTTCTTCTTCTTACTCTGCTGCTGGGTCCTCCTTCTCCTCCTCCACACCTGTGCACCCCCAGCTCCCCCTAGGCTATTCGACGTGCCAGGTACGCCGTTGTCACGCTGTCTTGGGGATGACGTGCCTGGAAAGCAAAAACCATACCGGATCTGTACTCCTGTCATCTCTGCAGTCACAGGCCGATCGGTGGCTGACCCCACACCAACTGCAGATCGGAAAAGTGGTGTGTGACAATGGAAGCAATCTGTTGGCAGCGTTGAGACTAGGCAATTTAACACATGTGCCCTGCATGGCACATGTGTTAAATTTAATAGTCCAACGTTTTGTCTCCAAGTACCCAGGATTCCAGGACGTTCTCACCCAGTCCAGAAAGGTGTCGGCCCATTTCAGACGTTCCTACACAGCCATGGCACGCCTTGCTGACATTCAGCAGCGCTACAACATGCCAGTCAGGCGTTTGATTTCTGACAGCCAGACTCGCTGGAATTCAACGCTCCTTATGTTGGAACGTCTGCTGCAACAACAAAGGGCCGTCAACGAGTACCTTTTTGAACTGGGTGGTAGGACTGGATCTGCACAGCTGGGGATTTTTTTCCCCCGTTACTGGGTGCTTATGCGCGATGCCTGCAGGCTCATGCGACCTTTTGAAGAGGTGACAAATATGGTCAGTCGCACCGAAGGCACCATCAGCGACCTAATACCCTTCGCTTTCTTCCTGGAGCGTGCCGTGCGACGAGTGACAGATGAGGCTGTAGACCAGCGTGACGAGGAGCTGGAAGCGCACGATTTCTGGTCGGAATCACCAGAACGAACCCAGGCACCTGCTGCAACGCAGGGAGAGGTGCCAGAAGTGGAGTCAGAGGAGGAAGGTGGCTTTGTGGAGGAGGAGGAGGAGGACCAACAGGAGCAGGCTTCCCAGGGGGCTAGTGGTGACCTTTTGGGGACCCCTGGTCTTGTACGTGGCTGGGGGAGGAGACCGTGGATGATGCAGTCCTTGATAATGAGGAAGCGGAGATGGATAGCTCTGCATCCAACCTTGTGAGAATGGGGTCTTTCATGCTGTCATGCCTGTTGAAGGACCCCCGTATCAAGAGGCTTAAGGAGAAGGACCTGTACTGGGTCGCAACGCTACTAGACCCTCGGTACAAGCATAAAGTGTCAGAAATGTTACCAACATACCACAAGTCCGAAAAGATGCGGCATTTACAAACCAGCCTGCAAAACATGTTGTACAATGCTTTTAAGGGTGATGTCACTTCAGGAACTCATCAACATTCCAGGGGCAGAGGTGCCAGTAATCCTGCCACGAGCACACCTGCAAGGACAAAGCCCTTTGGCCAGTCTGTAACGTCAGACATGCAAATGTTTTTCTGTCCAAGGCAGCGCCACAACCCTTCTGGATCCACCCTCAAAGAACGCCTCGACCGGCAGGTAGCGGACTACCTGGCATTAACTGCAGATATCGACACTCTGAGGAGCGATGAACCCCTGGACTACTGGGTGCGCAGGCTTGATCTGTGGCCAGAGCTGTCACAATTTGCCATGAACCTCTTGTCTTGCCCAGCCTCAAGTGTGCTCTCAGAAAGGACCTTCAGTGCAGCAGGAGGGATTGTAACTGAGAAGAGAACTCGCCTAGGTCACAAAAGTGTCGATTACCTGACCTTTATTAAAATGAATGAGGGGTGGATCTCGGAGGGTTACTGCACGCCGGAAGACTTGTTCTGACTTCTATGCAGCTGTCCTTCTCTTCAAGCCTCATGACTCCACACACAGCTGTCCTTTAGCGTCCTCCTCCTCCCTCCGCCACCGTTACAAACTAGGGTGCAAACCCTACTGGTTTAATTTTTTCTGGCCTCTGTGCTTCAGTGGCTGCAACCAAAAAAACTGGGCAAACAATGTCTACAAGGTCAACGTATGGCAAAAAATGACTATTTTCAGCATTTATATGGCATATTTTTTCTGGCAACTGTGCTTCAGTGGCTGCGTCCAAAAAAATGCATATTTTCTGCATTTATATGGCATAATTTTTCTGGCAACTGTGCTTCAGTGGCTGCGACCAAAAAAATGCATATTTTCTGCATTTATATGGCATAATTTTTCTGGCCTCTGTGCTTCAGTGGCTGCAACCAAAAAAATTTATATTTTCAGCATTTATATGGCATAATTTTTCTGGCCTCTGTGCTTCAGTGGCTGCAACCAAAAAAATTTATATTTTCAGCATTTATATGGCATAATTTTTCTGGCAACTGTGCTTCAGTGGCTGCGACCAAAAAAATTACTATTTTCAGCATTTATATGGCATATTTTTTCTGGCCTCTGTGCTTCAGTGGCTGCGGCCAAAAAAACTGGGCAAACAATGCCTACAAGGTCAACGACGTTGACCTTGTAGGCATTGTTTGCCCAGTTTTTTTGGCCGCAGCCACTGAAGCACAGAGGCCAGAAAAAATATGCCATATAAATGCTGAAAATAGTAATTTTTTGCCATACGTTGACTCAACGTATATGGCAAAAAATGACTATTTTCAGCATTTATATGGCATATTTTTTCTGGCAACTGTGCTTCAGTGGCTGCGACCAAAAAAATGCATATTTTCTGCATTTATATGGCATAATTTTTCTGGCCTCTGTGCTTCAGTGGCTGCAACCAAAAAAATTTATATTTTCAGCATTTATATGGCATAATTTTTCTGGCAACTGTGCTTCAGTGGCTGCGTCCAAAAAAACTGGGCAAACAATGTCTACAAGGTCAACGTATGGCGAAAAATTACTATTTTCAGCATTTATATGGCATATTTTTTCTGGCAACTGTGCTTCAGTGGCTGCGTCCAAAAAAACTGGGCAAACAATGCCTACAAGGTCAACGTATGGCAGTTGTTTAAAGAGAACAGTAGATTACTAGCCAGCAAAGCTACCTAAGCTAAAATGTCCCTCAAATCCCTGCAGACTTCTGTCCCTCCAATACAGAGCAGTATCAAGCAGATTACTAGCCAGCAAGCTTACTATCATCTGTCCCTGAAATCACTAACAGCTCTCCCCCTACACTATCTCTTCCAAGCACACACAGGCAGATTTTTCAGATACATTTTTGCCCTTGATCCCCCTCTGGCATGCCACTGTCCAGGTCGTTGCACCCTTTAAACAACTTTAAAATCATTTTTCTGGCCAGAAATGTCTTTTCTAGATGTTAAAGTTCGCCTTCCCATTGAAGTCTATGGGGTTCGCGAACCGTTCGCGAACCGCTCGCATTTTTGCGCAAGTTCGCGAATATGTTCGCGAACTTTTTTTCCGACGTTCGCTACATCCCTATTAGAGAGAGACAGTTGCTCTCAGATCCTCATTTTATATCCAGACTCCTTGCGCTTTTGATGCCTTGGTGAATTGAGAAGAACATTGCTTCAAAAAAAATGTAAGTAATGCATTCCGTAATTTAAAACTACACAAAGTAAAAAAGTGCACCCCCCAAGAGAAAGCCATTCAGCCAGAGAATCAAGAGGAAAGCATAAAGCTGACTAATTAATCTGCGGATTGTCTTTCATGTTCCCGAAGATTTATTAACCATGACAAGGACTGTAACAAAGACCAACATCAAGCTACTGCTGTTTGCTAATTAAAACGAGGGATGTCTGTGCTTTTTTTCTACTCCGTAGTCCTTTACTTAAGACTATGATACATCTGTAAATGAGTGCGTTTGACTGCATAAGAAATTCAACTGGGAATCATCATCATCATCTCTTAAAGGAGAACTAAATCCTAGAAATGAATATGGGTAAAAATTTCATATTTTATATAATGAACTTATTGCCCCAGCCTAAAGTTTCAGGTTCTCAATAGTATCAATGATTCAGAATTTCAAGCATGTCCCAGGGGGTCGCCATCTTGGAAAGTGTCTGCGACTCTCACATGCTCAGTGGGCTCTGAGCAGCTGTTGAGACGCTAAGCTTAGTGGTCGTCACAAATTATCAAGCGGAAATGAGGTTTGTCTGTAAAATAAGCTGATGCTACAGGGCTGATTATTAAATTCTGATGCGAATTGCACTGGTTTCTTTGCTGCCATGTAGTAATTATCTGTATTAATTCCTAATCAGTCTTGTATTGTGACATTTATATCATATATATTCAGTATATTGTGCATCAACCCCTAAGCTCAGTAAGTGACAGCAGCACAGAGCATGTGCAGTGAATCAGCAGAATAGAATATGGGGAGCTACAGAAGTATCTTTGGAGACACAGATCTTTACTGCTAAAGGGCTGTAGTTGCCTTGGATTGGCACAGAAGCCCAAAACATAATGTACAACATATCTAGCCTACGTTTCTAGTGAAGTTTTAGTTCTCCTTTAATTATACAGCTACACCAAATAATTCATTCTAGGCTTACAGAATAAAACAGTAGGATTAGAGGACTCCTTGCAATAGCTTGCATTCTTATGGGACATGGGTGGAAAGTTTGGAGTTTGGAGTATATGGAGTAGTGTAGGGGGCAGCTGAGAGAGGAAGGGTTTAATAACAGGTGGCAAAGCATATACAGTACTTGGGGGCAGATATATGAAAGTGTTCCACCACTTTTTATTTATTCCTATGGGATTTTTCAAGGTTTTCATCAAATGGTGACCTCTAACTTACTCATAAATATGCATCTGAAAATCTCATGGGAATGAATAGAAAATGTGGATTTTTCTGGATTGGGAAACTTTGCAAACTGTTAGACAGAACCGGTGCCTCATGCCAGTCAGCATGTTTTGAATGTAATATGCAATGATTAAAGGAAAACTATGCCCCCCAAGCAATGTAGGTCTCTATAAAAAGATATTGCATAAAACAGCTCATATGTAAAACCCTGCTTCATGTAAATAAACCATTTTCATAATAATATACTTTTCTAGTAGTATTTGCCATTGGGTAATCATAAATTCACTGTGCATACAAACATACCAACAAACCATACTTTTTAGGTCACATGAGCCAATAAACAGAGAGAGTTCTGTCTTTTGCTTCCACACTTCTTCCTGTTACAGTTAGGGGCAGATTTATCAAAGGTCGAAGTGAATTTTCAAATGAAAAAAAATCGAATTTGTGTACTTCGACTAAGGAATAGTCCAAATTCGATTTGAATTTGAAAAAAATTCAAAAATTTGAATATTAAAATTTATCATGTACTGTCTCTTTAAAAATTCAACTTTGACCATTCGCCATCTTAAAACTGGCAGAATTGCTGTTTTAGCCTATGGGGGCCTCCTAGAACCTATTTGGAGTCAATTGGTGGACTTTGGGAAAAACCTTGAATCAAATTTGATCGAATCCGATATTCCTTTGATTCATACAATTTGAATTTGGCCGATTACGAACCTATTCGATTGAAAATGGACCTATTCAACCAAAAAAAAACTTCGACTTAATTTCGGTTGGTCTTTTTGAATTCGAATTTCAATGTTTTTTCAATTCGAAATTCAACCCTTGATAAATATGCCTCTTAGATTTGTAGTATTTCATGTCAGGTTATCTCAGCACACAGACCATCAGGAAATGGTGGCTCAAGGCAAGAGATGCAAAAAGGCAATATTGATTATTCCAGTTTGATAATATTCTTTAATATGCCGCTTAATATGATGTAAACTATCTGTTGCTTATGTATTCATTTTGGGGGTATAGTTTTCCTTTAAAGTCTTCTGCTCTCAAATGAACAGGTAGGGTGTGTTATTAACTAAAGCACAGTGGGAGTTTGAAAGTACCGAGTGATGTTTGGGTCAAAATACACTGATTCTTTTTGAAAATGTATATATTGCAGAGACTAACCAGGGATGTACAATGATCAGTCCCCTCTCTTTTGTATTATTTATATCTTTCCCTTCCACAATCATGGTTTTTAATTCAAACTCAATTCATCTGCCTCTAGTGTTAAGATCTCTGGCATACCCCTTGCCTTCTTTATTGCTCTAACTCATAACTTGCATGGACTTCATGTACAAGTTTGGCATAGGAAGTCTACAAGGACATCACTGATTTTAGTTATCCCTTGCTCTGAGACATTGCATGCGATCTCCCCAGATCGCAAATGTTGCGAGTTAAACGCATAGTCACAGAGGAGGACCAACTCGTTACACGGTTGGATGAGATGACCACGAAGTTCACACAGAGAGGGTACCCTAGACAGATACTTGACCAAGAGGTAGCAAGAGTGATAGAATTGGATCATGATTCCATTATACAGGAAAGGACATGGGATATGTCCAAAAAGACTCGTATACCATTTGTTCATATGTATCACCCATGTACCATATCATATATAAACATTGGCCATTATTGCGCAAGGCCTATCCTACTATTCCAGAATTTCAGGGACCACCATTACTATCTTACAAACGTACGAGGAATCTTAGAGATAGATTGGTTAAGACAGATCTAGGTACCCAGAAGGTTCAAATACAGAGGGGTTTAGCACCCTTAAGGAACGGCATGTTTCCATGTGGGAGATGCAATCAATGTTCTAGTGTTATTCGCACAAATGTGTTTACTCATCCACAAACAGGGAGGAAGTTTGAGTTGCGAGGTCATTTTACGTGTGACACTGAGTACGTGGTGTACATGCTTAAATGCCTGTGCAGTCTTGCTTATATTGGAGAAACGGTCCAACCAATACGTGATCGCATCAGCCAACACAAATCCACGATAAGGAAGGAGGTACTTAAATTACCTGTTCCAGCTCATTTTCACCTAGCACGACATTCCGTAGCAACCCTCAGATTTCTTGTTTTGGAAGCTATTGCCCCCCCCCCACGTAGGGGGTATTGACTCCTGCAACTCCGGAAAAGAGAACATTTTTGGATACATACATTACAAACATTACACAGCAAACCAATGTGTTACATATATCAATTTCATCTTGTCAAAATTCAAGTGATAAAATGTTGCCAACTGGTTGCATTGTGTGCAAAATGTTACCAACTAAAGTGACATTGTGCTAGAAATATTGTGTCGAATACAAAAGTTAATCCTAATATCATTGTCAGATAATTTATCTAATTTCTGAGAATTCTTAGGAACTGGCCAATTATTGTGCCTTAAAATTGGTCTAATTTACAGGTGCCTATGTCTAAGATATTAACAAGTGGATTAGGAGAAAGCTCCACCATATGTGGATTAATTGATACATGTAACACATTGGTTTTATGAGTTTATAAGATATCACTGAAAAGGGTGAATACGCAGTTTTTTTTAGAACTATTCAATCTGGTTTTATTTTTGTAAGTAATATTGTTGGTATCAATTAATTTAGGATGCACCTTATTCACTTTGATTAATTAGTCTCATTAATTATAGGGCACTTGTGGGTGGGACGACTGAGAGTAGGGGTATTTAAGTTGGTTAATGGTTTTTGTATGTACATCCTGATGATGGTCCCCAGCGGGTTCGATCTTACCATGATACAGTAAAGAATTGTGCTTTCATTTTGTATATAGTATATGGCTACTTGGTTAGCACCCAGAAAATGGCATTTAAGGAGAGGTGAGTGCCAGTACCCAGCACTATATATATATATATATATATATATATATATATATATATATATATATATATAAATATATATATATATATATATATATATTAAGGCACATCCATTACAGTGCAATGTCTTATAAAAATATTGGTGTTTGACTGATAACATGTAATTTGACAATGGGGGGTTAGTTATTTAATTTTTGTACGCCAGGTTCTTCATTATGAATTGACTCTTGGGCAACCAGCTAATGTAATTCAAAACACTGGAAAAACAGTTTATTGATTTCAGCTCAGGATGTAGATAAATTACCAACATGCAGTAAAGATTCTTTGAAGATTGATATAATATTTAAAGAGCAGATGTCAGTGAAGAACAGTGTCCATTTAACTTACAAATGATATTGTTCAAGTAAGTTTATTGCTTCTCATTTATCCTCTTTGAGAAAACTCCTGCCCTTGCAGATATTACATCTTTATTTATTCACAGCAAAATTCAATAAGGACACAGGGATATTCCGCGTGCAAATGCTTTAAAAAGACGAAGTGCACTTGTAAAAGCAAATTTCTAATCAGACGTTTACAGTTATTTAAACACCATGTTGATTGATTTTCATGTTACTGTCTCATAATGCTTGAATGTATCTGTATTCATCTCATCAGGCAAATTCAGGGTGAGCAAGGTTAATTATATCATGTGAGCTGGAGTTGAGGGGTGCAGCAGCTTCTATTATCATCCTGTATGGAGAGCCCAATATTTATTTATTTTATTTATTTAGCTCTCTGATCATTTTTAAAGTACTGGAAGCACACCTGTGATATCAAATATGTCTTTTAACGCCCATGCTACACACAGGATAGTGGAGAGACCAAGAAAAAACCTGATGCAGCAGTTATATACTAGAACTAAGAAGCATAACTAAAGGGGTGAACAAGTAATGACCTGCTAGATTTCTTGACTCTTTAGGTGAATAAATCCTACATTTTTGACATCAAAGAGTCAGGGAATCTGAAATATTGGGCATTAACATTAATTGTACCTTTGTTGACACCTTAACACATGTTGCACCAGAAATTATTTGGTAACTTGCAACTAATGTGAACTGCAATTCACTCTCTTACTTTACTTTAAGGAAAACTATACCACTCAAACAATGTAGATCCCTATAAAAAGATATTGCACAAAACAGCTCAACCCTGCTTCATATAAATAAGCCATTTTCATAATAATATACTTTTTTAGTAGTATGTGCCATTGCGTAATCATAAATAGAAAACTGCCATTTAAAAAAAAAAAAGGGCCGCCCCCTGGGATCGTACGATTCACTGTGCACACAAACACAAACACACCAAACAAACCATATATGTTAGGTCGCTTGAGCAGAGTTCTGTATTTTGCTTCCACACTTCTTCCTGTTACAGTTAGAGCTGCAGTATTTCTGGTCAGGTGATCTCTGATGCAGCACACAGACTATCATGTAATGGTGGTTCAAGGCAAAAGATGTAAAAGGACAATATTTACTTAAATGTATATTGCAGTTTGATAGTATTCTTTAATATACCACTTTATTTCATATAAACTGTCTGTTGCTCAAGTATTCATTTTGGGGGTATAGTTTTCCTTTAAAAAAAAAAAATAGATTGTTTGACATATATTTTCTGCCCTAAAATATAATCTGCAATAACCGTTACATTTAAATATAAATCATTACATTTATAGGGATTATATGTATAGTATAAAGGACAGCATTTTGTAGGTAGGGTGATTCACTGTAATTATCTGCATGCCCCCAAATTTGCAGTCAGCATCTAACATTTTTGTAAAAAGTGTAGTTTAATATTTTCCTATATGTTTCTGTAGTTTTACATTGCAATATACTTCTATAATTTAATTGACAATGCACTTTACCTATGTTATGATGTGGTTTTTGGAACGAAAACAAGTTTCACAGGGTGAAGCATTGTCCATTATACTATTATTGTACCGCGGTATATAGATGCCTTAAAACACTGATTTGTAATAATAGCAGGCATGTGAAGGCTTATTCACGAAAGGTCAGATTTTAGTGGTTTTAGAGGTTTTTGAAACCACAACTAAACTCACAAACTCTAAAACTATGAATGTTATTGAATTTATTTAAATATCCTAATATAAAAGTATGAACTATGTGCTGAAAAATATGAATGACCCAAAAACCTCTAAAAATTTGCGTTTTTTTGACAATGTCTAGCATAAAAAAATAAGGATACCTCTAAAAGTCTGAATTGCTTTTGAAGAGCATGTAAAGGCAAAAAAATAAAATCCCATTTTTACTTTCTTTAATAAAAAAGAAACCTATATCTAATATACTTTAATTAAAAAATGTGTAACGTTTTTATAAGAAACCTGACTGTATGCATTGAAATTCTCCCTTCATTTACTGCTGTGGATAGGAATTGTCAGATGGTCCCTAACTGCTGAGCAGGGTAACAATCATACTTATGAACGGCAGGGGGAGCCCCCGCCTTACTTCCCAGCCATGCAGAACTCAAGCAGCTTTGTTTATGACGATCCCTAAGCAGCCCAGACCACACTGAGCATGTGCACAGTCTTAGTCTTGCAAAGATGTTTAACAAAGTTACAAGATGGTGATCCCCTGTAGCCAACTTTGAAAGCATAAATTATTTGTTTGATTAGGCTTGTGGTGCAGTAAGTTCATGTTTATATTTATTATACAAAATACAGCATTTCTAGCCTAATTTTATGTTAGACTTTACATGCCCTTTAAGTGGCCCAGTCAGATCAACGAAAGATCACATTGGCTTCTATAGGACCTTGACAACATTTACTTGCAAAGGTTTTGAGGTTTTTGTAGTTTTTACACTTAATAAATCTCAAATTTTTAGAAATTTAGGAAACACAAATTTTTCAAGAAAAAACAAAATTAGATTGTTAGTAAATACATATAGTACTTATTTTCCTTTAGAGACATTTTACTATCAAGTTTGTTCCATGACCTGTATATAAACACTTGGACTTCGACCTCGTGCTTTTATATGATCATAAAACTCCTCGGTAACTTATAATATCCTTATAATTTACAAGAGGGGGTACTTTATTCATGATATTATGTCAGAAATGTGTTGCTTTTAAATTTTTTTGTTGTTACTGGTAACAAGAATTTGGATTAATTTCAGTTTTATACCAAGGTTTTTGCCAGGGCCAAATTTACATAGCGGGCACCCCTAAGCCTGCTGACCCCTGCCCCACGCCTCCGTCTCTTCCCTTTTATTCAAGCAAATTTTCATAATCGGAACCGGAGCAATTGGGATTAGTGCACAGGAAATAAAGAACTATCGTATCTCCTGAGCATCCCTAGTGTTTCTGAACCAATGTGGATGTGGTTGTGCAGCATGCCCCCCCCCCAAAAAAAATCCACAAATCTGGGCCTGGTTTTGGCTACATATTAATGTGCTTATTAATTATGAGCGAAAAATTTTGCCACGCCAATTGTTCCTAATGATAATATAGCCTGAATATTTTAAATAAGCCCCAGAACCTAGAGCTTGTATTTCCCACTTAAAAAGAGGAATGCACAGCCATCAGAAATGCATGCACTGGCTTAGAATTTTCTCAGACCTTATCTGTAATTACTGCTGTGTTTGCCAACGTTATTAAATGCAGTATTTTTAGGAAAAGCTCACTATTGCTGAGAAAAACTGAAAAAAGGAAGTTATGGGAATTAGTTGAAATTCAGGAAAACTATTGCTGCGTGAACCTATAAGAAGATTTTTTTATCATCACAGATCAGAGTTATGGAATATATTTCTTTCTGTGAGAACTAGATATTTATAAACAAATAAATGCCTGGTTGCTAGGGTAATTTGGAATTTGGATTTAAAGGTGAACAACTGCTTTAAAAACAGGATAATAGTAATTCTAAGAAGGCAAGTTCTCTATGCTATGGCCATTGACAGATGTCCTTGTTGGCGTATTTACATTAAAAAAGATTTGACACTTTTCTATCTATTTTTTATATATAATTGTTTCCTTAAAACATTTGCCTTTCAGTATTTGCAAAAATTTAAATTGAGCAGATGAGCTCTCTGCCTCCGTCAAGTTGATAAATAGCTATTAGCTTAATGAGCCTTATATGCTTAGACCTCCAGCCTATAATATGGATTTGCCTCAGTTACATTTGACATATGCATATATTTTGTCTAGGAGCTTGACAAATGGATAATTTTTGAAGCTTCATTTAACAGATGCAATGGGGATTCCAATAGACAAATCTATTTCATATAGGGAATTCCCGGCAGTAAAACAGTAATGAAAATAAATTAAGCTTTGTCTACATAACAATAGAGAACATGGAATTCTGTAATAAAATAAATCAATAATAAACAATGCATCAATTTAATAAGTTACATAATTTTCTCATTTAAGTATGCCCCAGGGTTATTTTTAGCAGGGGCCTCCAACATCTAAAGGTTATAAATCCAGATAACTCTTAATAAAACCTGCATTGCATGAATTGCATGACCTTGACTTTATCTTGTTAATAAAGATATTCCTTAACAGTGTGTATTAAGTAGGACTGCTTGTGCTGCGCATCTCATAGTTGTGTTGTATACATGATGGGATGTGTTTTTCTCTCATTATCATAATATGTACTTAATTGTTAGCTTATACAGTGCCTTGTAGACAAGTTCTCCAGAGAGTCACCCACAGCAGTGATGCTTGTAACTACCATCTGCTCTTAAGTAGTTGCTATTTAAAGGGAATTGTTAGCTTCCTCTCAAGGGTATGCACTGCTTTTGGACCATAAATGATAATATAATAGGTCCCTTTTTCAAGTTGCCAGCTAATGATTTTCTTTTCCCTCTCCAATGCAGCTATAGTTCTACCATAGTTATATAAAATTTATTTAGCCAAACTTTTTTTCTTGCTGGCAACAAATACTGTAAGTTGTAATGAAAAGATTTGTTTCTATTACAGAAAACACAGCAACTGTAAGGGATTTGTAAGGATTTTAGGAGTGAGTTCTTCAGGCAAGGACTGATTGTGACAAGAAGACAAGGAGTAAAGAAGGGAGAGCAGGATGACAAGCTACAAAAGATCAAGGTCAGGCTGGATAAGATTAAGAGGGTGAAGAGAAATAGGATTGAGAACTGAGCAGCTGGAGTGGAGCAGGTCGGAGTGGACAAAGACTAGGACAAGAATAGGCTTAACAAGAAAGGAAGGTGAGGACGAGGTCTGCAACAGGACTTGAACAGGAAACTTAAGCAAGACTGAAGGAGGAGTGAACAAGAGCAGGAGTAGGAACAAGGAGAAAAGCAGCAACAGAACAAGAGCAGGACAAGAACAAGTTAGGGTGCAGGATAAGAGCAGGAGCAGGAACAAGAGCAAGGAACAAACAGCGCAAAAGCTTTTATGGAGAAAAGGCAACGGCTTATTTATTACAAACCAGTTCATATAACCAGCATTAATTTAAATATTTTAATGCCTTGTAACAATGGCAACTCCATAAATTTGATTTGATATTATCATACATGCCTGTGTTAAGTCAAACAGGGTATCTAATTAATTTCTATATAAGGTAATTTCAAAGTGATAGCTAAGAGACCAATTTATTTACCATAGGTATCTTTCCTGATAGCTGAAATTTTACACCTTTAAAATTTCAGAATATAATGTTCTGAATTCTAATTTTCTAATTATTAAATGGGAGTGGCTGTAATTAAGTATCTAAATTCCTTTTTAGGATATAAATTCCTGAACTCAGCCAAGACCTCAGAACCAGGGACCTCCAAAAAAAAAACTGAAATTTGGCGCATAAAGTTACCAGGAAAATGTTTTGCCTCCCCTGGTAACTTTTGGGGCACAGTGCCCCTGTCAATGGCTTATGAAGAACCCTATATTCATTAAACAATTTAAAGGTCAACTGCAAGCTTATGCAAGGTACACCCAAAAAGGGCAGCGGGGGGTTCTTTAGGCAACCCATTAACCACTTGACCTTTCGGGAGCCCCCCTTTCGTGAGGTACACAGGGTTCGTATTTTACTCTGTTAGGCGGAAGATGGACTGCCAGCACTGCCAATCAATAAATAGGCCCAAGAGGACATTAAATTGCTATGGTCATCTGGAAGTGCCCCCAGCAGGATAAGGCTCTTTGGTGAGGCAGCTAGAGTGCCCGGTTGTCCGCTTCTGGAGACTTGAGTTCAAATCCTGAGAGGATGAGTTCCCGGACCTTTCAGGGTTGTTTTTGCCTGTACATAGACATTTTCTTCAGGCTGCATTCAAGAGTGATTGCTACTTTGGAGTCAGCAAAACCGGCATCCCCACATGTCTTTTCTATGGCACATGCAGCAAATTGCCTGCTTTCTTCCCCCAAATGGCCTGGGGTTTGAGCCTCTGCAGAAGATGCCTTTTCAGGATCTGTGGCGCAGCGGCTAAAGTGCTAGTTGTAAAGTGCTGGCTCATGGAATCCCAAGTTCAAATCCCGGGTGTATGATTTTCTCGACCTTTCAGGGTTGTTTATGCCTGTACAGAGTCATTTTCTTCAGGCTGCATTCAAGAGTGACTGCTACTTTAGAATAGGCAAAACCGGCCAACTCACATGTCTATTCTATGGCGCATGCAGCAAATTACCTGGTTTCTTCAAGCAAAAGGCCCGGGTTTTGAGCTTCTGCAGAAGTTGCATTTTTTTTCAGGCTACATTAATAAGTAACTGATATTTACGGTTCGGTAAAGAGGCAAAAGCTGCCTTCGCACATTAGCTTCTCAAATGCTAATTACAGAACCCTGTCTTCGTTAAACAATTTACCATGGTCAACTGCGAGCTGATACAAGGCACACCCCAAAAAGTGCAGGGGGGGGTTCTTACAGGCAACCCCTTAACCACTTGACTATTCGGGAGCCCCCCTTTCGTGAGGTACCCGGGGTTTGTATTGACTCTGTTAGGCGGAAGATGGACTGCCGGCACTGCCAGTCAATGAAGAGGCCCAAGAGAACATTTGGTTGTTACAGTCATCTGGAAAAACTAATATCAAGATTAAACTCTGTGGTGTGACAGTGAGAGTATCTGTTTGTGTGCTCGTGGAGACCCAAGTTCAAATCCCAAGAGCATGATTTCACAGATCTTTCAGGGTTGTTTATGCCTGTTACAGAGACATTTTCTTCAGGCTGCATTCAAGAGTGACTGCTACTTTGGAATTGACAAAACTGCATCCCCACATGTCCATTCTATGGTGCATGCAGTGGATTGCCTGGTTTCTTCCCCCAAAGGTCCCTAGGTTTGAAGAAGCAGTCTTTTCTTTGGGCTACATTAATGAGTAAACTATATTTACGGTTCGTTAAAGCGCCAAAAGCTGCCTTTGCTAATCAGCCTCTCAAATCCTTTTTTTTTTTTTAAAGCTTGGTACAGAAACTGTCCTCCATAAGCAATTTACCACAGTCAACTACAGGCTGATGCTAGTCAAACCCCAAAAATGGCTCTGTATTGGGATGAAAAACCTAAGTTGATGCAAAGGCAAGGTAAGGGCAAGCTATGGGCAAGCTATGGGCAAGGTAAGGGCAAAGTATGGGCAAGGTATAGGGAAAGGTAAGGGCAAAGTAAGGACAAAGTAAGGGCAACGTAAGGGCAAGGTAAGGGCAAGGTAAGGGCAAGGTATGGTGAAGGTGCTAGATAGAGAACCTCTGGCAGCCAAATGGAGCCCTTTTTAGCAAAGGGTACAGCCAATAGCCATTTTTTTCAGCAAGAATGCTGATTTCCATCACAGGTGGGTTAGTGTCAGCCCCCTCTTTGCAATTAACCTAGGGGCAGACAGATTTCCCTTCCATCACGTCAACTGTCCACCATCTGACTGACTCAATCCACCACCATCCAGAGTGATGAGCTTTTGGTGCAGGCAGGCAATGGGATTTGTCTTCACCTCCAGCTTGCCCTTCCATCTCTGTCCAGTGACTCCAGTAGCCTGTAATCACAACCAATCAGATCTGCTTTGGCACAGAGTTTCCAGCTCAGGCAGGAATTGATCTCATGACCTTCAGGATCATAGGCATGCATCTTAAACATTTGACAATTTAGGAGCCCATCTTTTGTGAGATACCCGGGGTTCGTATCGACTCTGTTAGGTGGAAGATGGACTGCCGGGCACTGCCAGTCAATGAAGAGATTGAAGAGACATTCGGTTGTTACGGTTATCTGGAGCTGTTCACAGCAGGATTGGGCTCTGTGGCATGGTGGCTAAAGCGGTGGTTGTTTGTCCGTGGATCAGGCTCTGTGGTGCGGCAGCTAGAATGCCCAGTTGTTCACTCGTGGAGACCCGAGTTCAAATCCCTAGAGAATGGTCTACTGCACCTTGCAGGGTTGTTCATGCCTGTACATTTTGGAGTATCACCATTTCTAGTAATGAGCTAAATTTTTTGGCAGCATAATTTGTATTTCACCACTAGCAAATATTTCCATGAAATCACAGATTCCCTCAACACCACACTTCACAAAGATTGGCCAAATTATAAACTGATAAAGTGTGTCAATGCCATGACAACTAAAAACTTGACTACCTCACCCCAGTACTGTATGGGTGAATGGGCAAAAATTCCATCAGCATAATGAAAAGCTTGTTAAATTCTACCCATGCTTTTGTTTCAAGTTAAACGGGTGGTTCACCTTAAAGTTAACTTTTAATACTTCATAGAATGGATAATTCTAAGCAACTTTCCTGTTTTGTCCATATAGAATAATGACTGACACACATTATGTAGAACAAGCATGCCACTGTTTTACTACCAAAATCCATTTAAAGAAGAAGCAGGTTGAATTGGTGTCACCAATACCCACAATAAATTCACTGCAGTCAGCCTGCTATTGTCCTTCTTTTACAGGATTTTGCTGACTTGTTTGGGTGCAACGCAGAACACTAACAAGGAAGAAAGGCTTAAGACTTTTTCAAGTTTTTCTTACAGCTCATCTGTAATAAAGGGGTGAACCTTTATCAATATTCATAATTGCATTAATTAATATTAGTAAAAATATTAATACAAATATACAGCATCAATGATTAAACCTTTTGATGTACGGCTTGTAAGCAATAACACACATACACAAGTAAAGGTAGAATTGAAAAACATTTACTTAACTTCATATGATGGTAATTATAAGAATAGCTAGTTCTGCATCAACTCAGCACAATCAGGGAGTCCCACAACCTTTGGTTCATCACCCTCAGGTTCCCAATAATCAAGCGATGATCCAACTCATGGGTCCTAGGTGAATCTACTAATCCAAAAATGAAGGTGTACTTTATACTCAATATCTAAAGAGACCTTTAACCCTGAATCTGACCTAGACGATATTGTTGGCTTAAGAAGGTCTTCAGCCCAAAATGCTGTCCGATGCAATTCTAACTCTGCATCTCTTTAACCAAGACTGTTTGTTACTCAATAACAAACTAAGATTGTCTGCTGTCTGTTTATTCATTCTTAAGGATATTTGCTGGGTAACCATAATCAAATTAGAGAATATTCACCATGCTACATCACCAAAAAAGCTATTTATGAATTTCAATAAACTATTTTGTTGGGTGTGTTTTAATGCACTTCAGTTTTAAGGGCATTTGCTCATTTGGTATAGTTTCTCTTGCGACTTGGTCAACTTTAATCCTCTTTACAATATAACATCTTATGACATCCTATTGATGCCAATAATTATGCTAGTGATAAGTGTATTAAAGACACTTCATATTATACCTAAAGAGCTTAAT
Source organism: Xenopus laevis (assembly GCF_017654675.1). Classification (NCBI taxonomy): domain Eukaryota; kingdom Metazoa; phylum Chordata; class Amphibia; order Anura; family Pipidae; genus Xenopus; species Xenopus laevis. Next base: position 35,590,127 of record NC_054374.1, on the reverse strand, counting down.
AATATGCTTGAAATTCAGATATCTCAATATATATTCTGATAAAAATCAATCCTACTATTCCAAAGTTTGTTGTCCTCATGCTAGAGAAAATTCTTGAACCAGCTATTGTGACACACTGTATTTTTCTCCTATAAGAAAGCTATGATAGCAATTAAGTAATGTGTCTTCAGGATGTTTTGCTGATGAAATTTATGCTGAAATGCCTTAGCTAGGATCAGATTTAGAAGCTTCTGTGTCATCACAAATTGTGCTTCAGCATGTTCATTATAAGTTTGAAGGGATAATATTAGAAGCTGAAACTTGCAAAGCCAACCTACAAATGACACATTTAGTGCTCAAAGTACTAATTTTAATGGTAAAAGCAGTGTGTACATCACACGCTTGATCTGTAGCTTTGCCATCTACACCTTCATAGGTAGCCTACACAACCAGACCTAACATGGTAACATCTTACTTCTATCCTAACAGACACAACTGAATATGATTCTGGGAAATCATTGCCAAAATACAGTAATATGGGATCATAATGACACACTTTAAAACCACTCACCACAAACTTGTAGATTATTATTGCATTGCCTTTATCTTTAAAGAGGTTAATTTTTTTCTGAAAAAAAGCTGTCAGACTTTCTCCTGCTTTCCAAACATTCAAACACTCCCTAAAGACCGACATGTTTATGGAGGTTTATTCGATGTACCTTAATCAGTCATAGCTGTATCATAAATTATGAATTTGTTTCTGAAACCCTTATATTTCAATTGTACCCTAACCTTTAGTTTAGTTTAGTTTCTGTACTCTGTAAACCATTTTTGTTAGTCACCATTTATTCCCTGTTCATTATAAACTAATGTAAAGCACTGCGTAACTTGTTGGCAATATATAAATAAATGATGATGATGATGCATTTAGTAGAATTGTTCTTGATTTTTTAGATGATCTTGTAACCTTAGGGTTGGTATATTGCGCACCCAGAACATTGCTTCTTTAAATGTATTTTTACCATGGTCAATAAATCACACTAAATACAGGTGGCAGATCCATTTAAAAGCTATGTTCTAAGTGAAACGAATGAGGTATATCTACTATGGGTTAAGGCACAGTTCATTAATTTGACAGATCATTCTACTAACCTGTATCCCTATAATCAGCTAATTGTGAATTGCTCTCTGTTTAAAGGAAAATTCAACCCCCCCACGGTGATAAGTGCCCACTGGCCCCCCTCTGCTGGCCCCCTCCCTGCCTCCCCCCTGCAAAGTGTTACCCCAGAATTGTGTCGCCTGTAGGATTACTGACCATACATGCAGAATGAGCGCAGCGGAGCTCACGGGCAACATATTCCGGCACTTCAGTAATCTTCGGGCTTTTTCAAGTGCATCAGCAACTTCAGTCACTTCAGGCGCATGCGCAGTTGACGCAAGCTGGAAGATTGCTCCAACTGCGCATGCGCCAGTATGGTGCTCAATTTACAAGGATTACCGAAGCGCCTAAGATGGTATGTATGGTCAATAATACTACAGGGAACACAATTCTGGGGTAATACTTAGCGGGGGGAGTCAGCAGAGTGGGGCCAGTGGGGACTTAACACCATAGGTGGTTTAGTTCTCCTTTAAGAATTCATTTTTAGAGCAGTGTCAAGAGGGGCTTAGCATGAAGACTAGTTAGGGTAATATTTGGAGAGAAGGACAATTTGCTCTTCTTGGTACACCCAAAAGCCCAGATGAGGGTCAGTTGGGATGAAATTTGGATGAAAGTTTTTCTGGCATGACTGTTTTTTGACCTGTGACTGAATGACTAATACACCAATATATTCCTATAGTTGTAACATTGTTAAGTGCTAAGGGGAGACATGGCCAAAGATTGGATTTGAAAGGGGACTTGAACTGACAAGGTCTGACAATGACTGCTCTATACATACAAAACAATATGGAATCCCAATAGTAAGATATATGCTCTGAGAGGTGAAGAGGTAAGGACTATAGGTTTTTAGATCCATGCTGGTTTGACAAGTACTTTCTCAAGTGATTAATCTAACAGAGAACCAAAGCTGTTGAGCAAGACAAGCGTATATATACTGTAGGTGCTTAAAAAACAATGGCTGGGAAGATTGCAAGGTTTGTTAAAGAAACAGTAACACCATAAAATTAAAGTGATTTAAAGTAATTAAAATATAAGTTAATGTTGTGCTGCACTGGTAAAGCTGGTGTGTTTGCTTCAGAAACTCTACCATACTTTATATAAACAAGCTGCTGGGTAGCTACAGGGGCAGCCATTGAAAGCAGCAAAAGGAGAAAAGGCACAAGTAACACAGTAGATAACAGATAAGGTCTGTAGTATACAATGGGATTCTACGTAGCTTATCTGTTATCTACTATGTGTCCTGTGCTTGAATTGCTGCCCCCTTGGCTACACAGCAGCTTGTTTACATAAACTATACTAGTTTTTCTGAAGCAAACACCCTAGTTTTACTAGTGCAACACTACATCATTTATTCATTACACTTGTAAGTGTTCAAATTACATGCATAACTTTGATAAGCAATCCTACACAAAGTTTTCAAACGATTCTGTGGATCGTGCTATAGAGAAATCCTTGATCACACAAGAAACAGCTCCCAGTTTGCCCTATATTTTCCACCTACCAAAAATTCACAAGCCTGAACATTGGGGAGACGTATTATGTTGGGTATGGGATCTTTGGGTTAAACCCTCTCTGTGCTGGTTGATTTCTTCCTACAGCCCCTTGTATTGAGACTTTCAAGCTACCTTAAAGATAGCTCACATTTAATCACTAGTTTTTATTAGCAGCGATTCACTTCTTACTGACACATAACTTTTTCCTTTTTGAAAATAATTTCTTTCTCCAAAAATATGGTACCACTAGGGGGGGGCTACATTTGCCCCCTCATTTGCTAACCTGTATAAGGGGTGGTAGGAAGAAACCTTTATTTTTCATGGGACTGCGCCCTTTCAGGGGGATATATCTTTTTATGCTTGCTACACTGACGATTTGATCCTCATTCGTAATGACTGACAATATGATGAGTTTTTTTTACTTGCATAAAAGTAATAACCTTAAGTTTACTCATACAAAACATTCCACTTCGGTTTCATTTTTGGACCTGTCATTATCATTTGATGGTCACACAATCATGACCTCACTGTATAGGAAAGAATGTACTGCAAATAACATATTGAGGGCCTAAACTCATCCTCCTCATTTAATTCACAATATGCTTTTGACCAATTTCTAAGACTGAGAGAGTGCTCAGATTTTTATGACTTTGCACGTAAGTCATGTTATCTAAGAGATAGATTCCTAGCATGGGGCTATATAATACCTGTACTAACTAAAGCTTTCAGTAGAGCCATACATACTTCCCAAGAGACACTGATTTCCAAGCATAGATCCTATGGAAGAGATAATGTATCTAGCACTTTGAGTTTTCCTAGCAGTTAGACTATTGTCTCCAACTCTGTTTTCTGTATACTTACATACAGCACCCACTATAAAGATATAGTTAATATTATCAAGAAAATTGGACTATACTCAATACAGATCCCATATTGAAAGATATATTACAGAAAGTATGCCCTTCTGTTTCTAGAAGATCCAGTACCTTGAGGAATGTACTCTCTCCAAGTAGAATTACTTCTAATGAGCCTACTTGGTTTGAACAGGTATCCCTTAGGTGGGGCATTAAAAGCACTTCAGTTAAGTGCGTCTTAATTGCACTGCAGATTCATTTGAATTCATACATTTTTTGAATTCATATTTATCAGTTTAAATACTGGAAAGAAACAAAATGCAGATGTTTTTCTCTCGGGCAGCATTTTCCCAAAGATTTTTTTCTTTTCCAATTTTTACAACTCTTCAGCTGCCACATATAAAGCACATTATTTTTATTCAAGCTGCAGTAGAGCAATGATATTAGTTTAGGTTCTACAATTGTTTCTGAATTATAACTACCTCTCTTCTTGAAACACTTCTCTGTTGTGAACATTCTTAGGGGCAGATTTACTAAGGTTCAAATTTTGAAGTAATTTTTTAGATACTTCGACCAACGAATAGGATACTACGACTTAGCCTATGAGGACCTGCCAGAGCATATTTCTAAGTTTTTGGGTTTCGAAGGAAAATCGTACGATCGTACGATAAAATCGTTCGAATCGTACAATTCAAAGTACAATTGGAGTACGACCGTACGATCGGAATACGATTGTACGATGAATAAAATGCTCCGACTTCGAATTCGAATGTTAGAGGATTTTATGTGATGGTTGAATTTCGTATTTTCCACTTCGAAATTCGACCCTTGCTAAATCTGCCCTCTAAACTCATGACTGCTTTTGTATGATAACCTCCATTTCTTTGTAAATGCATAGACTATAGTTAAAGGTCATGTAAAGGCAAAACAATAAAATCCCATTTTTACTTTCTTTAATAAAAAAAGAAACCCATCTCCAATATACTTTAATTAAAAAATGTGTACCATTTTTATAAGAAACCTGACTGTATTCAGTGAAATTCTCCCTTCATTTACTGCTGTGGATAGGAATTGTCAGATGGTCCCTAACTGCTGAGCAGGGAAACAATCATACTTATGAACGGCAGGGGGAGCCCCCGCCTTACTTCCCAGCCATGCAGAACTCAAGCAGTTTTGTTTATGATGATCCCTAAGCAGCCCAGACCACACTGAGCACGTGCACAGTCTTAGTCTTGCAAAGATGTTTAACAAAGTTACAAGATGGTGACCCCCTGTAGCCAACTTTGAAAGCATAATTATTTGTTTGATTAGGCTTGTGATGCAGTAAGTTCATGTTTATATTTAGTATACGTAATACAGCATTTCTAGCCTTATTCTATTTTAGACTTTACATGCCATTTAACATAATAATATTATTAACGTGCTATTTGAAAAAAACATATAGTCACCTAACAGGCAAATTCTTTGTTCTGAGCAATTTCTAAGGCAAAAAAAATCCCCTCTACAATTTCAAAGTTCTTCTTCTATCTTCTGACAAATAGCAATGTGATTGTACACGTAATGATATAGTAAAACTATAATTAATGCAATTTCATTCTGCTCCTCTATAGCAAATGTTAACTTATGTGCTTAAGGGAAGATTCAAGGTTTAAGGTTTAAAATATATAATCCTTTAGTTTTCTTGACATAGAAATATTACAAAGAGTGTAATTTTTTTTGAACAGTTGAAGGGTCAAAAATTAATGTTATGGCAAAACTCTCTATAAAATCCAAAGGTTTTATTTTGCATTAAGGTGGGAAATTAATGTAGTGGCTACCAACAGCCGAGAATTTAGAAGTATCGCGCTTGTATCTTACTAATAATTGGACCTCCCCACACTAAACCAGAATTAAACCCTGCAAAGTGATAATGCTCACCACTACTCCACCTTGATGCCCAGATTGCATCTCAAGGATGCCCCTTGGTCTTATGTAAAGATCTGCTGATGATTAAAGAGGTGGTTCACCGTTAAGTTAACTTTTAGTATATTATAGAATAACCAATTCTAAGCAACTTTTCCAAAGGCCTTCATTTTTTCTTCTTTGTAGTATTTGAATTATTGGTCTCCTTTTTCCTGTCTCTTTCCATTTTTCAAATGGGGGTCACTGACCCCATTTAAACTCAAAAGCTCTGTAAGGCTAATAATTGACTTACCAGGGCATGTTGTTGCTGTTTGGAATTGCTCAACTGGCAATACCCTTATTTTATTCTCCATCAATACAATTTTAGCCCAGTTAGGGTCTAAGAAGCATGAACCCAAGTTCATAACTTTTTATTGATTTTGACTCGGATCTGCAACTTAGCCCCTAACAGGTAGTTTACTGAAATCCTCCTGCAAGAGTGATATATCCTGCATGCAGCTAATTGTTCTGCAAAATGTGGAGCTTTGTCCACAGTAAAATTGCTTAAATATTAAAGACCTTTCCCAGTGCCATTGACAATTAGTTTAGATTAAAATTTCTCTACTACAATGTAAGTCCTGAGACAGTGAGCCCTTTATTCTATATATTGAGGAAAACCTCATAAAGCAATATTTATTTTTAAGAGTCCCCTGTAACCAAAAGTTTCAAGTTTTGTAATGGGTGTGTGCAACTTGCATCTTTTTACTGTTGAAAAAAATGGCATTGTCTTTTGCAAGTGAAGAAATCAGATCCACCTTTTCAATTGTTGCCTTCTTTACTGCAGCTATAGTAGATTTCTGTTATTTTTATTCCTCTACAAACCACATAGGCTGGGCCTTAACGATTTGAGATGAGTAATGGTTTATTGTCAATTTAAAGCACAGATTTGTAATTGTGATTTACCTGATAAGGTAACATAACAATCTGTATGTAAAATTAATTCTATGTGCAAGTATTTACCTTAATGTGGTTACATTTGCTTTACTGAAAATTAACGTCTCAGGGGGGTCTGGGGAACAGGGGGGCCCGAACCATGGTGTCTGCTTCCTCTACAGCTAATAAACCCCCCCTCCGCCCCAGCCGCTCTCTTACCTGGGACACAATGAAAAATTTGAATTCTTGTGATTCATTGTTCTATGACAAAGACAAAATCGTTGATATGTCCATATCAGGCTTATCGGAATCTGGAACCAATTAGCTGATGGAAGGCCACTCTTACAGTAGCCCACACGGTGTGTCCTCAATATGCACAGAGGAGAAACTGGTAGGGTATGAGAGCCGAAATAACAATGGTGATGATAATGAAGGACGGCTCTCCCTCTGTAGAGAAGAAGTAGAATGGTCAGGCAGGCCGAGTGAGGGATGGCGGAAATCAGCGTAGTCAGGGACAGGAAAGGTCAGAACCGGAAAGGTAGAGAAATTCTAGGCGTCACAGCAAGAAGGGCGTTCAATAAGCGTGGTCAGATGAGTTCCAAATCGATACACAATTAGAGTTTCCAAGAAGTCTTAAGTAATTAGCCAAGACGATGTCTGAGCAAAGTCCTGACCTTGAAAGAAGGTTTAAATAGGCCGCAACGTCCAATGGTGTCACGGCGCCTGTGTCATGTCGCCTGTGTCGCAACGTCAGCGTCACGTCGCTGGCGTCAAATCCAGATGCGCTGCGATTGTATTTACTTCCCTGAAACCCCGGGCAGGTGCTCCTATCAGCAGAAAACTGCACCGGCCCAGGGTTATACCAGTGAGCACCACAGTTCGATCGTCTTCAGTCTTCCTCTTTCTTTGCGCGGCTGCACATGTGCAGTAGAGTGAAAAGCCAAACTTTAACTAAAAAGTTGGCTATTTCATTTTACTGCGCATGCGTTTGCCCCAGGAAATTTGATGAAAAAAGAAGCCAGAAGAGGATCATTCCGTGGTGCTCACTGGACGAACCCCCGGCCGGTGCAGTTTTCTGCTGATAGGAGCATGGGCCCGGTGTTTCACGTAAGTATATACAATCATTTGGGGTGCCTAACATTTGGCACCATCAAGTGGAAGAAGACTTTCCTTTTCCTTTAACAGAACTGCACTATTTTTAGAAAATATAATCACATTTAATATTAGCAAACAATGCACACACGGCAGACTGACAAGGCAGAAAGTAACTAGTGCAAGGTCAAATACCTGATCTGTTTATTGTAAAGTTTCATAGAATATGTCAGTTTAAAAGACACATGTTGACAGATCCACCCTGCTTTGGAAATGGTTTTCATAGCTGTGTCCTCTGCTAAGCATTCAATTTATTTCTTCATTACATAATAGGATGTTAAAAATTAAAAAGTTGGCTTGAACCAAAACTGTTACCAGCTATTTACCTTTTACTTTATTCCATTGTGGAACCTCTATCACAACAGTGCATACCTATGTATTTTAATCCTTTACTGCTTTGCACATTGATGCTAAGTCATCTACCTTAATTTTGATGAATCATATGCTGTTTGAGCTTCTCTGTAATTTCTAATGAGATTGACGACTGTGTAACAGAACAAAGCCCTAGTCATTGATATTTCTGACCTTCTGCATCCTTATGCTATTCTTTATTCGCTTGCCCTTTTCCTATGTTGTTTTTATTTCAGTCAGACATGAAATGAAAGTGACATTACTGAGCAGAGTGACAATATCTTCACCCAGTCCTTTGTAATGCATTTCTCTTTACAGAACAGAGGGATCCCTTTCTATCCCTCTACTTATTGAATCATAAAAAGGGGAATATGCAGTATATATATATATATATATATATATATATATATATATATATATATTTTTTTTTTTTTAAATTTTACAATATACATATATATATATATATGTAATGGAATAAGGAACTGAAAGATTGGATTGTACTTTTACTATTTATGTCAGACTTCATCATATGACAGTTAAGATTACATGTTCTCTGACAGCTCCCTACATTTAGCTTTTGCAAATACAATGTCCAGAAGCAGGAATGGCAAAGTTCTATGTTATCAGCCATACCTTCCTGGAACAAATCAAAAAAGTTCATATTTTAAAACCATAGTTCAATAAATGATATGATGCAGTTAATAGTGTAATATAAACCAAATAGGGAATAATGGGGCTCATTTATCAACACTGGGCAAATTTGCCCATGGGCAGTTACCTATAGCAACCAATCAGTGATTAGCTTTTTGAAACTAGCTGCAAGTAGAACAATGAATGCAGCAATCTGATTGGTTGCCATGGGGTACTGCCCGAGGGCAAATTTGCCCAGTGTTCATAAATGAGCCCCAATGTGCTTCCAGCTATTGAAATTCAAAATGATGTGGGTGGATGGCTTTTCAGGGATATTATCACTGTAAATATTATCATATTTAAAAAAATGCACAACTACATTTTTCGCATTTTAATATATAGTGCAGAAAAAGGCCTAGGCACTAATTCCTGAGAAAAGGAAACATTGCTAGTGTATGCTCTAAGGGGCCATTTACTTAGCTCGAGTGAAGGAATATAGGAAAAATAGTTCGAATTTCGAATGTTTTTTTGGCTACTTCGACCATCGAATGGGCTATTTCGACTTTCGACTACAACCTTTGACTTTGAATCGAACGATTCAAACTAAAAACCGTTTGACTATTCGACTATTCGATAGTCGAAGTACTGTCTCCTTAAAAAATTCTTCGACCCCCCTAGTTCGCCACCTAAAACCTACCGAGGTCAGGAAGGTCCCCATAGGCTTCCTAACAACTTTCTGATCGAAGGAATATCCTTCGATCAATGGATTAAAATCCATCGAATCGTTCGATTCGAACAATTATTCCTTCGATCGTTCGATCGTAGGAATAGCGGTAAATCCTTTGACTTGACGATATTCAAAGTCGAAGGATTTTACTTTGACGGTCGAATATCGATGGTTAATTAACCCTCGATATTCGACCCTAGGTAAATGTGCCCCTAAGTGTCTATTATAGAATTAACTTTTATGCACACCTTTGGGTTTCCTGTGGTCCCTGTGTTTGTCTAGGGACACCATCATGTTATTACCTCTATAACTAATGCAAAACAGTGGTTTCACTTCAGAGGGTTTCTAGCAAGTCCATAAAAAGCAGAGTGTATGTGGGCGGGGTCCAGGGCATAGCAATGGCTATTGCTTTTCTTTGTCTTCTTAGAAAGGGTCCCTATAGAAGTATCAGTTGGGATATTGGATGCACAACCCAGTCTTAAAATATGTGAAATGAGGTTTGTAGTCACCCGTAGAAAAAATAAGTTTCTACAAAACAGTACGCATGAAATTCATCTTGTTCAGATTACATTTTTGTTCCCACATTGGCTATCGCACTATGGGGTATATTTATCAAAGAGTGAAGTTAGAGATCGTCACAGTCCTCTAAAGTGAAATTCTGCCACTCTCCATTCATATCTATGGGATTTGGAAAGGCTTTTAAAAATCCAATAGAAATGAATGGAGAGTGGCGGAATTTCACTCTAGAGGACTGCGGCGAGCTCTGATTTCATGTTTTGATAAATATAACCCAAATAGCTTTAAGCTAATAAAGGTACAGGATCTATTCTGAAATATAGTATGTTTGGCCCATACTTTTTACTTCCTATTGTGTGGCCCATAACTAGTGATGGGCGAATTTATTCGCCAGGCGCGAATTTGCCGTGAATTTGCACGATTCACAGCCGTGTAATAAAATCGCGAAACGGGCGCGCATAAAAAAAAACGGACGCCGGCGTCAAAAAACGCAGTGGCAAAGACGCAGTTGTTAAAAACGAAATGCCGGCGCATCACTACCCATAACCATTAGTTGTGCTTTGCAGCAGGAGGCAAGTACTATTATTCTGTGGAGTCATGACCATTAGCACCATTATTTCTAATTATCTCCTTTAACCCTAGAAAGCAGACAGGAATTAACCAATTTAGCAATGAGACATAGTTTCGAAGATTCCTATTATAGTCATAACTTAGAATCACACTAAGGTCATAATTACACTTATTCTTATACCCTTTTCTTGTTTCATTTGTAGCAAAAAGAAGGTGTAATTTACGACCCTCTCAAAGATAAGCCATGTAGTATTGTCCCCTAAGGCATTTCCCTCTACTTGGCCTGGTGGCTACTTGCAACAAGTGTGTCATTGTTGCTCTCTATTAAAACATACATAGCTGTTGTTTGCTCATTTAAAAATCTCAGCTGTCAATCAAATATTGTCTGCCCCTCCTCTATGCTTTAGGCATAGAGACGGGGCAGACATTTACTTTCACTTTCCATTCAGCACTTCCTTGAGTTCACTGCTTCCACACATTCCCCTATTCTCTTCACCATGTGTAGCCAGAACATGGGGATGGACATCAGGTCCCCCATTCTGGTGCACAAAGAAGTTTTTGAGATAATGCAAGGCTTGTCTTAATAACAGTGTCCACAAAATGGCTCCTGCCTGTTTGCTATAATTATGAATTCCTAGCCCGAAGGAAACAAGATTCAAATATTTTATATAGAGTAATTTAAGTTCATTTTGCTTGACTAATGTGATAAAATAGGATTTTGAATAATTTTGGGTCCCCTTTAATATTAAGATCCATAGCATCATATTAAATAGATCCATAGATAATTTGAACCATATGCAGCCAAATTATGACATATTGTAATGCTAAATTTCCCTGCACAGTAAACCAAAGCTAACAACCAAATATTTTCAAATTATTTCTATAATGAGGAGCAGGATTTGAACTGGTGTGATCTCAGGAGGACTGTAGTAGTCAAAACATGCTTCTGTGAATGCAATATAAATGGAAAACACACAGGGGCGTAACTATAGAGGAAGCAGACCCTGCGGCTGCAGGGGGGCCCAGGAGGTATAGGGGCCCCACGAGGCCCTAATTCATATACAATTTCAATAAATATTGGAGAAACAAGTCAACCTCTAAACATTTTGGGGGCCTGAAAAATAATTTGCTGCGGGGCCCAGTAATTTCTAGTTACGCCACTGGAAACACACTAGGGCAGATGTTGGTGATGGTAAGTGGGGAATAGTTGCTATAGACTGGGAAGGAAAGGAATGACATTTAACCACCCACAAGTCCAAAAAAGACCTTTATAACAGAGCACCAAATACATTTGTATAAATCTCACAAATCTCTGCTTCTTAATTCAAACTGAGTAGATGAATGATTTCATCAGGAGGGATAATAGTATCCATTTAATTTTTAATTTGAACATTACCATTGTTACCCAACACATCCATCAGACTGCATTACAGTAGAATTATTATATTATTTGTCTTGCTGATGATGTATTGTCTTATCTTGAACATTCTATGAACCATGTTTCCAATTCATATTTCATACTGTACATTTTTTACAGAATAGATTTCAAATGTTTTGCCTTAGCCATTCTTTTTATAGGTTAAACCTTTCATAAATGACTGGGAACTAAACATGACTTTATATTGGGAACTTTTTAAGGATAATGGTTACTCACATGAGACACTTTACATTGGTATATTCATTTGAAATGTATTATGTATCATAACAATGTTATAATTAACATTCCTAAAAGTCTCCTATTCCTGTGAATTTCCTGCCTTATCCATAGTTGTTTTATTACCATTGTCAACCAGAACTTTATTTCAAGCCTCTATCACAATTACATGTTCCTCAAAGAGATACTGTCATGATATTTATGGTGTCATTTTTATTCCTCAATTACAAATAATTCACTCTACCATGTAAAATTGTATTCCTGAACCAACAAGTATATATTTTTTAGTTGTAATATTGATGTGCAGGCAGCCATCTCATCATTTTGCCTGATCCTGTGCTTTCTGAAATAGCCAATACTTCAGGGTGGAACTGCTTTCAGGCAGGCTATCATTTCTTCCAATCAATGTTACTGAAGAAGTCGTAGTGGAACATGAATTTTTACTATTGAGTGCTGTTCTTATGTTATCTTGTGTTAGGAAGCTGCTATCTGGTTACCTTAACACTGTTCTATTGTTAGACTGCTGGGGGGAGGGGATGATATCACTCTAACCTGCAGTGCAGCAGTAAAGAGTCACTGAAGTTTATCAGAGCACAAGTCACATGACTGGGGCACCTGGGAAATGGACATGTCTAGCCCCATCAAGTAGCACTTGATAAGGGGCTTGGCCCGAAACGTTTGCTGGGATCTCAGCTTTACTTCGCTGACATTGCTGCACTTCGGCAGGCATAGATTCGCCAGGACAACGCTAATTCATGAAAATCTGAAGTTGCGTCCAGGGTACTGAACGCTTGCGAAGTTGCGCTAGCGATAAAACGATAAGCAGTTCGAAGTTACGCTAGCGATGCCTAATTAGCATACGGCGTGAAGTTAAATTACAATGGACGTATATGTTGCAGCAACTACATTACACTACACAAGGCCAGGGAACTTTAATAAAATAGAGGTCTTATATTTCCCTACACATGTACCCACTGAATAGTTTTGTGCCATATGTTAGGAAATGTAGGGGGGAAGGAGGATACCCCAAAAAAACATTTACGATCTTTTTCAGCCTATCACCGTGTAAAAAGTAACAGACGCCAGCGTTTTTTGGGACAGAAAAATTTGTGACTATTTTTGAACAAACTCCTATCTACTCTATTGCACTTCGCCTGGTCTGAGCTGGTGAAGTAAACTATGGGGCAAGAGGTAACGTTCAGAAAAATCTGCATATTAGTGCATTAGCATAGTTACATCCCTTCGCCAGAGTGCAACTTCGACTGGCGTTAGGGACCCATAGTAAATCGGCAAAGTGGCAAAATGATGTTTCGCCAGTGGTAGCCACTTCACACTTGGAGTTTTTGCAGAAGCATTGCATTGAGTGTGCCTTTGTTCCTATTTTTGTTCACTTATCACGAAAGCTCTTTTTTGCAGCGGAGCCAACACTAAGCACCTCTTATCATTAATACATCTATATCTCATACAAAGAGAAGCAGAAAGAAGTTTTGGAAGTTATGTCTAGCCCCATGTCGAATTTCAAAATTAAAAAAATCGGTTTGCTCTTTTGAAAAACAGAAACATGTTTTCCTGTGACTAGTGATGGTTGAATTTGGGGCGTTTCGCTTTGCCAAAAAATTTGCTCGTTAGCAACGCGTCCATTTTTTAATGCCGGCGAATTTTCTTTGCGGTTTCGGGAATTTATTCGCCAATGACGAATCACGGGAAATCTCCACGAATTCGTGCCTGCCGAATAAATTCGCCCATCACTACCTGTGACAAAATCCCTTTAAGAATATTGCAAGTTTAGGTTAGGTAGCTCTCATGGTGCTTTTTAATATATTATGTGTGTCTCCTCATAAATTGTTTTTCTTATGCCATGTGCTTTTCTTGTATAATTACCGGTATGTTTACTTTGGTAAAATGCTCTGTGGTGTCATTCATTAGAATCATCATTGTGACTTGTGTGCATATTCTATCAGTTGTCAACATCCTTTTAAACACTTAAAATATAAGGAAAGCATAATATTAAGTAAGCTTTATCAGAAAGGTCTATATAAATACACCAGTAAACCCTTAACGTAATGCTTCTCTGAATCCTCTGTCAATAGAAACACAGCATTTCTTTCCTTTTATTGTGTATACATCGACTTCTGTATCAGACCTCCTTCTTTCAGATTAAACTTCCAGGAGACGGGCTTGAGCATGCTCAGTCTGTTCCTCTCTCCCTCCCTCCTCCCCTCCCTGCTGTAATCTGAGCCCAGAGCTGTGAGCAAGCAGGGGGAGACTCAGGAAGTAAGTCAATCCAATATGGCAGCTGCTATCCTAAACAAACAAAGAGTTTCCGGAGCTGTTTACTCAAGTATGCTAAAGCTTTCTACAGAATAAATATAGCGTTCTAACTGCACTTTTATGGCTAATCTGTTGGCAATAAACTGCCTCGATAACTATCCTTCTCCTTTAAAGTTATGTCTGCTTTGGTTTTAGATGAGCTTTAAGTTACCAATACAGTATTGGATCTGTTATCCAAAATGCTCAGAAACTGGGGCTTTTCGGATAATGGAAATCTCCATAATTTCAATCTTCATACCTTAAGTCTACTAAAAAATCATTTAAACATGAAATAAACCCAATAAGCTTTTTCTGCTGCCAATAAGGATTTATTATATCTTAGTTTGTACTATATAAAAGTACTGAAAAGGAAATCATTTTTTAAAGTTTGGATTATTTTGATAAAATGGAGTCTATGGGGGATGACCTTTCCGTAACTTTCCAGATAACAGGTTTCCAGATAACAGATCCCATACCTGTAAATTAATATACATTTTAGAATGTTAAATATGGACCTATTCTAAGCAACAATTCAGTTGGTCTAAATTATCCATTTTGTATTTTTTTAAATGAAAATTGAATTGTCTGGTTGTCAGGGTCACTGAAAACCAAGCAACCAAGAAAACAGACTGGCAGTGAGACTGTTATTGATATTATCATTATTTTGAATTGCTTACTTCTCTGTTCAGGCTCTGTTCAGTTCCCATGTAACTTCTTAATTGGTATTGCTTGTTTCAAACATACCTGAGGAAGGAGGCATAACCCTGAAATAGAGATGCAATCAATCCAGGATTTGTTCATGATTCAGCCTTTATCAGCAGGGTTCGAATTTGGCTGAATACAAGTGCCTGACCAAACCAAACCCCCAAAAGAGAAAGCCCTTATCCACTACCCTCCATTGCCCCCCTCCCTTGCTTCCTCCCTGTATAATCCAGTACTTGAAAAAAGTGTCCCTGAAGGTAACACTGATCTATGCAGAGTAGCGCAGAGGAGCTCATGGGTGCCATCTGTCATTTCTTTGGATTTATTCCATTAAAGAGCATCAACACTGAGCTTTTTGGCGCACACAAAAATGGAGCTGGTTTGGTGTACTTGCCAACTGCGCTGGAAAGCTCTGTAAATTGCCAAAGGAAAGGAAGAAGATCAGAATATTCCAAAGATATGGAACCCAGGAGCTCTGTGGTGCTATTCTGCATGGATAAGCCAGTGATACATTCAATGGACTATGCAGGGAGGAAGCAGGGAGAGGGTCAATGGAGGGTAGTGGATGGGGTTTTCTCTTTCGGGGGTTAGTTCTCCTTTAACCCCTCTTTAACCTTATGTACATATGCAAATTTGAATTTGGTTCAGGAATTGGTTACATCCTTCATGAAAGGTTTGGGATTCAACCTAACCCCAAAATGGTGGATTCACTACAACCTTACCCTAAAACCTTTGAAGTTATGGTAGATATTGTTCATGTAGTAAGTAATACGTTGGTGGTTTCACCACGACAGTGCCACATAAACCTTTTCCTTCTAAACTAAGGGGCAGATTTATTATGTGGTGTAAAAAATGATAGAATAATTTGCCACACGTCAACAAACATCACCGTTTAAAAACAGCATATACTGAAGCAGTGTTAAATAGCAGCGCCGAATCTTTAGTTCCAATGTGTAAAATAGAACACGTCTTTATAAATTTGCCATTTATTTTACAGAACTTTTCCACTATGCAAATTTAGTTTGACACCACATAATAAATAGGTCCTTAAGTGCAGTGATGGACTGGGCTGGTGGGACACTGTGAGAGAACCCGGTGGGCCCCGCCGACCCAAATTTGTTCCCGTGTCCCAATCGATAGAAGAAAAATCAGGTACGTTCTGTTCCCGTCGGGGGGAGAGTTGCAGTTGGTCGAGGGGGGTCCTGAAGTTGGTGGGGGGGGTCAGCGCTAGGGTTGCCACCTCATCCATTTAAAACTAAACACATATTGAATCCAGCTTAGCAATTCATTTAGGTTGCACATGCATCAGTTTAGTCTGCAGCATGCGTCTAAATGAATTTGTAATTAGCCACGCAGGCTGTGGCTGTGTACTCCTCAAGCGCCTGCAAGGGAATGTTTTTGGTGACTAGACATTGATTCAGAAGAAAGTTAGCTACCATCTTTGGAGATGGAAGACAGTGAGCAGAACAAAAAAAAATACTAGTAAGGACAAAAAACAAGGAGAGACCAGAAATAACAAGGAACAGGAAGTATAAACACCAACAGTGGGAACAAGAAACAGAAGGATGAATCCAAGTATTAGAGTGCTGCTAGCTGTAAAGCAGAGCAAATGTGAGAAGCAAAGGTGGAACAAGCTTACATATTCCCCTGCTGGAATTTGAATTGCTAAGATTGCACAAAGGTCAGCGCTGATGCCTTCAGTTAAGACATGATTGACAATGTTAGTAAGAAACTGGGTCATACCACTGCCCCAAGGAAATGAAACAAAGATGGAACACATAAAGCGCTACCAGTGTACTCCTTATTATAAGGTGTCTGTTGTACTACCTTAAACCTGAAAACGAGTTGATCAGGACTTCCGTTTGCCATGTGTACTGTTTTACTTGCTTTCGGGTGAGCCTTAAATAATTCTGCTGAACAGGCTAAATATATTTGTTTAAATTTGCTCAATCTCGTGTGTGTGTGTTGTATATTGCCTGTTCTCCAATCGCTATAACCCTGTACTTCAAGGTCATTTATATATAGAAGAAACTAACATAATTTTCCCTGAAGAAAGTGCTTTCTCTTCCTTATAAAAATACAAAGTAATATGAAAATTTAATTTTCTGATATTTCAGTATACCTCAATGTGCTCATTTATATAAATACAAGCACATTTTAACAAATGCACGCAAAAACACTTAGAGGTGCCATAAGATGAAATGTGGGAACCCAGTCAGGGGCTGATTCTAGTACCAAAAAAGAGAATGGGTGGGGTTAGGTTGGGTGATCTATATGTATGTTTAAGCCAATAAAGAAAAAATAGTAACCCCACACTATCTGTTTATTTTGTTTGTCACAATTAATTAAAAACATAAATTAACAATAAGGTGAAAAAAGGTGAAAGTGCTTAGTGCTTGATATAAAGTACAATGATATATAATTCATTAATAACACACAACTGAATTAATCTTTCAATACAAGTATCAATTAATTTATGAATTCATTTAAACCACTTTAGAACTATATTTCAATTATTAACTCGAGTTATAACATAAATTAAAGTGCCAGTGCTTTCAAAAATGTCAATTAGTATATGAATTCATTTATCAATTAATTAAAGTACTACAAATCAAGTTGTTATCTTATAAAAATTATTAAATAGCTAGCAATTCATGAAATAAAAGATTGAGAATGAAAATAGAATAGAGGTGTAGTTGTCCCAAAATCTCCTAACAAAAGTTTTTTCTAGGCCCTGGGACACCACACGGGCCTAGTGGTGTCCCAGGTGGTTTCACCTTATTGTTAATTTATGTTTTGAATTAATCGTGACAAACAAAATAAACAGATAGTGTGGGGTTACTACTTTTTCTTTATTGGTTTAATTGCGAATTATTAATTACACCGTTACACAATCTGGTATAAGAATAGCCATAATTAGAAAAACTACAAGAACAATTTCTGGTTTTTTTTGTATATGTATGTTTGTAATGGGGTGATACCTATATGGACCTGGAGTGTTGTCTAGTGAATATTTTTTTTTACATTGGGGCTTCCAGGGGTCCTCAGTGGACAGTGGAATATTAACACAGTCACCCTAACTATGTTTTCCTTAAAGGACACTAGACTCCCAAGATTAATAATTAAGCAACAGATAGTTTATATCAAATTAAGTGACATATTAAAGAATCTTACCAAACTGGTATATATCTATAAGTAAATATTGCCCTTTAACATCTCTTGCCTTGATCCACCATTTTGTGATTGTCTCTGTGCTGCCTCAGAGATCACCTGACCAGAAATACTGCAGCTCTTACTGTTACAGGAAGAAGTGTTGAAGCAAAAGACAGACCTCTGTCTGTTAATTGGCTCATGTGACTTAACATGTATGATTGTGTTTGTGTGCACCGTGAATCCTAGGATCCCAGAGGGCGGCCCTTATTTTTTAAAATGCCAATTTTCTATTTAGGATTACCCAATGGCACATACAGGTATGGTGTGTGAAAGAAACGGATCCGCACACACACCGACTAGTGCAGTCGGGGATTATCCCCTTTTATTCAGCCACCAAACATCAACGTTTCGGGGGGGAACACCCACCCTTCATCAGGTACATACAGGTATGGGACCTCTTATCCAGAATGCTTGGGACCTAGGGTTTTCCGGATAATGCATCTTTCTGTAATTTGGGTCCTCATGCCTTAAGTCTACTAGAAATTAATTTAAAAATTAAATAAACCCAATAGGCTGGTTTTGCTTCCAATAAGGATTAATTATATCTTGGTTGGGATCAAGTACAAGCTACTGTTTTATTATTACAGAGAAAAAGAAAATCATTTTTAAAAATTTGGATTATTTGGATAACATGGTGTCTATGGGAGCCATTCCGTAATTTGGAGCTTTCTGGATATCAGGTTTCCGGATAAGGGATCCTATACCTGTACAACTAAAAAAGTATATTATTATGAAAATGAATTTACATGAAGCAGGGTTTTACATATATTTTTTACAATATTTTTTTTATAGGGACCTACATTATTCGGGGGGTATATTTCCTTTAATTAATTAGGACAATTCCAAATTGCTGATCCCAAAATATTTTATTTTAAGGATTATTTTAAGGATTATACAATTAATCAGGGAATTTAGTAAGTAAATATTTAAATTGATGGGGATGGTATGTTTAAATACTTGGAAAAATCCGTTATCCAGAAAGCTCCAAGTTGTGGAAAAGCTATAAGCTGTAATAATAAAACAGTAGCTTGTACTTGATCCCAAAAAAGATATAATTAATCTTTACTGGATGCAAAACAAGTGTAAATTGTTTAAATTATTTTTAGTAGCAAATGGAGTTTGCTACTTTCCTTGCCAGGACCCCCCCCTCCCCCCTGTTTCTGGAAAACAGGTCCCATACATATTTTTAAAAAATTATGTTTTTAAAAATAAAGGGCAGTTATTTTGCAGCAACATAAATGTATTAACGGCATGTGCTTTATGTTCTATAACTTTCATAAGATAATCAAATGTTTTTGTCAACATACATTTTAAAATCTCATTTCTTATCAAGTTTATTAATGTGAAGTATTTTGGCTAATTGTTTTATTTTACATCATGATAGCAAAAAATACATTTCGCTTTCATGTTTGTGTATATATACGATATTAGTCATTAAATTGGAATTGCAGTATTTTACAGAGGATCTTGTACAATTTTCACTCTTTCAGACGTTTGGTTACCTGTTTCCATGGGAACAAATGAAGAAGTAGCACATCTTTTTTAACTTCATGGACTTATTTCATTTATTAAGTGCTCTACTATACATTTCCCAGACAGTGTTTAATCTTTAGATGATTCCTTTTATTCTACGGTCAGTGGATCTTGATTTGAGCCCTCTCTTTAAATTACCAATCTGAAAAAATCTTTTCTGTGGTCCTGTTGCCTGGATACAATCGGCTGAAGACATCACATCGCCATTATGCTGCAGTACACATGGGAAAAAAGAGCTGGTATGAATTCTGCACAATTGTCCCTCTACATCCCAAATTCTGCCAAGGAAGGCTCTGAATAATTGTGATGTCCCTCTTGTTTTATACTGTTTTGCATTTTTTAAAATAACTCACTTCTTGGTATGTATATATATATATAGATATAGATATATATATATATATATATTCTACAGTCTGGTCATTTCCCTATGGGACCAGACTGTAAATTATATCCCTATAAACGGCGCGTTCTGGCGTCAGAACGCGCCATTTATAAGCTTAAAGTGACAGCACTTGCAGCTGCTGCACTCTCCCTACAGCGTTCTCTCCATTTGTAACCCCCTCCCACCTGTCTTCCACACATAACTCTCTTACTTAACAGGCGTGCTGCTTCTGTCCCTCTCAACTATCGTCGCTCTTACTTTACTTTCAGGTCTCTCTCTCCCAGCCCCTCCGTCTCCGGTTTCCTGTTTCTCTCCGCCCACCCATGATGCCTCTCCTACCGAACACATTTTAGTACATGCTGCGCACAAATACCTTTGCTGCATGCGTTGTCCTATGCCTTCTCTATAGCTCATTCTCCTCCTCACAGTCTCTCGCCCCCCCCCCCACCATGGCAAAATCTCTCTCTCCCTCTCATGTTCAGTTGCCCCTCCCATCCTCCGTGTCCAGTCTCAGTCGTGCTGCTTTTCCTCATGCTCCATTAAAGGCAGAGCTGATGATCTCACCCATGGCAGGTAAAACTAAAAAAAGCTAAACAAAATCAAATGGAATACAAATAAAAGGAACAAACAAGGGAGTACAGGCAAACACAAAAAAACAACATTAAATAAGGTGAACACACACAGGGGAAACAAACAGGGTTAATAGACACAAAACATAGTGTAGCATTTATAGACCATACATGAAAGCCAGGATGTAAGACATGCAAAAACTGTAGATTATAATGCATAATGTACCCCCTACTTAAATTTATAAAGATATAAGAAGTCACCTCGGAGTTATGTGACCTGTATAAATGGTCACATAACTCCTCGGTGACTTATAATATCTTTATAAACTACAGTAGGGGGTACATTATCCACTATATATTGTAATATAATGCATGTGTTTTATTTCTCTAGCACACCTTAATGTTTAAAACTATTTGTGCAGCTCCTCTTTGGATCCTCCATGGATTCATTTAGATTACAATGCTGCAGACTAGGTGATGGCAATATTCCTAATTGCCGGCCTGTTTATTTTAATATCTATTTTTGTTATTCCTTCCTAGTATATTATATTCTCAGTCTAACTTTATTTCTTGTAGGTGAGTCAGTGCCATGTGTTACATGATATATAGAGTTAAATTTTACTGTCATTTTGGTAGAGATCTTGTTAAAGGCCTTAGAGGCTCTGATGCCAATCTGTCTGCTGAATTTAACATCTTTCAATATGGGAGCCTCATTCCCATCATACTGTGTCTGTCTGTTGATTCCTCCATAGAACCCAGAATGGGGATTAGAACAAAGACATGAAATACTACCCTCTTTCTAAGTGGAGGGGTGAGGGAAGTCAATAGATAAGTTAGTATATTCCAAGTCGGTTGTGAGTGACTGGGTAGTTTTTTGTGAGTCACTAGACAAAGAACCACTGGGTACCTTGGCTCTAACCAACATTCCTTCCTTTTATGGAACCATCAGCCCCACTGGGAGGAACAATAACATCAAGGAGACATGGGCTATCTATTGGACCACTAGGTAAATCCTGCCAGTTGGTGGTACTAACTGTTATTAATGTATGTTTTAAAAAGAACCATCTTATGCTTATTGATTAATAAAATGATTAGAAAATCATATCCCTGACCTCTAAGTTCTCTTGCCTGATAAATATGCCATATTATTAGTGATGGGCGAATTTCTCCCACTTCGCCGAAAAATTTTCGAATCTCCCGCACAATTCGCTAAATGCAAATTTTGACACCGGCGTCCAAACATTTTAGATGCCGGCGACAATTCCGACGCTGGTAACAATTCTGATGCTGGCGACAATTCTGATGCCCATTGAAGTCAATGGGCGCCTAGAATTGTCGCCGGTGTCGGAAATTGACGTCGACATTGGAATTTTTGCCGGCAAATTTTTTTTGACTGCAGTGCATTTGGGGCGAGAAAAAAACATTATAAAACAACAAAAACATCCATTGATTCCAATGCATCTAGTGCAGAAACAAAACCTGAGAAGAATGAAAAAAAAACCTGAAAGGCACACAGGGTAGGACTGGGCTGGCAGGACACCGGGAAAAAAGTCCTTGCTCTTTTGGGCTCCCTGCACTCCCTCTCCTTACCTACCTTCCTCCCTCACTCCGGTTGTGCTGATGCGCGGGAAAACGTTATGCTTGCGCGGGGGTAGGGAAAGGTTGGCAGCATAGAGGACTTTGCTGCTGGGGGGCTCGGGTGATGGTGTGGGGGGCCTCTGAGGCTGCAGGCCTGGTGGGCCTTGGGTCCCCCAGTCTGAAGCTGGAGGCACATAAAAAAAACTTGAGAAAAAAATGCCCCTTAAATCTAATACATCTGGCAAAGTTTTGGTGAAATTTAGAGACTTGATTTGTGGTATGGTGAATGTTTGGGGAAGCAAAGTAGGGCAGACATATTAGATAAAGTAGTATGTTTAGAATACTGTGTTTTATTTCAACCTGGGTACCATCTACAAGGACTTTACCTGTTACAAAGTAATATTAAATTAAATGTATGATGGGTATATAATCACTTGATTACTCTTATAGAGAAGTGTGATCAATCAAACAAATAAATAAATAGAATAATTGTTATTAATTTTCAATATATGTATATATATATATATATATATATATATATATATATATATATATATATTGTTGAAACTACAAACACATCAATATCATTGATTCACTTTATGAAATTAATAAAATATTAAATTCAATTGAAATTTAGTATTTAATATATATATACTTTTTTTTACGTGTATTAATTTGTAATCTTACCTATTTCTAAAAATAAGCACATTAATTAGCACTTGCACTTTAATTATTAATATGTTTGTTGGTTTGATATGAATTTTTATGAATTGACATTGACACGATCGTTCACATACATTGTACCTTTAAATAATGATTGATTTGTACTTTTACCCTATTTAAACAAGATCGCACGTGACGTTCACTTAACCCTGAGGAAGTGCCGACTATACAGGCACGAAACGCGTAGGTTTCTGAATTTGCACACCCACTGTTACCATGTTTACAAATTATGTGATATAATAAAGCCCGATTGATAAAGCCAGCGTCTTCTGTGCAGAGTGGTCAGCGATGAAAAGCAATACATTTTAACATCTGCAAGGAGTTAGTATGTTCTCCTTATAGTTGTGTGGTTTAGTTTCATTGGCTCCTGAAGAAACTGAACCTACTGTCTGTGTGTGTGTGTGTGTGTGTACATTTGATAGGAGCTTAGGTTGTAAGCTCCATTTGTGCAGTGAATGATAATACATTTCTGCAAAGCTCTGCTTTAAACATGTCTGAATTCTATGAATAAATAATAATTATATAATCTTTGGCAGAATATATTAATTACCAGCCCATTAGGCAACTGCAAATCCACTAATCTCCCCCTTCAGCAGTGCAGTCAAAGAAGCCAATCAGCCTATATATAACCAATTTTAGTCTAGATCTAGAAGATTAGGCATGAAGCAGAACACTTGTCACCTCATAGTAAACATGCTGGCACTAAACTGGACCATCAAAACCAAAGTGGTGCAGTTAAAAATAATATATGTAAGATGAAAAAGCATCTTAAAAAGAACAGCCTTACGCGTTTTGTGCCTAAAGGGGCATAGGCATCATCATTTGGCATAAAGCAGGACAGGAAGGAAACAGAAATTGTAAGACAGATAAGCAGCACTAATGATAACTTCAAAACCTGTGTAAATGCCTATGTTTATAGGCAGCACTACATTAGAAAAATGTATGTTTTTCCCTCAGGCACAAATGTTGTTGAATATTGTATTTTACTCGCCAATAACCAGCAATTTCCATATACCAGCTGATGATTTAATTAAAGCTCAGCTACAAAAGGAATATCAGGGGATTACTATTGCAGTACTTGAAACCCAGCATCAAGCTTTTGGCAGCAACGCAAAGAAGATTAAAGTAATCCGAGAGCCAGCTATTTCATATTTGTATGAGAGCAGCACTATGTGGGCAAATCATTACTTGTAAATTAACCAATGAACTGAATACTACTTCCATGTTACAAAAGCCTGTCCATTGGCAGTGGTTCTGATTAACACAGTAATGCAGGTATAGGACCTGTTATCCAGAATGCTCGGGACCTGGGGTTTTCCGGATAACAGATCTTTCTGTAATTCGGATCTTCTTACTTTAAGTCTACTAGAGAATCATATAAATATTAAATAAGCCCTATAAGTGGTTTTGCATCCAATAAGGATTAATTATATCTTAGTTGGGAACAAGTACAAGGTACTGTTTTATTATTACAGAGAAAAAGGAAATCGTTTTTTAAAATTTGGATTATTTGATTATAATGGAGTCTATGGGAGATGGCCTTTCTGTAATTTAGAGCTTTCTGGATAATGGGTTTCCAGATAACGGATCCCATACTTGTACCAAATAAAGGGCTAAACACTTGCAACATAGCTTTACTTCTGCAGAGCCCTGCTCAAAAACTTATCTAAAAAAGTTATGTATTTAGGGGTATTTGTAATAATGAACTGTTTTTAAAAAAAATGTATTTACTTTTCATGTTTGATTCAATATTATCAGACAGAACCAATCAGATCTGCTAAGCAATGTTGTTCATGTATAGGCAGTAATTCAGTTACACACGGTTGTCCAATAGCACTAATACAATTTTACTGTATATGATAGAATAGAAATGAAAAAGAGAGAGAAAGGAGGAGGGTGACCAGTGATGGGGCATGGGCTGTGCAGAACTGGGCTGCCTCTGATCCCAGCTGCAGTCAAAAATGAAAAAGGCCCTGGATGGTGGTACTGACCACCATCACCTTTTCTTCTATTTGTACTAGAACATTTCCCACTTTAACCCAGAACTTATCTATCAGTGGGTAGGTCCTCATGGCGCCCCTATAACTCCTGGGCCCCCCTGCTTCCTCTATAGTTACGCCCCTATGTACTGTATATGTTATATACAGTAGTTTAATTAAGTACAGGCTTCATTTTTATTAATTGTTTTTCAAAAACATCACAGGAAGTGTATCTTTAGATACATGTATCTTTCCGGATACACGTTTGCTTTATAACGATATCCTTTTTTTGTCAAATCTGTGAGTGCCAATTCACTTTAGAATGCTTTTTTATATTTACATATTTATTCCTGAACGGCAATATCATCTGATTTGGTGGTGTACTCACCTGGAATTGTGTGTTTTTCTCTCTCAAGATGTTCCCCCCAATTTTTCTAAAGACGATTTTTAAAATGTTACTTTTTTTACAATTACAATTCAATTATTTTGTAAATGATAGATAAAAGATGCCAACTGAGCCAGAAGTAGCAATAAGCCAGTTTAATTAATTCTAAAAAGCATAAAAAAAGTTGTTCTTTTTTTTATTGAAAAAGCTACATGAAGTAAAATAATTACACTTCTAGCAGAAAGAACAGTTAAACAGTTAGAAGGGGAAACATATTACCATCAGTTAATTAATAAAAAAATCAACAAAATGAACCTAAATCTCAAATTGTAAGCACAAAGAACCATTCTTGCTTATCTTTTTCTATAATCCAAATTAGTAAAAATTTGCTAATTGTTTTTTCTTTAGCTGGAAAAATTTGCTAGTGTTTCTTACGCCTGTCCTATTTGTTTTATAAAATGAAACAGCACTGAAATAAATTATTTTTCAACCTGTCAAATTCCAAAAAATTTCCAAAATTGGCCATTTTAATGACTCCGGGTTTTCTGGGGAAAAAAGTGTAGATTTTTGTACCATTTATGGCAATGCACGTACGTTTTACACAAAATTTAGAAATATATTCTTCTCTACTATCATTATATCACCACAGTATTTAAAAAGTGAGTATCATTTATTGTAAAATCTGTTCATTTCTATTGAGGCTAAACGTATGTTTCAAAACATCAATCCTATGGGCTGTATTGGATACATTTTTCATGATTTTTACCCACACAGTTTAGATGTTCCATTAAAATATTTTTTTCTAGTAAGACCTAGGGTGAAAAGTAAAAATTTTAAATATCAGACAGTTGTAATTTGGTCAACTACTCTCGTGCTAGCCAAGTCCACCATTTCAACACACTCTATTTCCTCGAAGTTTTCTGGGATTTTCTTCTCTTTCCTTTTCTTCTTTGATGGTGGAACAAATGCCAGTATAACTGGCAAAATAGCAAAGCAGTGAAAGAATGTGACAAAAGCTATTAAAAACAAGCACCGAAACAGTGTACGGGTCAGATTTGAAGGCACAGCTGCAAGAGGGATCATACCAACAGTATAACAAAGGTAGCTCTGTAAAATAGCTACCCCGTGCACTTCCAGAGAATTTTTTACCCATTTAGTCCTTGAAAATTCTTTTCCAAGGATAAAAGTTGATATAAGAGGAGCACAGTTGTCTATCGTGTAATTAATCCCATAGATTAGGCAAAGCATGGATATGCAGTCCAATTCAACTTTCCACAATGTCATGAACCCGATTACTCCAAATTCTACAGAGACAACAGTTAAAGTGATCCAGACATTAATGATAGAATTTGCAACTAGAAACGCAGAGGAAAACAACAGAAACAAAGCACTTATGCAAGAGTTCTGTAAAGGTGCTCCGATTGACAAGGCGTATCTGTCCATATAGACAAAGGATGGATTGAAGACTATAAATTTCACTTTGGAGGTCAAAGACAATTTTCTCAAAGTCTCTAGAAGGTCGTAGAGTTCTTCCCTGTTTGTTTCCATAGTTTTGGCAACCAAAAACATTCTGGAGGCTACCACTTCAACGTTGTTGTTATATTTTTTGGGTATGATTATGTCTTCTGAAAAATGTGCATATCGGGGGGTTTTCAAAAATGAATATCGTAGAATATCTGTAAAATTCTTCTTAGGCAATCCAGTGGACACGTTTAATTTTCTGAGATAGTTCAAGTAGCTCTCGAACCAGGATATTCTGACAAAGCCTTTTGTGTATTCCAGTACATCTTCCTGGACACTTGTATTCCAGTAATCTATAGATTCATAAATATAAAAGCCTATCACCGGGCTATAGTTGCTGAAATACTTTTGTTGGACGGTTGTGTATGTAATTGTTCTTGTCTCGGTTGCTACAATGTTTCTTAGATCTGACCCTTCATGGACCTGCAAATAGCCCATTAAGGCAAAGGAAATATAAACCAGATAAAAGAGGATTACAAAAGGCTTCACATATGTATTTGTTATCCAGTCACAGTAATATCGCTTGAGGAAACAAACTAAAAGATGACTTTCATAAGAATTTGTTTCTTCGGCATCCGCTGTATCGTCACAAAATTTTGCTGTCATAAGAAATCTGTACCACAATGACTTGACCTGTAATATTTCAGGCTTTGGCACCTTTCTACAGAATATACTATGCTGGTAATTGTTCTCAATGTACCCAGTAAACACAAGGCTAGAGCCATAGAATGACAATACATAGAGGTAGTTGAAAAAGATTGCTATACATGAGTTGCGACAGAAAATCCTTGCAGCTTCGATGTTGGTGAAGGGACTGGCACCAATCCCAAAAGTGACTAAATACATGGCAGTTGTGAGTGTAAAAGAGATCATGGTGTCTGCATACACAACAGCAGTCCGCTCTTTCACATGCTGATCCTCTCTAGTTTTCCTCCAAGATGACAGCATTTCAAATGTTCCATATAATCCATGACCTTGAAGTGAGAAAAAAATATCACAAAGTTAAAATTAATTCTTTTTTGACAACTCAGATATGACACCAGTTTTTCCGTACATGTATCATAAATACTCTGTTATATGATACTATTTACAATTAAATATAGACATTATGGTTACTGCCCATATTAGTAAAAAAAATGGTTTTATAGTACTTGTTTTCCGACATACATGCCCCAGTATTAAAGGGGACCCATCACCCAAAAAAAAAATATTCCAAATCCTATTTTATCATGTTAGTCAAGCAAAATGAACTTTAATTACACTGTATAAATTATTAGACTTTTGTTTCCTTCAGTGTGAGAATTCATAATTATAGCAATAGACATTTTGTGGACACTTTTATTAAGGCACACCTTGCATCATCTCAGAATCTTGTTTGTGCACCAGAATGAGGGACCTGATGTCCATCCCCATGCACTGACTACACAATTAAATGGTTAAGAGAATGATGGGGAATGCGGGGAGAGCAGGGACATCTAGGAAGTGCTGAATGGAAAGTGAAAGTAACTGCCTGCCCCGACTCTATGCCGGGGGCAGGCATAGAGGCGGGGCAGGCAATATTTGATTGACAGCTATGAGTTTACAACAGCTATGAATGCTTTCATAGAAATTAAAATTTCATGTTTAATTTGAAAGGGACTTTTATTATACATTTTTTATGTCTGGGTGACAGGTCCACTTTAATTTAAAGTAAAAGAACTACAGATGGAGATAGCTGGAATATCAGCGATATATCAGGGATATGTTAACCACCTAGTACCATAACAGAAATGCAGATTATCTGGTATCATAATAAACCTCTTAGTGCTCTTGGAAGATTATGGTGATAGATTTTACCTGTTGTAGATGTTTAGGTTTAACAATGTTATTATCTCCTATAAAAGTTATATTTCATGTGGTTCCCTTGATTGACATCTCAACTTATGGTCTTCAGTCATTTACAGTTTTCATTGTCTACCATTCCTTTCAAGGTGAACTAAATCATTTAACCATAGACATTAACCAAAGACATTTAATAAATTAACCATTAACCTTAATAAATGTCTTTTCAAAAACACTATGGGGCACATTTACTAAATTCGAGTGAAGGATTCGAAGTAAAAAAAACTAAGAATTTCGAAGTTTTTTCTTGGGTACTTCGACCATCGAGTAGGCTACTTCGTCCTTCGACTACGAATTTGACTTTGATTCAAACGATTCAAACTAAAAATTGTTTGAATATTCAACCATTCGATGGTCAAAGTACTGTCTCTTTAAAAAAAACTTTGACTACCTACTTCGCCACTTTAAACCTACCGAGCTACAATGTTAGCCTATGGGGACCTTCCCCAAAAGTTTTCTAAGCTTTTTCTGATCAAAGAAAATCATTTGATTAAAATCCTTTGAATCGTTTGATTCGAAAGATTTAATCGTTCGATCGAACGATTTTTACTTCGATCGATCAATCGAAGTATTTGCGGTAAATCCTTCGACTTCGATATTCGAAGTTGAAGGATTTTACTTTTTAATTAACCCTTTTTAATTAACCCTCGATATTTGACCCTTAGTAAATGTGCTCCTTAGGGATCTGTTAGTAGACTTAGGGCTCTTACTCACTTGCGTTCTGACCTGCGCTCCCCTGCGTTCCGTTTTTTGGCGTTCAGCCGCAGGGGAGCGCAGGAATAGACGCATGTCATTATTTCAAATGGGACTGTACTCACTCAGGCGCGTGTAGGCGCCGAACGCAGGTTGAGACGCAACATGCTGCATTTTTCCTGCGTTCGTCGCCTACACGCGCCTGAGTGAGTACAGCCCCATTTGAAATAATGACATGCGTCTATTCCTGCGCTCCCCTGCGGCTGAACGCCAAAAAACGGAACGCAGGGGAGCGCAGGTCAGAACGCAAGTGAGTAAGAGCCCTAACAGTATGGAGATCCAAATTATGGAAACTTCCATTATTCTTAAAACCCCAAGTCTCAAGCATTCTGGATAGATTTGCATATTTTATATGTTTGATGATTTTTGTGTGAGTTTGCCATTTTTTTGACGGTTATAGTTTCTGGTCTGTCTGATGCACGACTGACAAACAACATGGTTGAACTTTTTGCACTAGGGAAAAAACATTTCCAGCATCCGCTACAGTTTCAGCTCATGTCTCCTGTATATAAGTTACAGTTCTACTTTAGACCTGTTCAGGGAAAATAAAGCAGGCAATGATCAATAGGAAAACATGAGTCCTATGTTCAAGGGATTAAGGTTAACTGTTTTTTGGAAAGTGACAGTATATAAGTAAATACAATTAGAAGCTTAGTTTTCTAATATGGGCAAAGTGCAGAAATTGGACAATCATGTTTATTCCTCCCACAATCAGGGTTACAGTCAGACATTGTGGGCACCACCAAAGGTAATGTTCAATGCACTTCTGCTCTTGCCCCGTGCATGAACAGTTCTCATACTTGGACAGGAAACTAACTGTTATATTTAACGGGCTAAAAGGCTTCCCATATTATTAAATATTCTGAAATTTCAAGGCCATCTTTGGATAGTTTTAAAGACAGTAGCATAACTAAGGGGGTCTAATTCCAAGAAGGGGTCTATATATAGTATGTAGGGGTCAACTTGTGCAGCAATGTAAACAGGCACAACCTTGAGAAGGACTTTTATAACTATATACTTATATAATGAGAAAGGAGCTGGATTCTACATGGGGTAAATGTATTCCTCCCTATTCAAGCATTTCAACAAACAGAATGGCTTCAGATGAAATTATTATTCATATTAGAAGCAAAAATCAGCATGTTTTCAAAACCCCATACGGAGAAAATATTACTGTTTAAGAGTGTAATTTAATAGCAAAAAGTTTTGCCCATTACTGTTCTTGGAAATCTTTGGAAATTGGTTGATAACTGCTGAGAAACAAAGTAGAGGACGTACATGAAATTAATTTTATGTTGCGCAAGTGTAGATAACAAATAAATACACATTTGTTACCTGTTGTATGTATCTGAGTCTGACCTTGCAGAAAAGAGCTGATATTTAGTATTCATTTCATTCCTTGCTTGATACAGGCGTTTGTGAATTGTCAGCAGTTCTGAAATATGGCCAATTAGGTAGAAGGTGTTCAAGGGCATACTCCTCAATGGGCTATGGCTTTTGAGACGTATTTGGGATAGGACAAGCTACTTATCCTTCACCTAACTGGCAATAGAAGGTGTTGCCAAACATGCTAAAGAGAGTTAGCACCATATAATATTTATTAATATCCATGAAGCAAACAAGTACATACTGTGCAAAAGTAATCAACAATGTATTAACGAAGGCCAGGAACGTTATATATATAGTGACATTTGTCTTTGAATGCGTTATTCTGGACTTTGGCCTCATTTCTTTATATGATCTTGGAACTCCTTGCTGACTTAAAATATCATTACATTTTACCCCACATTTAGGGGGGTGCATTATTCATTATATATTACACTAGAGATGTCGCGAACTGTTCGCCGGCGAACTTGTTCGCGCGAACATCGGGTGTTCGCGCTCGCCGGAAGTTCGCGAACGTCGCGCGACGTTCGCCATTTTGGGTTCGCCATTGTTGGCGCTTTTTTTTGCCCTCTCACCCCAGACCAGCAGGTACATGGCAGCCAATCAGGAAGCTCTCCCCTGGACCACTCCCCTTCCCTATAAAAACCGAAGCCCTGCAGCGTTTTTTCACTCTGCCTGTGTGTGCTGAAGAGATAGTGTAGGGAGAGAGCTGCTGCCTGTTAGTGATTTCAGGGACAGTTGAAAGTTTGCTGGCTAGTAATCGTTTTGATACTGCTCTGTTATTGGAGGGACAGAAGTCTGCAGGGGTTTGAGGGACATTTAAGCTTAGGTAGCTTTGCTGGCTAGTAATCTACCTTCTACTGCAGTGCTCTGTATGTAGCTGCAGTGGGCAGCTGTCCTGCTTCTGATCTCATCTGCTGACTGCTGCAATAACAGTAGTCCTTGTAAGGACTGCTTTTATTTATTTTTTTGTTGTTTTACTACTACTACTACTACTACTACTATAAGAGCCCAGTGCTATTAGTCTAGCAGTGTTGGGGAGTGGGACTGGTGTGCTAATCTGCTGCTCCTAGTAGTTCAGCAGCACCAACTTTAATTTTTTTTTTTTAATATTCATTTTTTTTTTTATTTTACTTTTTTTTATTTTACTACCGCTGTAGTAGTGTATAAGTTGACCTTTTAGGCATTATTTGCCCTGTAGGCATTATTTGCACACTGTTTTCTTCAACCCGCCATCG
The DNA here is from genome assembly GCF_017654675.1 of Xenopus laevis. Taxonomy (NCBI): domain Eukaryota; kingdom Metazoa; phylum Chordata; class Amphibia; order Anura; family Pipidae; genus Xenopus; species Xenopus laevis. The sequence goes on along the minus strand of NC_054374.1, from coordinate 35,558,075 downwards.
AGCTGTGTGACCTTGTTCACATTCTGTCTAAATATCCATAATATTACCGTCTCCAGAAAAAACACCGGAGTCACTTTTTTCAAGCAGCCATAATATATTTTACGTAATCCGTATCCACCGCTGTAGTAGTGTATACGTTGGCCTTGTAGGCATTATTTGCACACTGTTTTCTTCAACCCGCCATCGAGCTGTGTGACCTTGTTCCCATTCTGTCTAAATATCCATAATATTACCGTCTCCAGAAAAAACACCGGAGTCACTTTTTTCAAGCAGCATTCATATATTTTACGTAATCCGTATCCACCGCTGTAGTAGTGTATACGTTGGCCTTGTAGGCATTATTTGCACACTGTTTTCTTCAACCCGCCATCGAGCTGTGTGACCTTGTTCCCATTCTGTCTAAATATCCATAATATTACCGTCTCCAGAAAAAACACCGGAGTCACTTTTTTCAAGCAGCATTCATATATTTTACGTAATCCGTATCCACCGCTGTAGTAGTGTATACGTTGGCCTTGTAGGCATTATTTGCACAGTGTTTTCTTCAACCCGCCATCGAGCTGTGTGAGCTTGTTCACATTTTGTCTAAATATTGATAATATTATCGTCTCTAGAAAAACCACTTGAGTTACTTTTTTTCAAGCAGCATTCATATATTTTACGTAATCCGTATCCACCGCTGTAGTAGTGTATACGTTGACCTTGTAGGCATTATTTGCACACTGTTTTCTTCAACCCGCCATCGAGCTGTGTGACCTTGTTCACATTTTGTCTAAATATTGATAATATTATCGTCTCTAGAAAAACCACTTGAGTTACTTTTTTTCAAGCAGCATTCATATATTTTACGTAATCCGTATCCACCGCTGTAGTAGTGTATACGTTGACCTTGTAGGCATTATTTGCACACTGTTTTCTTCAACCCGCCATCGAGCTGTGTGACCTTGTTCCCATTCTGTCTAAATATCCATAATATTACCGTCTCCAGAAAAAAACACCGGAGTCACTTTTTTCAAGCAGCATTCATATATTTTACGTAATCCGTATCCACCGCTGTAGTAGTGTATACGTTGGCCTTGTAGGCATTATTTGCACACTGTTTTCTTCAACCCGCCATCGAGCTGTGTGACCTTGTTCCCATTCTGTCTAAATATCCATAATATTACCGTCTCCAGAAAAAACACCGGAGTCACTTTTTTCAAGCAGCATTCATATATTTTACGTAATCCGTATCCACCGCTGTAGTAGTGTATACGTTGGCCTTGTAGGCATTATTTGCACAGTGTTTTCTTCAACCCGCCATCGAGCTGTGTGAGCTTGTTCACATTTTGTCTAAATATTGATAATATTATCGTCTCTAGAAAAACCACTTGAGTTACTTTTTTTCAAGCAGCATTCATATATTTTACGTAATCCGTATCCACCGCTGTAGTAGTGTATACGTTGACCTTGTAGGCATTATTTGCACACTGTTTTCTTCAACCCGCCATCGAGCTGTGTGACCTTGTTCACATTTTGTCTAAATATTGATAATATTATCGTCTCTAGAAAAACCACTTGAGTTACTTTTTTTCAAGCAGCATTCATATATTTTACGTAATCCGTATCCACCGCTGTAGTAGTGTATACGTTGACCTTGTAGGCATTATTTGCACACTGTTTTCTTCAACCCGCCATCGAGCTGTGTGACCTTGTTCACATTTTGTCTAAATATTGATAATATTATCGTCTCTAGAAAAACCACTTGAGTTACTTTTTTTCAAGCAGCATTCATATATTTTACGTAATCCGTATCCACCGCTGTAGTAGTGTATACGTTGACCTTGTAGGCATTATTTGCACACTGTTTTCTTCAACCCGCCATCGAGCTGTGTGACCTTGTTCACATTTTGTCTAAATATTGATAATATTATCGTCTCTAGAAAAACCACTTGAGTTACTTTTTTTCAAGCAGCATTCATATATTTTACGTAATCCGTATCCACCGCTGTAGTAGTGTATACGTTGACTTTGTAGGCATTATTTGCACAGTGTTTTCTTCAACCCGCCATCTAGCTGTGTGTATTATCGTTTCCAGAAAAACCAACTGAGTTTTTGTTGTTGTTGTTGTTTTTTTAAAAATAATGCCAGGCAAAGGCAGGCCGCCACGCAGAGGCCGTGCTAGGGGCCGTGCTGCTATGCAATCCTGTGGCCCTAGCAAATTGCCCAGTTTTAAAAAGCCAATGACCCTGAACTCCCAAAATGCTGAAGAGGTAGTTGACTGGCTTACACAGCACACCCCATCCTCTACCGTTTCTAACTTTACCACAACATCCTCCTCATCCTCCACTGCTATGGCCACCCCACGTAACACTTCCTCCACCACCGGTGCCCCTTCTTCACTGGGGTCAGAGGAGTTATTTTCCAATGAGTTTCTTGAACTGAGTAATGCGCAACCATTATTGCCAGAAGAAGATGAAGGAGATGAGGACCTTACACCAGATTTAATTCTGGCAGAGAACACGATAGAGATGGACATAATGAGTGATGAGGAGGAGGTCCCCGCTGCTGCTTCCTTCTGTGATGTGTCAGAAGAAATTGATGCATCTGAGGAGAATGATGATGAGGAGATTGATGTTTTGTGGGTGCCTAGTAGAAGAGAGCAAGAGGAGGGTAGTTCAGATGGAGAGACGGAGAGTCAGAGAGGCAGTAGGAGAATAAGACTTAGAAGAAGCAGGGAGGACAGCCCGCAGGGATCAGCAGGGCAACAACATGTATCGGCACCTGTGTTCAGCCGGCCAACGCACCCGCCATTGCCGCCAATACCGCCAACTCCGCCAACTTCTACTGTTACCGCCAGATCGCACACTTCCAAAAAGTCAGCAGTGTGGGATTTTTTTAATGTGTGTGCCTCTGACAAAAGCATTGTAATTTGCAATGAGTGCAGTCAGAAACTGAGCCTTGGTAAGCCCAACAGCCACATAGGTACAACTTCTATGCGAAGGCACATGAGCGGCAAGCACAAAGCACTTTGGGAGCAACACCTCAAAGGCAACAGGCAAACTAAAAGCCACACTCCTTCTGGTCCAGCATCTTACTGCTCTACCTCTGCTCTCCTTGACCCGTCTGAACCACCCTCCACTCCGCCTTCCACCTTGACCACCTGTTCCCATTCCCAGTCATCTGCCACCAGCCAAGTTTCTGTGAAGGCCATGTTTGAGCGTAAGAAGCCAATGTCTGACTGTCACCCCCTTGCCCGGCGTCTGACAGCTGGCTTGTCTGCACTCTTAGCCCGCCAGCTTTTACCATACCAGCTGGTGGACTCTGAGGCCTTCCGCAAATTTGTAGCAATTGGGACACCGCAGTGGAAGGTACCCAGCCGCAATTTTTTTTCTAAAAAGGGAATACCACACCTGTACCAACATGTGCAGAGCCAAGTTACCGCATCTCTGTCACTTAGTGTTGGGCCAAAGGTCCATATGACTACTGACGCATGGTCCTCCAAGCATGGTCAGGGCAGGTATGTCACCTACACTGCCCACTGGGTGAACTTGGTAATGGCTGGGAAGCAGGGAATGGGTAGCTCAACAACAACAGTGGAGTTGGTGTCACCGCCACGGATTGCACGCGGTTCTGCCACCACCTCTACTCCTCCATCGCTCTCTACCTCGTCTTCTTCTTCTTCTTACTCTGCTGCTGGGTCCTCCTTCTCCTCCTCCACACCTGTGCACCCCCAGCTCCCCCTAGGCTATTCGACGTGCCAGGTACGCCGTTGTCACGCTGTCTTGGGGATGACGTGCCTGGAAAGCAAAAACCATACCGGATCTGTACTCCTGTCATCTCTGCAGTCACAGGCCGATCGGTGGCTGACCCCACACCAACTGCAGATCGGAAAAGTGGTGTGTGACAATGGAAGCAATCTGTTGGCAGCGTTGAGACTAGGCAATTTAACACATGTGCCCTGCATGGCACATGTGTTAAATAGTCCAACGTTTTGTCTCCAAGTACCCAGGATTCCAGGACGTTCTCACCCAGTCCAGAAAGGTGTCGGCCCATTTCAGACGTTCCTACACAGCCATGGCACGCCTTGCTGACATTCAGCAGCGCTACAACATGCCAGTCAGGCGTTTGATTTCTGACAGCCAGACTCGCTGGAATTCAACGCTCCTTATGTTGGAACGTCTGCTGCAACAACAAAGGGCCGTCAACGAGTACCTTTTTGAACTGGGTGGTAGGACTGGATCTGCACAGCTGGGGATTTTTTTCCCCCGTTACTGGGTGCTTATGCGCGATGCCTGCAGGCTCATGCGACCTTTTGAAGAGGTGACAAATATGGTCAGTCGCACCGAAGGCACCATCAGCGACCTAATACCCTTCGCTTTCTTCCTGGAGCGTGCCGTGCGACGAGTGACAGATGAGGCTGTAGACCAGCGTGACGAGGAGCTGGAAGCGCACGATTTCTGGTCGGAATCACCAGAACGAACCCAGGCACCTGCTGCAACGCAGGGAGAGGTGCCAGAAGTGGAGTCAGAGGAGGAAGGTGGCTTTGTGGAGGAGGAGGAGGAGGACCAACAGGAGCAGGCTTCCCAGGGGGCTAGTGGTGACCTTTTGGGGACCCCTGGTCTTGTACGTGGCTGGGGGGAGGAGACCGTGGATGATGCAGTCCTTGATAATGAGGAAGCGGAGATGGATAGCTCTGCATCCAACCTTGTGAGAATGGGGTCTTTCATGCTGTCATGCCTGTTGAAGGACCCCCGTATCAAGAGGCTTAAGGAGAAGGACCTGTACTGGGTCGCAACGCTACTAGACCCTCGGTACAAGCATAAAGTGTCAGAAATGTTACCAACATACCACAAGTCCGAAAAGATGCGGCATTTACAAACCAGCCTGCAAAACATGTTGCACAATGCTTTTAAGGGTGATGTCACTTCAGGAACTCATCAACATTCCAGGGGCAGAGGTGCCAGTAATCCTGCCACGAGCACACCTGCAAGGACAAAGCCCTTTGGCCAGTCTGTAACGTCAGACATGCAAATGTTTTTCTGTCCAAGGCAGCGCCACAACCCTTCTGGATCCACCCTCAAAGAACGCCTCGACCGGCAGGTAGCGGACTACCTGGCATTAACTGCAGATATCGACACTCTGAGGAGCGATGAACCCCTGGACTACTGGGTGCGCAGGCTTGATCTGTGGCCAGAGCTGTCACAATTTGCCATGAACCTCTTGTCTTGCCCAGCCTCAAGTGTGCTCTCAGAAAGGACCTTCAGTGCAGCAGGAGGGATTGTAACTGAGAAGAGAACTCGCCTAGGTCACAAAAGTGTGGATTACCTGACCTTTATTAAAATGAATGAGGGGTGGATCTCGGAGGGTTACTGCACGCCGGAAGACTTGTTCTGACTTCTATGCAGCTGTCCTTCTCTTCAAGCCTCATGACTCCACACACAGCTGTCCTTTAGCGTCCTCCTCCTCCCTCCGCCACCGTTACAAACTAGGGTGCAAACCCTACTGGTTTAATTTTTTCTGGCCTCTGTGCTTCAGTGGCTGCAACCAAAAAAACTGGGCAAACAATGTCTACAAGGTCAACGTATGGCAAAAAATGACTATTTTCAGCATTTATATGGCATATTTTTTCTGGCAACTGTGCTTCAGTGGCTGCATCCAAAAAAATGCATATTTTCTGCATTTATATGGCATAATTTTTCTGGCCTCTGTGCTTCAGTGGCTGCAACCAAAAAAATGCATATTTTCTGCATTTATATGGCATAATTTTTCTGGCCTCTGTGCTTCAGTGGCTGCAACCAAAAAAATTTATATTTTCAGCATTTATATGGCATAATTTTTCTGGCAACTGTGCTTCAGTGGCTGCGACCAAAAAAATGACTATTTTCAGCATTTATATGGCATATTTTTTCTGGCCTCTGTGCTTCAGTGGCTGCGGCCAAAAAAACTGGGCAAACAATGCCTACAAGGTCAACGACGTTGACCTTGTAGGCATTGTTTGCCCAGTTTTTTTGGCCGCAGCCACTGAAGCACAGAGGCCAGAAAAAATATGCCATATAAATGCTGAAAATAGTCATTTTTTGCCATACGTTGACTCAACGTATATGGCAAAAAATGACTATTTTCAGCATTTATATGGCATATTTTTTCTGGCAACTGTGCTTCAGTGGCTGCGACCAAAAAAATGCATATTTTCTGCATTTATATGGCATAATTTTTCTGGCCTCTGTGCTTCAGTGGCTGCAACCAAAAAAATTTATATTTTCAGCATTTATATGGCATAATTTTTCTGTCAACTGTGCTTCAGTGGCTGCGACCAAAAAAATGCATGTTTTCTGCATTTATATGGCATAATTTTTCTGGCCTCTGTGCTTCAGTGGCTGCAACCAAAAAAGTTTATATTTTCAGCATTTATATGGCATAATTTTTCTGTCAACTGTGCTTCAGTGGCTGCGACCAAAAAAATGCATATTTTCTGCATTTATATGGCATAATTTTTCTGGCCTCTGTGCTTCAGTGGCTGCAACCAAAAAAATTTATATTTTCAGCATTTATATGGCATAATTTTTCTGGCAACTGTGCTTCAGTGGCTGCGTCCAAAAAAACTGGGCAAACAATGTCTACAAGGTCAACGTATGGCGAAAAATGACTATTTTCAGCATTTATATGGCATATTTTTTCTGGCAACTGTGCTTCAGTGGCTGCGTCCAAAAAAACTGGGCAAACAATGCCTACAAGGTCAACGTATGGCAGTTGTTTAAAGAGAACAGTAGATTACTAGCCAGCAAAGCTACCTAAGCTAAAATGTCCCTCAAATCCCTGCAGACTTCTGTCCCTCCAATACAGAGCAGTATCAAGCAGATTACTAGCCAGCAAACTTACTATCATCTGTCCCTGAAATCACTAACAGCTCTCCCCCTACACTATCTCTTCCAAGCACACACAGGCAGATTTTTCAGATACATTTTTGCCCTTGATCCCCCTCTGGCATGCCACTGTCCAGGTCGTTGCACCCTTTAAACAACTTTAAAATCATTTTTCTGGCCAGAAATGTCTTTTCTAGATGTTAAAGTTCGCCTTCCCATTGAAGTCTATGGGGTTCGCGAACCGTTCGCGAACCGCTCGCGTTTTTGCGCAAGTTCGCGAATATGTTCGCGAACTTTTTTTCCGACGTTCGCTACATCCCTATATTACACAAACACCATGAATATCTTGTAAATGATACGGTGAGTTCTGATGTCATCAGTTATAAACAGTGAGTTTTGATGTCATTTCTGTCACATGACTCACTGAAACGTGTGTATTATAATAAATAAAGTACCCCTCTTGTAAAATATGAGGATATTAGAAGTTACCTCGGAGTTCCATGACCTGTATAAAAACACTCAGGCTTCGGCCTCGTGTTTTTATATGGTCATGAAACTCCTCTGTAACTTATAATATCCTTATATTTTACAAGATGGGGTACTTTATTCACTATTTATTCACTATATAATCTACAGTATGGACATTTCTGAATAATCTATACTGGAAATAATATCCTTATAAACAGTGCCACTGCATTGGGGGACATGGCATTCCACATGCTTTCATTCACTCCGAGACAGTTGTCTCACCATCAAGCAGTCTATTGAGACTGATTTTCTTAAATCATAAAATATTGTGCAGCTAAAAGCTGTGGGGTCCATGACAGTGATTTCTGACACTCATGCCTGGCTAACTTTAAGCCCACCCCCAAGTAATGAAATTTGTGGGCAAAGGGGTTGTGTTCCTTAGAAATGTGCAGGAGTGTCATTTACCACATTATAATTTATCATAAAACTTTAAAGGCTTATATAATAAAAAGTACAAAATTCTAATCATATATAGAAATCAATAGATCACATTAATTAGTCACTTGTTTAAAAGAAACATCTTAGTTTCTATTCAGAATCTACTGAATCCCAGATTTGGTTCAGGATTCAACCAAAGCCTTTTTAGCAGGATTTGGACAAATCCAAGTGCCTGGCCAGACTGAAACCCCCCAAAAAACCAGACAAATAATATAGTGTAGTACTTATGAATAGGGATGTAGCGAACAGTTCGCCTGCGAACTTGTTCGCGCGAACTTCGACCGTTCGCGTCCGCCTAATGTTCGCGAACGTTTGGGAACGTTCGCAATTTGAGTTCGCGACCATTCGACCGCTAAAATCGAACGATTTCCATTCGTTCGAACGATTTCCATTCGTTCGAACGATTAAAATCCATCGACCGTTCGATTCGAATGAAAATCCTTCGATCGAACGATGAAAATCCTTCAAACGTTCGAATCGAACGAAAAATCCTTCGAACGTTCGAATCGAACGATTTTGCGGGTGTTCGAAGCTCGCGAACGGTTCGCGAACCGTTCGCATTTTTTGCCGGTGTTTGCGAACGGCGTTCGCGAACACCAAAACGGCGGTTCGCTACATCCCTACTTATGAATAAAATGTCCACATATACTCTAAAAGTTGTTCTAAGTGCTAAGTTCACACCCACATTTTTTGTTGCATGCCACCTTAATACATATGTATTCTGTGGAATACAATCCCCAAGAAACAAAGGGTATTGAAAATTGCATCCGTGGTGTCTAGTTGTAGTTCCACAAGAGCCCACAATCTGATTTCCTAGTGAGTTTAGCAGGTGATCATACTTACAAGAAGTAAGTTAAAGAAAGTCTTGAAGATTGGTAGGTGTCCTGGTTCGCTTATAATCTTATTGTATCCTTAGTGGGTAAAATGAAGCAACGTGTGGAAGCATTTAAAACCATAAAACGAGAAAAAGAAAATTTTGTTTTATAACACAGTATAATCCTAAAGCAGTAGAAATAAGGAGAATAGTGGAGAAACATTGGAATATTCTGAGTTTGGATAAAGAGTTAGAAGCAGTTCTTCCGAATAAACCTAAAGTAATTTTCCAGAAAGCCCCTAATTTAAAACAAAAACGGGTACGCACTTGCAACAATCGAGAGCATAAAAAAAGAAAGGAGATATGTCAAGGTTTTTTTAATGTTGTCTGTGCAAACCGTGCAGATTTTGTGTGAAATCCCAAACTTTTAAAAGTAACGTGACTGGGGAACAATTCCAAATCCAGGAAGTTATCAAATGTGATACCAAAAACGTTAAACCTAATGCTCGGGGGACAATAAAGTTTTTAGATTTGGAACGATTGTGGGTAAAAGGAGCAACTATCTGGAAACAAGATACATCGCTCTTTGGAAGAAGCCAGACGATAAAACATGTAAGCGGTGAAATAGGAGTGTGGAAGCAGCAGCCGGAGACCGGAGACACGTGTGCTGGAATAAGAGAGACGCTAACAGACGGATGCGCTGCATTGTTCTTAAAGCGATTTTAAAGAAGAAATGCTTCCACACATGTTGCTTCATTTTACCCACTAAGGATACAAGAAGATTATAAGCGAACCAGGACACCTACCAATCTTAAAGACTTTCTTTAACTTACTTCCTGTAAGTATGATCACCTGCTAAACTCACTAGGAAATCGGATTGTGGGCTCTTGTGGAACTACAACTAGACACCACAGGTGCGATTTCTACTTTTCAATACCCTTTGTTTATAGGGGATTGTATTCCACAGAATGCATATGTATTAAGGGGGCATGCAACAAAAAATGTGGGTGTGAACTTACCACAATTTAGAACAACTTTAAATTAAGAGTATATGTGGACATTTTATTCATAAGTACTACACTATATTATTTGTCTGTTTTTTTCCCCCTCAATGGTTTTTACCTTTGAGGTATTCAGCAATCCTATCTTGAAAAGTGTCTTTTAATGGTGGAGGAGAGCCCTCTTTGACTGCTGGACTGGGGAGACACCATTCGTTTTAGAGGATTAATTATCTGTATTTAACCATAAAATCATGTGCCTTTTTTCGCTGAAAATTAAGTTTGGATTTAGTTTGGTATATGTCCAAATCCTTCATCAAATATTCATCAATACATTTGGCCAAACTTTGTGCCTTTTACCATTTATACATATGGGGGAATATTATGTTTGACTTCTAATAGCCAATAGACAATTGAAAGGGTACATTATCCTCATTATAATTACTGTTGAAAAAATATCGAAACAACTGAAATAAATCTGAGCTATGGGTAAATTACAACGGATTAACAGCAATCTAGTTTTTGTTGATGGCTGCACAGATTGCAATGCTGCTACCCACCCTACATTGTAAGGCATTCCTTAGTAATCAATTCACAAATGACAAAACCAGTAGATGTGGATTACTAGGATACGATTATACCTCAACTTTTCTCACTTCTTAAAGAGGAACTATCATAAAAATAAAAATCAATATATGCTTGATCTCATAGAAATGATATAACTTTCTAAACATAATCAATTAAAATTTCTGTACCATATCGGAAAAAAATTAAGTTAATCTTCAGTATTCCCGTCTCAGCAATCTGTCTCTCTTTATACTGGAGTCTGCAATAAATTCTGACAGGTTACGTTAGATACATTGGGGTGTGCTCCCTTAGACTATTTATTAAGCCATTTAAAATAACCAACACTGGTGCAAAGCTGCATGTAAAGAGACAGATTGCAGAGTGGGGGACAGTGACATGCAGTGGAAAGCCTTCTGAAAACACAAGGAATTTGCATGCCTCATACTACGCACATAGCACTGCCTTTATACCAAAAATGAGATTTTATCTGTCTCATAAGGCATTATGGGTGGAGACAAATCACTTCTTTATATCCCTGTGGCCAACTATATAAAAGTACTTGCCTGATGCTTTTACATTACCTTTCTTACTACCCTGTTCCTCTATGAGGGCTGCCATATTTGTGCGGCAGGAGTCCGTTAGTATTAGAAACTCTAACTGACAGAAGAGACAGTCAGGTTGGCAGTTTAGGAATTTCAAGTAACAATTACTTACAAAAGCAGAACTGTCAGTGGAAATCGTTCAACATGACCTATAGGTGACTTTAAGGGGGTTATTTATCAAAGCCTGAATTTATCTCAATATTTTCTGCTACAAACGCCGATCAAATCAGCTCGGGTTTTTTACGCTTATTTATTAATCAATTTTCCCGAAAATTAGCTTTTCACGTTTTTTTTCGGATTTTTCATCCGGTTTCACGATTTTGTCAGATTTTTGTCTGAAAACTCTGAAAACTTTGGGGTATTGTACGAAACCCAGTGCACATCAAAAATCAATGGGACTTTTCCCATTGACTTATATGCAATCTATGCCAGATTCTTTGATTCAGACCATCCTCGAGATTTAATAAATTCCAAAAAATTTTTTGATTTTTTAAAAGTCCAATTTTTTAGAAAAAAAAATCATGACTTTTTCGTGATTTTTACATTCGGAGTTTAGTAAGTAACCCCTTTAGTGTAAGTGCTGGTTCCTGCTAAGTAGAATCTGCTGCAAGTTTCTTGTGCCATGCACAAATTACCACCCTCTTTTAGTGAATTGTGTGCACCTGTAGCACACAATTTAAAATTTGGGAAGGATTCACACCAATGCACAAGCCATGAATAGCAGCATTAGAGTGTAATTACTTTGTGCAAATCACATGGCTTCCGTGAACAAAACCAACTAGGGGCACCCTGTAAGTTTGCCAGGTCCATTCTGGTGGTAGATACCCTAACTGAATAGAGCTTTTGACTTTTGTGTTGGGTGGGTAGGGTCATAGAGGGGCTGGAAGGGACAGAGATGGAGCTTGGAGAGGTAATTAGAATGGAGCAGGGATTGTCCAGGGCTGAAACAACCAGTGGTAACATTTATTGCAAATACATTGTTGGTAAAATTGTATTACCGGCCTGGTCTTGACTGGTATTTTATCACCAAGCTTCGCTATTAGTGAATAGTGTCAATGTGCTTTATTTTGCATTCACATTAGTACTTTGCATTTTTCACTTGCGTTCATAGTTACGTCCTAAACACTTGAAAATAATAAAGGCTGAACCCAGACCTCTGCTTTGAATGAAAATGAATCTGCCTGGATAAGAGGTCGTTTTACTTACACCTTTAGTATCTCCCATATTTTCCTGGAATCCCTTAACAATGTATTAACAATGAATGCAATACATCGACTTTTCCAAGAAAAGTGTAAAGCTACTGGATATAATAATTATAATTTTTTTTTCATTTTAGAAACCTTTTTATTAAACACCCCCACACCTCCTACAGCATTTTTTTTTATCCATTTATTTAACTGACAATGCAAGATCTGCTCCTTGTATATAAATGGTATTTAATCTAAAACTTAACTGCTAATTTCTGCAAGAAAATAACTTTTTATCATTGTTCCTACCAGGCACGTAACTATAAAAGCTGCAGACCTTGTGGTTGCAGGGGGACCTGAAATAGAGCAGGGTCTGAACCATGTGGTCTACTGCACAGTAATCCTCCCTCCCCAGCCACCTTCTAATCGGAAATGTTAATGCCCGCTATATCAGGTAGGAACACAAGCCAGCAGGCAGGGAAGAGATGGGGATGAGGTGTTGTGGAGGTGTTGTGGATGTGTGCCGTGCCCCTCAGATGATTTTTTGCAGATGGGCCCAGCGACAGCTAATTATGCCACAGATCCTGCTCAATAACTAATTTTTCATTTTCAAAGAATACAGATAATTCAGTAAAAGGATAAAAAGGCAAAAGCATTAACAGTACTAGTAGGCAAGGTATGTAGCAAGGACAGTTCAAATGCTGGTTTGAAATAAGCTTCAGCTTAAGGGTAGAACTACTACACGGAAGTTTTCGCGTGATCCGATGCGCTGCTTCAAAATGCCTGCGTCAAAATGCTTGTGACAAGTCGCATGCAACGGAAATTAGGTGAGAGATAGAAATGTTGGATGAAGTCGCAGCATTGATCCGATGCAACACGACTGTCTGATGCAGACGATGTACGCTGCGTCTGCATCCGACAGTCGTGTCGCGTTGGATCAATGCATTTTGTTGCATCGCGTTGGATCGCACCGAAAACGTCCGTGTAGTCCTACCCTTATAGTTTGCATGCAGCAGTGCAGCTAAACAAAACCCCAGATAAACATACACCTAACACTGTATTGTTAAAAAATCAAAGGGCGACATCTTTAAGGAATCTATATGCAATCTATACTCCAACTAAGCAATAGTTCACCAACAATGAATGTCCTCATGAATGTGAATAAACAATATATATATATTACGTATGCATCAGGCCACCTTTACACAGCTTTCACTTGAGCACACAAAACTGAATTTGGACTTATGAAGCATTTACATTAATATTCAACGTTCTCTGGTGTCCTGTTAACTCCTGGATGGGATACAGGGATGGGTCCTGTTATCCAGAATGTTTAGGACCTTGGGGTTTCTGGATAAGGGGTAATTTAATTTGGATCACCATACTTAAAGTCCATTAAAAATTATTTAAACATTAACTAAACCCAATAGTATTGTTCTGCCTCTAATAATTATTAATTGTATTTTAACCGGGTTCAAGTACAAGGTACTGTTTAAGAATTACAGAGAAAAAGAAAATATTATTAAAACGTTTGAATTGTTTGATTATAACGGTGTCTCTTGGAGATGGCCTTCTCGTAATTCAGAGCTTTTTGGATAACGGTTTTCTGGATAATGGATCCTACCTGTATTGTTATTGCAGGGGATTGCCCAGTTATGCTCTGTGGACAGTCATGGGGATGCTTGTAGATGCCACATTAAAGGGCATGTAAAGTCTAAAATAGAATAAGGCTAGAAATGCTGTATTTTGTATACTAAATATAAACATGAACTTACTGCACCACAAGACTAATCAAACAAATAATTTATGCTTTCAAAGTTGGCTACAAGGGGTCACCATCTTGTAACTTTGTTAAACATCTTTGCAAGACTAAGACTGTGCACATGCTCAGTGTGGTCTGGGCTGCTTAGGGATCGTCATAAACAAAGCTGCTCGGGTTTTGCATGGCTGGGAAGTAAGGCGGGGGCTCCCCCTGCTGTTCATAAGTATGATTGTTTCCCTGCTCAGCAGTTAGGGACCGTCTGACAATTCCTATCCACAACAGTAAATGAAGGGAGAATTTCACTGCATACAGTCAGGTTTCTTATAAAAACGGTACACATCTTTTAATTAAAGTGTATTGGAGATAGGTATCTTTTTTATTAAAGAAAGTAAAAATGGGATTTTATTTTTTTGCATTTACATGCACTTTTAAGAGAGTGGTATCCTGTGTTTTGGAGAAGAAAAAAGGATGTCTCTCTACATATATTATGGTCATTTTGAGTTCAAGACTTTGTAGAATTGCAAGAAATAAAACCAATGAGCTATGAGTACAGCAGCAGGAGCAAAGGGCAGATGATAAAACAGGACTATGTTTCCCCTTACCTAGGTTTAAAAGAGTATCCTTGCTAAGACATATTGGTCAGGTATAGATCTGGTTATCGCTCAATTTCTTAATCAATTCAGAAGCTACACATGGGAAAAGGACACTGTAGAGTAAGAGAGAAAATATTTTAGCCAAATACAACCAACTCTGGTGCTTTTTGTCACACAGGAGGGGGATACAGAAGTAAAGGTCAGCCAATCAAGACAAGAGACAACTTGCATTTAAAGAATACAAAGTGTTCTTCTATCTGATTCTATATGTGAACGTTAGCCAGACTGCTCCTAGAGTCTTGGAGGCAGATCCACTAATTGGCAAAAAGTCGCCATCAACCACTTTGCACCCGACGCTACACTTTTCCAGGCGAAAAATTGCTCGGACAGCGCTAATTCATTAAAATGCGTGTTTAGTCGTGGGCGAAAATTCGCTAGAGGTCTTGCGCTCAGGTTAATTTGCATACGGCGGGAAATTTAAAGTTGAATGGACGTCTTTATGTTATATGTTGCAGCAAATACATTACATTTCCATTCTTAATTACACATGTCCAGGGAACCTTAATAGACAATAGAGTCGCTACAATGCCCTACACATGAGCCCACTGTAAAGTTAATGTTCTGTATGGGGGAAACCGGTTACCCCAAAAAAAAATTTTTTAATACTTTTATAGGCATTTTTTGAACGTTGATGCTTTTTCCATTCACAGAATATGATGTAAGTGACAGAAGATTAAGGAAGATCTATGCACTCCATTGCACTTCACCTGGTCTAAGCTGGCGATGACAAGTCTGGTGAAAGAGGTAACATTCAGTAAAATCCGAATTTTAGTGAATTTGCTGAATAACATCCATTAGCCAAAGCGAATTGTCGCCTGGCAATAGATCGTGAATGAGCGCTTTCGCCTATCTCTTTCGCTAGAGAATTGATGCCTGCATGGTACGGTAACGCTGGCGGATTGTCGCTAGCGTTTGCCAATTCGCCCTTTAGTAAATGTGCCCCTTGAACTGTTGGAATTGTTTAATCAACACTGCTAGTAAATGAGAGATGCCTGATAATGGGTAAAATTGTCCTGATCTGTCTGAATACTTCAACAAAAAATTTGGCTCCTACAAACAGGTTTTTAAATTTATGTTAACATGAGATGCATTTCAGAAACAGATGTACTTCTGTGCCAATTCATACAATGATTTATAACACTGCTGTACTGTGGAAAGACAGTGACGCTTATATGAATTGTCATGCATAAATAATTTTACAGCAAGAATCTGCCTGAGGTGAAATGGGACAGATCTGCACTTAAAATAGATCATATCTTTCTTTATTACTTGAAAAATGAGTACTAAGAGACAGTGGTAAATCTGAAGGTTACTGGGCCACACAACAATATAATTTTAGGGAGCCCCTTAAACTTTGGGAATAAAACTTTTCTTTTTATAAACATATATTGAAAAAGATTATTAGGCAGTGCCATTTACCCAGCTCCCCAGCAGTTGCAGGGTGTCTTTTCCCAAATTCAGGGTTGGACTGGTCTGCCAGGACACTGGGAGATATCCTGGTTGGCCCTGTCCCAGGTGTGACCCAGCACACGATCCACTGAATATGGAAGAATTTCCCTTGTTTGTGGATTGCGGTGTGGCAGATAGTAGTCCACATACCCGGGTTCAAAACTAGGGGCCTCAGCAGTGGTCTTGCTGCAGTCGTGGGGGAGCCCTTGCAGTGAGGTTTCTGATGGGCCCCGGTCTGACACACTCTCACTCGGGGCGTTGTTTACAAGACAGCTTTCTAACTGCACTGCTGTCATAGAAGACAACCCAATAAAGCAGGAGAAGTAGTTAAAGATCTGTATGTCCAACTATCTTTTCACGAATAATATGCACATTTTATTTTTTAATATTACTTCCTGCAGGTTAAAGACAAGCAATGCCATGGATCTTGTATGTTCTGATTAGTTAGAAGAATTATGTGCCTTAAGTGCACCTCTGCGAAGTAAAAACATAATCCAACACAATCTGGGCTAAAGGTCTAGTTATTGCGTTATTGTGCATTAAATGATTTTATAACAATTAGTGATGGGTGAATTTATTCGCCAGGCACAAATTCGCAGTGCATTTGCCTGTTTCGCTACCGGCGAATAATTTCGCAATTTGGTGTGAAAATTCGCTGGCGTCTGAAATTTTTTGACGCTGACGTCAAAGGGGTTAATTTTTTTAAAGAGTGAAGTTCCGCCACTAGAGTGAAATTCCGCAGCTCTCAATTCATTTCTATGGAATTTTGAAAGGCGTATTTATCAATGGGTGAAAGTGAAAGTTCACCCTTTGATAAATACGCCTATAAAAATCCCATAGAAATGAATGGAGAATGGCAGAATTTCACTCTAGTGGCGGAACTTCACTATTAACTTCACTCTTTGATAAATATACCCCCAATTCCGACGATGGCGCGCATGCCGGCGACAACATTAATGGCTGCCGGTGTCAAAATGGACGCCGGCACCCATTTTGACGCCGGCAAATAGTCACTGGCGTCAAAATCACAGTTTGCTAATTTTTTGGCAGTTTCGCAAATTTCACTGGAAATTCACGAAATTCGTGGCAAAGCGAGACGGAACAAATTCGCCCATCAATAATAACAATCACACAATACACACAGGCTAACTTAGCATAACTTAGCATAGCAGTTGTACCTCGTGCTTGGAACTGTCACTGATCAGCACTATTATCAGCTGCCATTGAACCAGACTATTTCAGGCTACCTGAAATATATAAATTGCAGCCTTGTGGTGTGAAACAAGAGCAGTAATAGTTCATGCCACTCAACTAAACGCAGTGTTAATTATCATTCTATAAATAACTCTAAGTGAGAAAATCAATAGCGACTGTATGCCAGGCTATTATTGGACTTACTTAAAGGGACTCTGTTTCAAAAATGAAAAGGTGTTAACGTATCCATTTTTGTTTCTATATTAAGAATTGAAAATATAAGGGGAAATATAATCACTGTACTTCTGACACCAATCATAGTCACTTTTTATCTGTACATGGGGAAGCGTATTTCCTCAGTACAACAATCAAATAAATGGCAACCCTGTCTGGCTATATGGCAGGGGTGAGGTCTACAGAAAAGCGCCCATCATATAAAACAAAATGTATTATATTCTTTAACTTTTAGCTAACTCTATTTCACAGATTACTGCATTTTAGATTTTCAAAGAAGGACTTCTAGGGGGCCCATTTACTTAGTGCGAGTGAAGGAATAGAATAAAAAAAACTTTGAATTTCGAATGTTTTTTTGGCTACTTCGACCATTGAATAGGCTACTTCAACCTTCAACTACGACTTCGAATCGAAGTCGTAGTTAACCCTCGATATTCGACCATAAGTAAATTTGCCCCTAGGAGTTAACTTTATTAAGATAGTAAACTTGGGGTGTATGTCCCAAAAAAATGAAAATTATATTAAGGGAATTTAATATTGGCCAAGTTTGCTTCCTTTTTAACTCATTAAAGACCTCCAAAAACTTCCTTTCAGTGTTTTCAACTAAAAGGCTTTTGTGAACATTCTCAGTGTATGTAATAAAATTTCACAATTACAAAGCATATTTTGCGACAAAATATTTAAAGAAACTCCAGAGCAGGTGTTAAGGCTAACCTTTGCTTAGTGTTGCAATAGTCCACATCGAATGATTTTACATTGGGAGCAGTACTAAACATTTGCAAAAAACGCCATTTCAAACATTGCTTGCAAATTTTAATGCCATTCCCCTTTAAGAGTTCATATAATATCACCAGTCTGGGCAAAAAAAAATTCCACAAACCTCTTAAAATTTGTGGTTTTCCTATATTTCTTAAAACCCCCAAAAATTTGAGATTTAGTGAGGGTAAAAACCATGAAAACCTCTAATACAAAAAAACAGATAAAAGTTGTTGAGGTCCTATAGAAGTCAATGGGAGCTGCGCTGTTCTTTGAACTTGTGGAGGCTTATTTAGTGAAGGTCGGATTTTAGAAGTTTTGGAAACCACGACCAAACTCACAAACTCTAAAACCACGATTATCATCGATTTTTTAAAAAATTTTGATCAAAAAAAGAACGAATGGAAAAATGAGTTTTTCGGTCAAATCATAGCAAAAAAAAAAATCGAAAACCTCTAACATTCTGATGGTTTTCGGATTTTTTTTTGGTAGTAACAGTCCAAAAAACTCAAATTTTTAGAGGTTTCAGAGGTATTAATTTTTTTTCCTGATCTTTCAGCGCTTTTTTTCATTCATGCTTTTTAAATTTGGATCTTCTATTACATTTCATGACATTCATGGATTTAGAGAAAGTGAGTTTAGTCGTGGTTTCAAAAACCTCTGAAACCACTAAAATGAGATTGTTGACAAAAAAAAGCCAATTTATGGAGTCAAATTATCGAAATTCAAATTCAAGTTTTTCCTGAAATTCATGGTTTTTTTTCTACTAAAACTCTCACACTCAAACTAGATTAACCAAAACGCAAATTTCAAGATGTATTAAATGCAAGAAACTCAAAAAAAACCCCAATGCAACAATTCAGCATCTAAAAGCTGGTGAGTTCATATAGAAGCAGATTTGAGTTGTCCTAGGTAAAATGTAAGTGATTTTTCAAATTTTAATTTTTCCATTTATTTTTATTTTTTTTGAAAGTTACTAGACTCCGTGAAGATGATTTTGCTGAATTTGAGCTTTTAACATTTAACATGAAAGTTGGCCAGTTTTTTCAACTTAAAAAAAAATACAAGTTAGATTTTTTTTGATAAATAAGCCTTAAAGGATCAAATTGATCAACGCTTGGGAAAATCCTTTCTTTCCTCATTCCATCACTAGTGAAAATTTCAAATTGTTCTGTAACCCAATAATATTTTTTCAGTGAAATACACTGGGAACGACTGATAAATATGCACAATTTTACTGACAAATGTTTTTAATTGGGATTCAATTATTTTTCTCTGAATTTTGATAAGGTCTGATCTGCCCCGTGGAAAAAATATAAGGCGAACAATGATAAATACGGGAAGATTTCCTGACTTTTAACAGGTGATAATACATAAAAAGAAAGTAATTTCTGGCAAAATCTTTGGTAAATCTGCCCCTATTTCCAAACTATTAAATTAAAGATTCCTAAGTGATTCTCTTATAAGGCGGGGATTCCTGCAGTGTGACCTTTGACTCTGGTGCGCTGATACGTGCGCACTTCTGGGTTTGACGTGCGTTGACGTCACAACATCATCGTGCTTTGTCGATAAACTTGACAATTTAAATGGGCCTTGGGCAGTTACTCATTGCCCAACATAGGTCTATTCCCAAAGTTCCTGGGTGGGATTCTTGTGTATTTCTGATCAGTTCTTGACCCTGCCTGACCCTGACCAACACTTGTCTGCTGCTGTCTGTCCCGACTTCTGCCTGTATCTCAACCATTCTATCGGATCCTATTTTATCTGCCATTTCGTGTACCGACCTAGCCTGTGACTTCGACTATGATCTCTGCCTTTGATTCTGTACTGAGCTTCCTATATTCCGATATTGCTATCGACTGGCCTGTCTTTGACTACGCTTCTATTCTCCGTTCCTGTTTGCACGTACAGTTCCCTTGCTCGTCTAGAACTTTCTCCCTTGTTCTCCCACATGAACAGTGTCAGACTATTCCCCGACACCCAAACTGTTTATTTTTTACAGAAGTCGCCCAAGATTCCAGGTGGGCATACAAAGAGCAGGAAAATGTTGAAATGATTGGCTTATTTGTAGGACAGCAGTTAAATACAGGAAACAGCCTGCCCACATTGTCCTGGTATTACATTGAACTGAAGCTTTAAAAATTAATTTGTTTTATTTTCCCCATTCATGTCCCTCAGCAGCAGCTCGGCGAGCCACGTCATTGACTTTCTAAACTGTTACAATTTGTTACCTAAGATGATGCATTGCTGAACAGCTGTAGCTTCTGCCTCGGGTATCAGCCGTGATAAATGCATCAATTTGTTAGAAACTTTCCTGACTGTCAGGAAAATATTTCTGGCAGTAAGAAAAGTTTTGTTAGCTTGAGTATAGTAAACAACAGGGGTTTACTCATAATAATGGAAATCCCAATTGTGCCTCGTGCATCTTAGAGGATGCAATTGTGCTTATGTTTAATGCAAATCAGGTGCAAAGTGCATCTGCAGAGTAGGGGGGGGCTGCATCACTTCAGCTATTACTACAACCCACTGTGGAACCCTGCAGCAACTCCTGCTCGGGGTGAATGTAGCACCCAGGTTTCCCATCACCAATAAGAGCATCTGCCCACGATTTGTAAGAAGAGACAGGATGACTGTATTGGCCACACAGATGTTCTGGAGTGTGTTTGGATGCTATTGCCTTAATGAATTGCATCAATATATTATCTCCATTGTCTCTGTTTGGAATTTAATTTTTTTCATATTTTAGTTACTTTTTTCTTTTGGGGGTAGGTTTTTAAATACCTTTTTTGTAATACTGTATATATAACATAACAAATTCAGTTATTGTCTAGCTTTTCCATTCCATATGCCATGTATTTATAATTTATACTGTAATCTACAGAAGAGCAGCCACAAAGGAGCCATGAAAGAATGCCGGTTATTATATTACAGGAACTTTACAATCACATATCTGGTGTGACTCATGCCTATTGGAGCAGACATGCTGTAGGGAGACGACCCATTTGAAATACTGTTTCCTTCTAAAGTTGCCCTGAGGCATCTATGTAATTTGTCAATGAAAGAGAACAAGCAGCTCTGCATGTTAACTTGAATATCATCCAGCCATGTTACTGTAGGTAAGTAATGAAGGTTAGACAGGGGCAGGAGAATAAGCGCCTTGCTGCTGGAGCACAAACACAGACCTATACTTCAATAGATACATTGCCTTCATCACATAACAACCCCCTTTATTATAAGTCAAATGAGCATTAGAATTTCTATATGCAAGTATAAAAATGCCAACTTTTCCATCAGGGACATAAAAAATTTCCCCAAAAACTCCAATACATTAATTTTCATTACCTTTTTTTTAAATAGCAGTAAGCAGTTTTTATCCTGACAACAGTATCCCAAAACATGGCTAACAATGCCGGCAATATAGAGCACCTTGCTGCTCCCGTGCAACTTATAGTAGTACTGTACTCTAGCAATTCTTCAACTAGGGGGTGTGTGAATATTCATAGCTCAAAACCTTATAAACATAGGTGTCTTTCTTAAAAGCTCTTAAAATTTGAGATTTAAGGGGCAGATTTATTAAGGGTCAAATTGAAAATTAAAATTTTCGATTTTTTTTTTTATGGTCAAAACTGTCGAATTCGACTAGGGAATTATCCGAACTGGATTTGAGTTTTTTTTTAAAAATTCGAATTCGATTTTTGAGATTTAACCTACTGTGGCCCTCTAAGAATTCAAATTTGACTATTCGCCACCTAAAACCTGTCGAATTACTGTATAAGTCAATGGGAGAGGTCCAGCTATCTATTTCGTGATGTTTGTAGCCTTCCTGACATTCAAGTTTTTTTCAAATTGAGTTTGGTCGAATTCGATTCAAGTTTTCGAGCTGGTAAAACTCGTCCAAGTTTAAAATATTCGATTTTAATAATAAATAGTCAAATATACAATCGAATTCATGTGAGTTAAAAAAAACTCACATGAATTCAAAATTCGACCCATGATAAATTTGCCTCCCCGTGTAAAAAACACCAAAATTTGTCAGGTAATAGTTGTCGAGGTCCTATAGAAATCAGTGGGAGCTGCTCTGATCTTATTGCACCATTTTTATTCAATTCGGGCATGCAAAAGCAAAAAAACAAAATCCAATTTTTACTTTCTTTAATAAAAAAGAAACCTATCTCCAATATACTTTAATTAGAAAATGTGTACCGTTTTTATAAGAAACATGACTGTATGCAGTGAAATTCTCCCTTCATTTACTGCTGTGGATAGGAATTGTCAGATGGTCCCTAACTGCTGAGCAGGGAAACAATCCTACTTATGAACAGCAGGGGGAGCCCCCACTTTACTTCCCAGCCATGCAGAACTCAAGCAGCTTTGTTTATGATGATCCCTAAGCAGCCCAGACCATACTGAGCATGTGCACAGTCTTAGTCTTGCAAAGATGTTTAACAAAGTTACAAGATGGTGACCCCCTGTAGCCAACTTTGATAGAATAAATTATTTGTTTGATTAGGCTTGTGGTGCAGTAAGTTCATGTTTATATTTAGTATACAAAATAAAGCATTTCTAGCATTGTTCTATTTTAGACTTTACATGCCCTTTAAAGCTAAAGAACTCAAAAACCACAAATAATAAAAAATGAAAAGCAATTGCGAATTGCTATCCACAGCAGTTAATGAAGGGAGAATTTCACTGCATACAGTCAGGTTTCTAATAAAAACGGTACACATTTTTTAATTAAAGTATATTGGAGATAGGTTTCTTTTTTATTAAAGAAAGTAAAAATTGGATTTAGTTTTTTTGCCTTTACATGCCCTTTAAATTCAGCAATCTGGTTGTTAGGGCCCACAGTACTCTAGCAACCGCTGATTTGAATAAGAGACTGGAATATGAATGGGAGAAGCCTGAATAGAAAGTTACAATACATTTGTAGCCTTACAGATCATTTAGTTTTTTTCAGTGACCCCCAAAGTGAAAGCTGGAAAGAGTCAGAAGAATAGGGCAAAAAACTATAAATGTGTGTGAGTGCATATACAGTGTAAAATATGTAGCATAGATTACTGTAAGTGAACAATAGTAATGATACATTATCTATCTATATTAATATTCTTTGTGTAACTGAAAAAGTTTTTATAAAGGGGCTTTAATTATTCTTTGTGTGCAGTATAATCTACGTGCTTATTATCGCCTCTCTGCGCCCGACACTCCTTTGACAGAATGGATAGAACTGGAGCATGTGGGAGAATTCAACTTATTATGGCCTCCCTGTTACAGCACAAAGCTGTGAGAGGACGTGGGCATAGGGTAGGACTCACAAACAAAACTCCTTTTAGGGAATGAGCCCTTTATTTAGCATGGCAACTTCACGAAAGAGGTTTTTCTCAGAGTCTAGATGGTAGCCAGCCTGCATTCATTGAGTCTGCATGAGGATAATGCCAGGGTT